>NC_057716.1:35738402-35806276 GCF_004010195.1 Chiloscyllium plagiosum | reverse complement strand
GTGTGCAGTTCTGGTCTTCAAATTTGAGGAAAGACATTCTGGCTATTGAGGGAGTGCAGCGTAGGTTCACGAGGTCAATTCCTGGAATGGCGGGATTACCTTACATTTGAAAGACTGGAGCGACTGGGCTTGTGTACCCTTGAGTTTAGAAGACTGAGAGGGGATCTGATTGAGACATATAAGATGATTAAAGGATTGGACATTCTGGAGGCAGGAAACATGTTTCCGCTGATGGGTGAGTACCGAACCTGAGGACACAGCTTAAAAATACGGGGTAGATCATTTAGGACAGAGATGAGGAGAAACTTCTTCATCCAGAGAGTGGTGGCTGTGTGGAATGCTCTGTCCCAGAGGGCAGTGGAGGCCCAGCCTCTGGATTGGGCCTCTATCCAACTATTTAAGAAAGAGTTGGATAGAGCTCTCAAAGATAGTGGAATCAAGGGTTATGGAGATAAGGCAGGAACAGGATACTGATTAGGAATGCTCAGCCATGATCATGTTGAATGGCGGTGCAGGCTCGAAGGGCTGAATGGCCTACTCCTGCACCTATTATCTATTGTCTATTGTCTATTTGAAATATGTTCAATGAGGTCAATGTGAAATCCTTCAATGCAATGCACAGAGTAATGTCCCAAAATTGTTCACGAGAAGTCTATTTTGTTTTTACATTTCCAGGTACGTCCAAGATGGTTACATGCACAGAACACATATTCGTAATTTGTGTTTCGTAATTTAAGTGCAAACAGGTCATGTTTCGTCCGTTTGTAGTTCACAAGATTAAGAAGATTATTAGTTTAGACCTTACATCGCAGCACGGTGGATTTTGCTGTGCAATCACAAACTCAAACCGGTTTCTGGCAGAGCACGTGGTCCGATAATGTGTTTTTCATGTCGTGTAGCAACTGTTAAACTCTTCCAACACGTGGAAGATTTTATGAAATGAGAAATGTCTTGCAGACTTGAAACTTGACAAAGACTTGAACAGACACAACCGTCGTCTGACTGCAACTTGGTTTATAAACGTCAGTGGAAGATGTAAGAAAGTGAATCATAAACATTTATCATCTTTGATGCTATTACAGAGTTTTGCAGAGTCCATAATCTTGAGGAGATTGAACACAATGATAAGTGTTTATACTACAAACGCTACCTGACTAAACTTAGTGTAGATCAGAAAACACAGAGTAACATGCAAGCACACAAAATGAAACAGGAAATGATCACTTGATCCTTGAAACTTTCACTGCCATTTCATAAGATGATTACTGATCTGCTTTTAATTTCAACCCTCCATTGTTGAAACTTCAAGACATTCTTTCACTCCGCTGGTGATAAAAAAATTATGTCCCACTATGTCAAATACATTTTTATTCATTCTCTGTTCTAAACGAGACACACCTTTCTTACAAACTATAAACCGTCATTCTAGATTTTTCCACAATAAGACGCAACATTTCAAATTCACCTGGTCAAATCGAACCAGGGATATTTTTTCTGTTACATCATGCAGACTCTACGAAATTCCAGAGTATAGGACCTAGACTGTCCAAAACGACTGCATAAGGCAATCCGCTCATTCCTGGTGTTCGTCTATCAAACATTATATGACCCGTGTTCAAACCAAAAGACCCTACCCATAATGCAATGAACCATATTGCAAACAGTATTCCAGCCATGGGAACATCAATACCCTATATAACTGTTGCCCTCAGAATAAAACATCGCATTCTGCTCAATGTTCTGCTTCTACGGCGTACCCCCACATCTGTGATTTATGTACTTTCTCCTTCCCAGAGCTCACAAATGTCTCACCACATAATGTTTTTCTTTTCTTTTACATTTCAAATTGGACAATTTCGCAATTTCCCGCAATGTACTCCTTTTGCCTGAACTTTCACCAATCACTTAACTGATCCATAAAATATTAACGCTTCGTCTGCCTTCTACATACTGTTTAGAAACATAAATCTCCTCACAGGCAATTCTCCAGTCGAGGAGGAAATCATTAAGTGAAAGCTCTGCGAGAGGGAGACAGAACCCGAGAGAGTTCCAGAGAGAAAGAGAGAGAGAGAGAGAGAGAGAGAAAGGAAGAAAATAGCAGAGATTATGTAATAGAGCTTTAAAACCTCGCTTCACGACGCGAGCAGCAACTGCTACCACTGAAAAACTCAAATTACAAATCTTGGATCTTTGGGAGCTCAACCCTCCCATTCAGACTCTCTCCATTGTTTCCAACTTTAAAAAAACGCCTCAGCTGCTGCTTACTTATGGGTGGTCAATAGACAGCTCCTCAACCAGTGATTCAACACAGATTTCAGACTGTAGAATGCCCTCTGATATTTCTCTGCCCACTGAAATTTGCTGCACTTCCTCATCAGGACAGTTAGTTGAGGGATCCCAATACAAACATCCGGTACGAACTTCCAGTAAAAATACATAATCTGAGGAATTCTAGTACTTCCCTCTTCATCAATGATGTGGGAAATTCCTCAGTAAGCTTTATTTTCATGTCCCATGGAGACATCTGTCAATACCCAATAACATTGCCCAGGAACCAGAATTGGGCTTTTACAAATTCACTGTTAGCCAGATTAAACACGTAGCCCGCCTCCGGAAGTCGGGAATACAATTCTGATAAATGGTGCAAATGTTCCTCCCACGTGAGACTGAATGACATCAGATCATAGATATATGCAGTACAATTGTGCAATCCCAAAATGAATTTTTTGGTTAGTTTTACAAACGTGACAGGCATAATTAACTGACATACCTTTAAACTGGTCTCGTCCATTCTGTAGAAAAAAGTGAGGACTGCAGATGCTGAGGATCAGAGTCGAAAAGTGAGCTGCTGGAAAAGCAGAGCTAGACAGGCAGCATCTGAGGAACAGGAGAGTCGAACTTTCGAGGATAAGTTCTTCAAGAGGAATTTAAGGAGATTCTGCTCGAAACGTTGACTCTCTTGCTCCTCTGATGCTGCATGGCCAGGTGCACTTTCCCTGGAACATACTTTTCAACGTAATTCGTTCAATGACATGAAAACATAAAATTCCCTCACTCTTTCAGATTGAATTACCTGCCAGTATTCTTTGAGAAAGTCTAACACTTAGTCATAAGCTGCTTTCCCCAACTATTCAATAAAGGCTTTCAAACTGAGAGAACGACGTGAAGAAAATTTTGTAACTGCTTTGACTTTGTGATAACTGACATATGGTTTTGGCATCATTTTTATGGGTGAACTCCATTAATTGTAACTCAGTTCAACTTTATTGTATTTGGCCAAGTGTTCAGTCTCTGACACTGTGCCAACATTACAAGTTTAAGTCTATAAGGATGTTGCTTAATTAGAACAGCATTTCTCGCATCAACATCCTGTATAATTAGACTGGTATTTCCTGGCATATCCACACATATCTCTTTCAGGTAATTTCGATTTTCCTCCAGAAGATAAATCCATAATTGATCACAATTATTGAGAGATTCCTCATTGTCCAATTTAATTTGAGGATCTCCAATTCAGAATTCTCTGACCTTAGATCTTCATTCCCTGTTATAATTGGTAATGCATTCCAGTTTCACTTCCCTTCACGTGTGAAATACCTCTTCAGCATATTCACATGACGTAGTCCATGAAATCTGTTTCTGTCTTCTTTTTCTTGGATAGTTCACTTCACTCAATTTCCTTCCAATGTGGTACCTTTAAAGATTCACCAACAACTGGAAGTAACACTAATATTTTACCTCCTACAGGATAATTGCGACTAAAGATTTCTTGAATGCTTACTGTTTCATCACATGCCAAGTTACGGTTTAATGCTTCTACTAGCTCAACTATGCCATTTCTGCTTTCAATTAAAATTGCTGTATAGTCCAAATACATGTTCTCTGAAGTCTGACTCGCCAATTTCATGTACAACAATTTCACTGGTCCTCTCACCTCATGCAAAGACATGAATTCAAATGGAATAAATTCATCTTTATATGTAACGGACTCCACATCCTCATAAAGTCATTATTTTCAAGATAGTGCAATTAAGGGATACACTCAGATGCTTCTTCTTTGTGTGATTTTTGATACAATTTATTTTGTTTTTCTTTTCATTTACTGTTGTCTTCCAGCTATTTTCTCTGAAGGAAACATATCACCTTTGTCCTCCACTTGCTGTTGTTAATCTTCTACCATTTGATCAAACACGGCCTCTGACAACTGAGCTTCAACTTCCTCATCGTTATTCCTTGATTTCATCTCTTATTTCAGTCTCTGGCTTTGTGACCTTGTTGCTAAACAATCAGGAAAAAAACCTGTAACACCTCAATTGCCTGCTTTTGCACCGGCTTTTTAACCTTTGTAGACTTTACATTTATGACACTTCTCCACTTTACATCAAACTGTCCAAACTAACTTCATTTAACGGAAGACTGTTTTTCATGACAGGAATTTGAATTACTAACCCCTTTTTTCTGTCAGTACTGATTTGGAATTAACTGTCTTCTTATTTGTCATCAATAAACATCGACTTGCTCCCGCATTTCTAAACATGTTAATACAATTAAATGTTCCTTTTGGCACCCAAGAGGAAGCTTTGATCTTGCAAATAAATTATATTAAGAGGTCTATCATTTTGTTCTCAAGCAGCCCATGATAAGTTTGTGGACTAATTTGCACGTTTTTTATCATCCCCTGTGCTTTGTATTACCTGTTCAACAAAATTAACTAGCCCACCTTGTTTTCCCACATCCACCTACACAGTGCGTTCTTTACTAATGCATCAATGACTTCATGCGCCATAAATTATCACAGTGAATGCACCTGAGCTTTAATTCTTTACAGCTCATTCCCCCTCACAGCTTTACTTTTTAGCCTGTGGTAAACTAACTTTACTATTTTCCACGAGACCTCAATTTTGTTTAACACCGAGGGATTTCGCTTCTGCTCAATTTCTATCGCTTACAGATTGAATATGATGTTGAAAGCCAAATATTGATTTATGAAACAACACATGATCATCTGCTATTTCAGGTGCGAATCTGACTTAACTCTCTGCTCTTCTACATGAATTCTCAGTGCTTCAGGAAGTGAACTTTCAAAACCCTCCACATTAGTCGTTTCGAGAGGTGTGTCATATGTTTGACATATTTTCAATGTCTTTATTCATCTCTCAAAATTGCTTTGTTTGATCCTTTCAAACTCAATATAAGTCTGAACACATTAGCTCCTTGGCTTCCTAAAATGTTGTCTGTAGGCCCCTGACGCCAGTTCATATCGTATTTTTCATCTGCCAATACTCCTCATTAGCTCTAACCACCAAATGTGATTGCACCAACAATGCCCACATGGTCCCTGGGCATTTCATTTATAGATCAGTTTTCAGTAATGGAATGAAGAAGGCTGACAAGCTTTTTCTTCAAGAATGACAACGTTTGGTGAGGCCTTTGGCTATGATGGCACTACATTACATCCACGTCCTCGTCACTATTCCTGTTTTTACCTCGAATTACGTAAGATAATTTTGAGTTTATGCATTCGGCCTCTGCATTTAAACACTTCTGTATTTCTCCGATATTCTGCGATGGTCTCCATTGCCTCCTCTTTCCCCTCAGCTTTTCAACGTAATTTCAGTTGTTTCCTTTCCTTTTCATGTTCTAGTCTGTTCGTCTCTGAATGACTTTAGCGATTTCCAAGGATTCCGATGTCTTTGATGGCAATCGTAAGGGTTGCATGATTTCTAGAATTATTTCCCCTATCCTCACAGGCACAGGCGACCCCACTTCAGCTTTTTGACCACTTTAGAAATATTTGCCATGCTCACTTTCAGAAAAATCTCTGAAGTGACTTTATCCACATGCAGGAGAATCTTAGTGACTGAAGGAGCTATTATTACAAATGGTGCACACTGTTTAAATCAATCGAAGGGAACAGGTAGCATAAAAAAAACTTTCATTGCCTTTGAGTCCAGTAATCCTAACCCAAATTGGTGTTAGAGAATGTGATACAAACAGTAGCCCACAGTTTATTATGGAAAAGACCTTTCAAAAAATCTTAAGATTATAGCCTTCCTCGTGACTTTCTTTCTTATTTTAAAGGCAAACATCAGGCTTGTATTGCGAATGCAATTCGAATGGGAAGACTGCAGAATAATTTGTAATAACCTAACTCTCTTACACAACGCAATGGAACAAAAGATTATTGACAATTACTAATGAACTGTTCCAATTTTGGCAACAGTGCATAAGCACCGCCTTGACAAAGGCAGGCTCAGAAAAATAGATTATCTCAAACACGATCCTCCAGTCTAAGTGAGAAACATCAAGAATAAACGTTAAGAGAGGGCGTAGAAGGGAAGGTTTTACTGCAAACACCAAAATTACCTTCAAGTTCCCAGCAGCAACTGCTATTACAGAAAAACTGAAAAAATACCTTGTTCTGTGGGAAAATACTCCTCAAATTCAGGTTTCTATTTTTCATTCATTCACTCAAAATACAACAACAGGGCCTCACCAAGTACTTACTTTATGGATCTTCAATAAACAGCTCCTCACTTCTGTTTTAAAGTTCTTATTTAAAAAAACTCTGGGCAAAATATATCTCTTAAGGTCAGAGGATTGTTACAATGGTTCGCATTATTCTCAGCATTTCAAGATATATCAACCAAATTCGCATTCTGCTTTGCAGCGTGTTCAATTTAGATCTGACCACAGAGTTGAGCATTCTTGATCGGAAGGTCATTTAGACTCTGCATTTTTTAAACTTTAATTTTGCATATGGACGTTCAACGTGACAAAAGAAGTTCCGGCAGAAAAGCGACCATGCTTAGCCTTGCAGATGTGACCACAGATTATATTGTGAAATATTATCTGCCCGAAATTCCTTTATAAAAATAATTTTGTAATATCTACCTGTAATTTATCGAAATGTCTCCTGCAACTTTTCGAAATTTGATTGCATGGAGAGACAAATAACGCTATACACAGACGTTCTGCACCCGAAAAATGATGGGGACTTGAGGAATCTGATTAATATTCAACGTTGTTTTGTCAAGTTTCGCGCGGCAACAATCTGATTTACACTAGATTTTTTTAAAACAAGTGTAAAACTCAAGGGATTAAAAAAGACATGAAGCAGACACTTAGCTCATATTTTTGACTCGATTAATTGCAAGGGAATCTTTCATGTGTAACTGAATCAGAACTTACAGACACCAGAATGGGCTGCGGTGAAATTCAAACTCACACTGCATCAGAGACGTGAATCTGAAGGGTGCATTTTAAATCACGCAGCCAGTTATCTAAACATAAATAAAAAATTCATTGAGCCACAAATGTTACTGCACTAGAACATCAGCAGAAGACAAGAGATAGATCCTGCTAAGGGCCTCTTCTGCACTATATGATTCTTTATTTCATGAAATTGCATTGAAAAAGGGTCAACTATGCTTCACAATAAAGTACAGACTTTTGCCAGGTACCATTCAGATCATACTCAATGTCAAACCTGGTATGACTTTGATTGAAAAAGTCAAACACACTGAAAATAGAAAATCGACAGTTAATACAACAATTTGGGGATAGGATTAATTCCTCAACCACAGTTGGCCAGATATTTCGTGTTTTCTGACAACGACAAACTTTGGCAAACAAATTCAGTACAGCAATGAACAAAAACTGGAGTAGTAGCCAGGTTATTAAGGCAATGCATTAAAAATCATTGGAGGCTATGATACGGCTGTCGACCATGTTCTAAAACACTTTCGTTTTAGATACGCATGTGCCATTCGTGGTGCTTAGTAATCAAATGAAAGGAAAACCATTCAAACACACCGGGATAAATTCAGCAGTTCTCTTGAAAAACACTGAAGAAACTTTTATTTTAAGTTGGGCGTAAATTATCTAAGTGGGTTACCTTCTTACATTGTGCCTATATGTTGACCTGAAAGCATTTGCATTTCTCCCTGAACATGTTCTGCTACGTGTTTTAACAACGTTCAGGTCTGGGTGGATTTAATTCATTTTCACGCTCCTAAATTAATCTCACACGTCAGTCTTTTGTTTTATAAAAGGTTTCCTCTCAGAAAGGAAAAAAAGTTCATGAAATGTGGATGGATAGTTTCCTTCTCTGGCAGCAACATATATCTTCCAATGTCATTTATTGCATTCGCACGCTGTTTCACTACTTTGAATGACAACCTATTTAATCTCATCGTCCTCAGTTATTTGTTTCCGCACGAACAACTCGGCCAATAGTCAAATTCTTGTTGAAAGAACCGTGTTAGTATAATTAGATTACAAATCACATCGATAGCAGTGTTGTGTCTAATTTCAGATATTTGCTTTTGAATGTTCCTGCGTGTTCACAAACAAAGGGTGGTGACTGCTGGAAAGGAGTCGGGGAATGGGGTGGGAAGTTAGTTGAAATTGGAGAACTCAATGTTGAGTCCTCCGGGCTGTTGGCAGATAAGGTAACATTAGACCAATTTGCCCTGTGATTTGTTCTGACAATACAGGAGGCCCAGTATAGTAATGTTGGATAGGAAGTCGGAAGGGCAATTTAAATGAGCTGTGATTGGGGGTGTAGAGAAGACCACACCGGGAGCACCTGGGGTAAACCATTTTGGAAGAGAGGGAGGTGAACCTCTGTCTCACTTGGAAGGACTGTTGTGGTCCTGGATAGAGGTGATTGAGATAGTGTACTTGCAGGTTTTGCTTCAAAATGGGCATCTTTTGAAGATAATTCGCAGTGGAATAAATTTGATGACAGACGAACAAAAAAGACTGCAATTGCTGGAATGCACTATAGATAGACAAGAGACTCAAAAAACACAGAAAAACAGGTTGGGAACAGCTGGACTCTCGGTCACCGCCCATTTCAATTCCCCTAACTACTCCCGTTCTGACATGATTTCTCCTCAGCAGCCAGCGCAAATTGGAGGAAGAATACTTCATCTTCCACCTGGGAAGCCTAAAGACTGGAAGACTCAACATTGAGTTCTCCAATTTCAAACAATCTTCATCTCTATACGCAAAGCGCCCTTGCTCCTCCCCAACCATTCCAATGATCCCTGCCATCAAATGGATTCATTCCTCCCATTGATCAATCAGGCCGTACCTGTATTCACCTATGCCCACTTCACCACATTGCCACCGCCAGCCCCTTTACCTGCAGCTCCCCCAATAGCCACCCACCGTCGTGAAAAAGTTTGCGTCAGAAACGTCGACCTGCTGCTGCTGCTGCTCTTGCTGTGATTTTCCAGGTCCCTGCCTGTCTAATATGGATCCCAGCATCTTTAGATTTTCTTTTGTCTCCAACCAAGTCGCTTCAGACGCCATGGCAGCTTCACTTCTGAGTGATGCAGGGGTCATTGACCAGAACAGAATGCAGAAATATCTGAATAACAAAGTGCTAGCAGGCTTCGTTGTGGTGACAGTCGAAGCCACGAACCAAACAGCGCTATCTCAACGCCAATCTGTTTAGTTCTGCCTTCGACCACAACCACTAATTGCTAACTACAGAAACCTAGCAATAGCAGTAGCAGAATATCGTTTGTTAAGAATTAGCGGTTTGAATGTCGTGTATTAGTTATTTCCGCAAAGAAAGCAAACATCTAACACGTCACAGACCCAAATGTGTTTCTATTCCAGAGCTAGTCTGTACAGCAGAAGCCACATCCCACATCGCAGTAATCCTGTGCCCTTTAGTCGTGACATCTGCCATTTGGGGTGAATGCGCGACAAGCAGTCTTTATCTTCACTTGAGCTGCTGTAAGGTAATTCCTGATCGTCCCTCAGAAAGACAGCATAGCTCATCACTGGGATCATCTTCTCCTTCCTCCCATCTAGCTAGTTAGTTTGGGGGTTGGCCATTAATGTTTTGTCAATCACCCAACTAATACTTTTGACCAATAGCCATGGGGCAACTGCTCATGATTCGATTGATTGTTGTCCCCTTGCCAACCTCCTTTTCAATGTTAGATTAACATTCTTTCTAAGAAAGTAAGTGCTTCTTATTTCCGATAAACTGCATTGATAATCAAGATGTGTGGTGTGTGAACCATGACTGGTAACTCTTATTACATATTCACTATTTTCTTGGAGCGGTTTCTTTATGTTGGCAGACAGGTTGTTAATAATGTGACACAAATAAATCTCATGCTGCCCCGACAACGCAAAATTTCCAGAGCAAAATCAGCGCATTTCGAAGGGACCCCGAAATCTCAACGCACCTCAGCGCAAAAATAAGCGAGTAGCTGGAATAGGCTTTTCGGGCCTGGATCCTGGATACCTATTTTATTCAATTATTGGGGGTACACAAACACAATGTCCAGTTTACGTCAGATCTCCATAACGCTTCATTCAAATAAAACGCAAAAAGTTTGAGTCATTTTGAGACGTGTTGACGTTTAAACGCATTACACCTGTCATATCGTATGTTCTGTTCACATTTTGAAGTAAACAAGGCCTGGTAAACTTTTCTGCAATTCAGCTTGTCAATGTCAATAATGTTTTTAGCCTCGTTGTTTGAACCTCCAAAATTTCCCTTTTGTTTTATCCAGACATAATCTGTCTTTGTTTTTTTTCTTAGTTACCTGTGGAGTGTTTGCCACTCACCTTGTGTCATGAAAGAAGTTCCCACCTTCATTTTGCTTCACTTTACAAAATGGTTTGGGGCTTTTAAGTTAAATTTTGCGGGTCCAGAAGCTGTCTTGCGCGCATACACCTGGTAACATATTTACAATAGAACAGACTCACATATGCCAGCTGTCTTTTGGGTAGTCCATCATGAGTCTGTACCGGTATGTGACTCCTTGTGCAATGAGTTAGTACTTTTCACTGTAAAATTTGCTGGGGCATTTTGTTAAATGTTCTCGATAAATCGAAGTACAGACATTTGCCCTCAATCTGCAGCATATTAGTCCTTCGAGAACTCTGGTTTTGTTCAATGTGAAGTGCTTTCCACAAAAATAAAACATGCTAAACCTGTCTTATTATCTTCAATACTTCCACGTGCCCTAAAGTAAATTGTTTCAGGTTGCCTTTTAAAATTACCACTGAAATAAATAATAATCTAACTGAGTTAAATTTTGCTGGGGTGTTTCCTTTCTTTTTATTACAAAGAATCTGATTTCTGTCGGCCAATGAAATATACAATGAAGATACAATTTTGTTCGAGGAAGCTATCTCAGATAAATCTGCGAACCTTTTCACTCGACTGCGTTTGCCAATCCAGTTTTTCCCGTCTGTAAGTGGATTAAAATTGCAATAATTATCGTTGTGTCTCGGTGACAATTTCTATTATTTATTAGTTGCTGCTCTGTCCTGCTACGCAATTGAAATAAAGGACAATGTGTGCAATTTCCAGAAGAGTAATGTAGCCACTGTTGTAAATTGCAGAAGAAACACCGAGCCAACTGAGCTAAAACATTGTAATTTTTGTGCTAACCACGACTTGGTTAAGCATGATGCTTATCGAAAGGGACACTGAATCCTGCGTTCGCTTATTTTGAGAGATATTAACAATTCGATAATAAGTGACATCCTCAGGGTTGGGAGCCTCCTGTGAAGCGCTTTTGTGATGTTTCCTCCGGCATTTGTAGTGGTTTGAATCTGCCATTTCCGGTTGTCAGTTCCAGCTGTCCGCTGCAGTGGTCGGTATATTGGGTCCAGGTCGATGTGCTTATTGATTGAACCTGTGGATGAGTGCTATGGCTCTAGAAATTCCCTGGATATTCTCTGTTTGGCTTGTCCTATAATAGTAGTATTGTCCCAGTCGAATTCATGTTGCTTGTCATCTGCGTGTGTGGCTACTCAGGATAGTTGGTCGTGTCGTTTCGTGGCCAGTTGGTGTTCATGGATGCGGATCATGAGCTGTCTTCATGTTTGTCCTATGTAGTGTTTTGTGCAATCCTTGCATGGAATTTTGTACACTACATTGGTTTTGCACAAGGACTGCACAAAATACTACAAAGGACAAACAGGAAGACAGTAACGTTCCGCATCCATGAACACCAACTAGCCACGAAACGACACGACCAGCTATCCTTAGTAGCCACACAGATGACAAGCAACATGAATTCGACTGGGACAACTCTACTATTATAGGACAAGCCAAACAGTGAACACCAGGGAATTCCTAGAGGCATTCTGATGGAATGGGGATAAGCAGAGGGCGAATACTCAATGGTCGTCGGGCGCATTGGCACCAACAATATGTGTGCAAAACAAACAATGAAGCAGATATGACGAGGTAACAAGGAGCGAGATGAGGAAACACATATTGGTCAGAAGTGGCCACGAAAATCCAATGACGGTGGAAAAGACTACGGAATTAAGCATTATGATAGATATACAAGAATAGGGATAAGGGAAAATGTATATCAATGCGACGAGGCATATAATGTGTGTGCACAGAGATAGAGAATGAAGAAGAGAGCGAGAGACTGCGACAGAGGAAAGAGGGTGATGAGAACGAGAGAGCGACAGAGAAAGATGGAGAAAGAAGCAGAGAGAAGGCAAAGGCTGAGACATTAGATAGCCACAGACAGCAATGAAAAACAAGTTGGAAGTCAGGCGAATGAAGTGACTAAGTGGCAGAGAAAAATATACATGAAACTAAGCAGGCAAAATGCGAAAGAATTAAAATTGAACGTTTAAGCACAGTGAAGAATTTATTTGATCCTCACCGTTCACTCATGCAATACATCTGTATCGATACCATTTTTAAATAAACCATGGTTTAGAGCGACGTTCATTCTCTGATGTAATTACTGTTGGTGTTTATATATCAATTGTCAGTTGTCAACCGTGCGAAGGATTCTCTCCTTATGCTGGAATATCGAATTATTAACTACAGTTTAGTGCTTTCGCATATACAAAGGAAAAGAATCAGACTTGCAGTCATCACACTGTGCTCCTGAAGATGTAAATGGGAGATGCAGGCAGCACTCTACTTAGTGTTTGCGCTCTTGGAGGGGCGAGAAAATCTTAGGATTGCCTTTGACAGTGGATTTTGTTTCAGACCTTAGTAACTATCATATTAGACAATGCACACAAAGAAAGTGATGAGTCCAACATTCCACTCTGACCATCAACGTAATGCTGTCATTCAGTCAGAATATGTATCTCATCTAGGGAACATATTTCACAATTTTTATCGTAGACAATGGAAATATGGTGAACTAAATGGTGTGTTGCTCTGCTATACTATTCCTTACAAAAATGAATACTCTTTCAAAAGATGTCAGTCATCAAATCTCTCGTGTGTTGTCTCCATTGTTTTTGACCATGCTTGGCATCAAATTTACTCTCCTGGCTTCAAGCATTAAAGCCGTAAACTTCTGCAATGCATACTTTTACTTAGTGACATTCTTGTAGATGGAGCCGTTGTTTTTCTATCCCTTATGTAATCTGTTTATTGTATACACTGAAGATAATTGGATGAAACGGTTCTAACTTTTTCTCTCTCCCAGGTTCGAAGAATAACCGCAACAACACTGGAGGTAAATGTCAAATACATAGTGGCAAGCCAAGCGAGATTCTCTATTTCAGCGAGTGTCTCTTATTTCCAAAGTCTGCAAGCTTCAATAAGTTGGATAAAGGGAATATACTCCACTAAGGGTAAGATCTGAGATTCCCTCTGAAACCATTTAGCAGAAATCTCCCACATTCAATTTCTAACCTTATCAATGAGTTCGATATTTCATTTGTTTAGTTAACGAGTCTCTGCTTTGAAACATCAATGAGCTGTTGTGAGTCACTTTGCATTGCTCAGTCACATCATTTGAAATATAACGATCCTCCAAATCTGATCTACAAAGCATTCAAAAGTGGTATCATCTCCAGAAATCATTGCAGAATCCTCTGCTGATTTGGATTTGCACAATGTAATACTCAACTTAATCCGACACACTACTCACTCATTCCAACATCAGACTTTAAATTATACAGTGAACAGCTGTATTTGCTAAAATGAATACAATTGAGACGTATTCAGTCTTTCCAAATCAATAATGCACAATGTTCACACAAATGCCATTTCGTTGACTTCATCTGCTGTCAGAATGATAGACATGACAAAGGTGAAATGTGACACCATGAAGCCAGCCTGAACCTCCAACTGGGGAGCTTTCAATTCTGTAAGTCGTGCTCTGCTCGACTGAATGGATCACTTGAAGCTTGAACAATTACTATCTGAATTATCAATTAAAGCTCGCTGTACTGGTCTTCATCTCCTCACTGCAACCCAGTATCACATTGTCACATTCAAAGAAAGGATACATTGGGAGCATGATCCAGCAATTGCAAGTTCCACGGTTCTTCATTTCATAACACGAATTAGGATATTCTTCTCATCAAGACTGCCCCGCCATTCCATCACGTCCCCTTCCTGCATTCTTGCGATAATCATTCAACCTATGACCATTTAAAATCCGTCTCAAATCTCCTTAAACTTATACTCTGTCGCAATGTTGTAGCTAATACCACAGATTCACACCCCTTTGCAAGATGTAGTTTCTCTTCAACTCTGTTTTAAATTTGCTATCTCTTATCCCAACATTATAACCTCTCGTCCAAAATGCACCACAAGAAAAGCCATCCGCCATATTTCTTTGACACCTTTTAACATCTTGAATACCTCAATTTGTTTTCACCTCATTTTGTTTTTCCAAATTGCAGAGCGTATAGGCATAAACTGTTTAATCTCCATTCATACAGCAATACCCTCATCGGTGGGATTAATCAAGTGAGCCGTCTCTGAACTGCCTCCAAAGCCGCTACATCTTTCCTCAAAAAAGTGATCAAAATATGCACATTTCGGTGTGATTCGCAGAATATGTCAATAAAACTCATGTCACCGCTTAGTCATGGGCGGCACGGTGGCACAGTGGTTAGCACTGCTGCCTCGCAGCGCCAGAGACCCGGGTTCAATTCCCGACTCAGGCGACTGACTGTGTGGAGTTTGCACGTTCTCCCCGTGTCTGCGTGGGTTTCCTCCGGGGGCTCCGGTTTCCTCCCACAGTCACAAAGATGTGCAAGTCAGGTGAATTGGCCATGCTAAATTGCCCGTAGTGTTAGGTAAAAGGGGTAAATGTAGGGGTATGGGTGGGTTACGCTTCGGCGGGTCGGTGTGCACTTGTTGGGCCGAAGGGCCTGTTTCCACACTGTAAGTAATCTAATCTAATCTAATCATACAACTCAGAGTATGTTCTGGTGCAATGAGATGACATGCTGGCCAGAGTTGAGTCCATTAGGAGTTATGGTTGTACCCTGCTCGTCTTGTGTATCCTTAACTTCCATTTAGAATTCCATAATGTTTCATGCATACAGATTTCACCCAAAATCTTACCACCGCTGTCAAAACTTGCAACCATCTTTTGTTGAACCTGCAACATAATCCTTCTAAAGGACTTGCGAACTCCATAAGGGAGAATACTGAGATGTCTTAAAATAAACTTAAAAGGGAAGAAGTTATCCAGACAATGAGCAGGTGTCATGAGTGACCAAGGGTGTCAGAAGTATGTTGAGTGAGTCTTCTCAACCACCTTCATGCTTGAAGAGGGGACTTTAGGTAGAGAATTCGAGAAAAGGGAATGTGACGAATTTGCACAGCTTGATTTGGGAAGTGGGGTGTTAATGTAGGGTCTGTCGGGTTTAAAAATACACAAATCCCTTGGCCCGGGTAAATTACGTTCAAGCTGCTGTTGAACGTGCAGCAGAAAATTGGAGGGACGCTAACATAAATGTTTATTTCCTCTCTGGCCACAGGGAATAGAGCCAGACAATAGGAGAACGGCCAATTGGTTTCCTGCTACTAAGAGGGTAATAGAGACGAACCAAGAATTTACACACCGGTGAGTGTCACTCAGTTGGTAGGGAAATTACTGGAGAAAATTCTGTATCGGCAAATTAATGCTGACGTGGGTAGGCATGCGTTAATTAGAGATCATCAGCATAGTTTTGTTCGAGGGATATACTGCCACATAAATGTCTTAGAATTCCAGTTTTCAACAATGTGATCAAGGGTGTGTGTGAGAGAGAAGATCAGTTGTTGCAGTTTATGTGGGTTTTAGCAAAACTTTTGAAACAGTGCCACGTGGGAGAATGATTGAGAAGGTAAAATACATAGAATTGAGGGAAAACTGACGAGAATGAATACAAACTGGCTCGGTCACAGGACCGAAGGTTCAGGGGTCAAGGTTGTTTGAATGGCTGGACGCTGGGTCCAGCTGTCTACCACAAGGATCACGACTGAAACCGTGATTGATTGTTCCATACAAAAGTGACAGAGATTGAAACATGTGCGACGGGATGAGAAACAAATTTGTCGACGACACGAAGATTGATGGAGTTGTTGGAGTGACGAAGATGGTTGTAGCTAAAAGGAAGATATAGATCGGTTGGCCAGTTGCGAAAACCAGTGGTAGATGGTGCTTAACCCTGATAAGTATTATGCGATCATTTTGATAGAAGAAACAAGATGAGTGTGCATTTAATAAATGACAGAAAACCTGAGCAGATTAAATGAATAGAGGCATCTTGGTATATGTTTTCATGGATTCATAAAGTTGACAAAGGACGTTGATAAGATAGGTAAGACGGAATATTTGACAATTGCTTTCATCAGTCTTGGCATGGAATATAAGCACAAAGAGGTTGTGCTGAAGCTGTACAGAGCGTTAGCCACGCCGCAAATGTGCTGTTCTGTTCACTTCTTTACAAGAATGATGTTATAGCAGTCGAGCGGCAAAAGTCTACTTTCACCAGGATGTTGCCTACGATGGATTTCTTAAGGTTTAATGAGAGACAAGATAAGATTGGATTGCAATTTTCTAGCAAAGAATATTGATGTTGACACGATTCAGATGCATACGATTGTGTGGGGTGTGGACCGGGTGAGTAGAGAGCAACTGTTCACCTTGGTTGATGGGTCATTCATGAGAAGTCATAATTTACAGAAAGGGACAGGAGATTCATCAAGTTTTTGAAAAATAAATTCTATTTAGCTCAGAGGGTGGTGCGAATTTGGAATATACAATCCGTGTGTTAACGGAGACGAAAAGTTTGAAACCTTCAACAGTATTAGGATGAGCACTTAAAACATCATAACATCTAAGGATATGGAACAAGTCCAGGAACTGGCGATTATTGCAAGTTTGCTGGTAGTTATGCAATTGTAGAGTCCCTGGGCTCAAGGGCATTTTTGCGTTGTAAGCATCAAGGAATCTATGGATTCATGAATATAAGTTCTCGGAAGAAACAACATTCCCAAACAGCTACTCCCTTCATGAGTTCCAATTACTCAATTAAAGTGCGCCCAGGAAATTTAGAATATTAAACAAAAGCTCCAATCAGTGAACAAAAGCTCAAAACAATACAGCCCCGTCAAAAAAATCGATCAATGTTCAGAATAGAATGAATTACAACACAAAGGAATTTGGTATGGTGGATAATTCGGCTTGTATGGCATGATGATGTTTGTCAGTGAGTGGTTTCACAAGTTGGCATGGAGAGTCTGACATGGTGAAAATATTTTGACACAGTGGAGAACATACGTGTGTGAAGGCCAGGCTAACTCTGTCTCATGTCTACATCTTCGAGATGGGTCCGCATCTATATGAGAGTGCCATCAAATCTTGTCATGAACAGCAGCAGATGAAATTAACATTATTCATCTTTAGGCAGTAGCTTTGTCAGTTTTATGCAGAATCGACAAATTGTCTGCCCATGTTAATATGTGTTTCCAGGAAAGTACCATTACCTAAAGTATATTTTAGGAAAGTGTGCAAATTAGTCGAGCATCACGGGTCAGACCACGTCGGGAGTTACATGTTGGAAGATGTGAGGTCTCTGAAAAATATTATTAAACTATTTTTACAAATACAGAACAATGCATAAAACAAATTGCAGCACAGCCACAGGCCCTTCAGATATCTAAGCCTGCGCCGATCCAGATCCTCTATCGAAACATGTCATCCATTTTCTAAGGGCTGTATCCCTCTGCTCCTGGCCCGTTCATGTGTCTGTATAGACACATCTTGCATGACGCTATCATGCCCGCCTCTGCCACCTCCGCTGGAAACACAGTCCAGGCATCCACCACCCACTGTTTAAATAACTTTTTACGCAAAACTGCCTCACACATTTGACCTCCGACTTTGACACCGTGATGTCTAGTAATTGAGTCCCTCACTCTGGGGAAAAAAATGTCTTGCTATCCAAATTCTCTATATCTCTCGCGATTTTGTAGAGCTTAATGGTGTCCCCCTTTCGAGCTTTGAATTTAAATGAAATGGGTCATAATCTACTCTAGCATTCCTCATTGCTCGTGCACTCCATATCAGGCAACATCATGCTTAACCTCCTCTGTACCATGTCCAAATCATTTACGACCTTCTGTTAATGTGTCGACCACAACTGTACGAAGAATTCCAAATGTGGCCAACCAAAGTCTTATTGACTATAACGTGACGTGTGAACTCTTGTAGATAAGACGCTGTCCGAATAAATAATGGATGTTGTATGGCTTCTTGACCACTCAGTGTACCTGCATTGCCACCTTGAGGGAACAATGAACCTGAACACCCAGATTTTTCTGTACATCAGTTTTCCCCAGGACTTTTCCATTCTCTGTATAGTTCATTCTTCAATTGGATTTCCAAAATGCATCACATCACATTTCCCGGATTGAAGTCCATCTGTCATTTCTCTACCAACCACCCCAGCTAGCAACATTGTGCTGCATTACCTGACATTTCACTTCACAATCTGCTACTTCATCAACCTTAGTGTCACCTAAAAATTAACTAATCAGACCACACGTAACTCCCTCCAAATATATATCACAAACTTCAGTGATGCCAACACGGATCCCCATGGAACACCACTGGTAACTGTTCTCATTTTTGAGAAACTCGCTTCCACGATTACTCTCTGTCTCCTGTTGTTCAGCCAGTTCTCCATCCATCTTGCCAGTATAACCTGGACAACATGCGAATTCACTTTCTCCATCAGCCCAGCATGGGGAAAAATATCAAACGCCTTATTTAAGTCCATGCATATGACGTCAACAGCACTGACCTCATCAATCAACGTTGAGACTTCCTCAATGAATTTTCTTCAGTTGGGAAGACATTACCTTCCCTGCGCAGCACCATGTTGCCTATCACTGATGAGCCCATATTCTTCTAGATGGGATTGATTCGACCCCTCGTATCTTCTCCAGCGACTTCCATACGACTGACGTCAGGCTCAACAGTCTACAATTAACTGGATTATCCCTGCTACCCTCATTAAGCACGGGGATAACATTAGCAATTCGCCAGTCCTGTGAGGCCTCATCCATGTTCTAGGATTCTTCAACGATACCTGCAAAGTCCCAAGCTATTTCCCCGCCTTCTTCCCTCAGTAACCTGGGATAGATCTCATCTCGATCCGGGGACTTGTCCAATTTAATGTTTATGAGAATATCCAACACTTCCTCTCTCCTTATGCCAACTTGTCCGAGAGTAAGCAAGCGTAAATCTCTGTCTTGTTAATCCATCATGTCCCTCTCCTCGGTGAGTGGCGATGGAAAGTACTCGTTAAGAATCACACCCATTTTCTCTGACTCCACGCATAACGTTCCTACTTTGCACTTGAATGGGCCAACGCTTTCCCTGGTTACTCACTTGTCCCTTAATATAGGAATAAAATGCTTTTGAGTCTTTTTCTACGCTGTTTGGTGAACATATCTCATGATATATTTCAGAACTCTTAATGCCTTATTTGAGGTTTGTCCTTCATTCCTGAAAATTTTCTAAACTGTCGTCTGTCTTCAACTGGTTAGAGCTTATGAATGCATGCTTTTTCCTTTCAGCTCGTCTCACAATTTAACCTGTCGTCACTGGTTCCTTAATTTTGCCATTTCTATCCCACAATTTCACAGGAAAATGTCTCTCCTGCACTCTAATCAAGCTTTCTTTAACAGTCTCCCATATATAAAATGTGGATTTACCAGATAACAGCTGTTCCGAATCTACATTCCCCAACTCCTGCCGAAATTTTGTATTCAAAAACTTACGGAAGTGTGTTCACTATTCCCAAATTAATCTCTTACTGAAACGTCAACCACAGGGTCTGGCTGATTCTCCAACAACAAGTCTATTATGGCATCTTCCCAAGTTGGTCCATTTACATACTGCTTTTGAAAACACTCCTGGGTGCGCCTTACACATTCTGCTTCATGTAGACATCTAACACGAAGTGAATCCCAGTTAATGATGGTAAAATAAAATCTCCTATCTCCACAAACCTGTCGATCCTCCATCTTTTCAGAATCTGTTCATATATTTGTACCTCATTCTCATGGTCTCCACTGGGAGGCCTACTGGACAGCTCCACATTTCTTTCTGCACGTTTCCTATTTCTGAGTTCTGCCCATCCTAATCACTACTCGAGACTCCATGATGCCCTCGTTCAGCACAGCTGTAATATCCTCTTTGATCACTAATTCAACTCTTCCAAACATTTACCTCTCTCTTTCTCCGGCCTGATGCCTCCATATCCTGAGATATTTAGCTGCTAATCATAACTCTTCTCTCAACCAAGTCCCAGTGATAGCAATGAAGTCGCACTCCCAGGTATTAACCCAACACCTAAGTTCATCTGCCTGAGCTAAAACAATTCATGAATCAATGCAAATGCACTTCAGACTGCCAGTCATTTGCGTTAATTATCTCCTGTTTCCCTACTCTTCCACTTTGTCACGCTGACTACATGATCTAATTGTTTACGGGTTTTAATTGCTGCCTATTTCTGTCTATTAAGCTTCTCATTTCGTTCCCATCCCCCTGACACATTAGTTTACACCATCGCCAGGAACGTCAGCAAATGCACCCGCAAGGACGTTGGTTCCAGTCCAGTCCATGTGTAGACTGTGCAGTTAGAAATAGTCACATCTTTCCCAGAATGTCTGAATGTTCCAAAACTCTGAACGCCTTCCTCTTGCACCATCACTCAATTCTCGCGTTCATTGTGGCTATTCTTTCGTTTCGACTCTGATTAGCATATGGAACTGGTAGCAGAGATTATGAACTCCAAGCTCTTACTTTTTAACTTGGCTTACAATCACTAAATTCTGCTTGTCGGACCTCATCCCTTTCTTCCCCACGTTATTGGTGCTGATAAGCATTGCAACAACTGGCTGTTCACCTTCTCACCCAGACCCAACCGCCGACCCTATCCCAGTAACGATAGCAATCCAAACAACCCGCACTTCCCTAGACACTATGGGAAATTTAGCTCACTAATCTGTGTTTCTATAGACTTTGGGACCCAGACGAAACCTACACAAATGCTGTGAGAATTTGTAAACTCAACAAAGACAGTCACTCAACGGTGGAATCGTGCCCGCGTGTCCGGCGATGTGAGACATCACTGATAACAAGAGTGTCAAATTTAGAATGGGCTACCAGCCAAGGGAACATTCAGATAAAATCGTTTCAATTTGCCCAACTGTTTTCAGTGATGCCCAGCAGTCTAAAGGAACTTAAAATAAATCAACCTGTCAGTACTTTGAATTGACATTGAATCTACATTGACAGGGATCTGTACAAAATGCGATCGTTTTCATACATTTGCCGTGGTGCTTCCCATTTAACAGGCATTGTGGACATTTATCAGTCGTTATGGGGCACTGGGGAAATGTCAGTGTTTCTCTGGACGAAAGTGCAGTGCCTGATTATTTTCAGTTGATGATTGATTTTTAAAGTTTGCGATTTCATTGGCCCCTGGTTGGTATAATTGAAACGTTTTCTTGCAAAATTGTGCATCAGTAAATGGAAAGATTTCCAGGGTAAAGTCTGTATGTCAATGTTTACTTCGGTTAACAAGTTGTTTGCCTTAATTTACAGGAATCCAGGCGATTTTAGCAATGCTTAAGCAGGGCTTAGTGCAATACATCAAAAGTTGCAGGGAAACCCAAAGGATAACATCGGTTTGAATAGTAATACCACATCATTATGTCCGAATTCCGTTATTCCAGGCACAATTAGTCAGTATTTGCACTGGTCTTTCAGAGTAAAACTCCCAGTCGTAGCGCAGAAACACACTGTACAAAGGATGACCAGCGATCCAACAAATCTGTCCTGCTAAAATAAAACTACCACCAACATTAGCCCCACTGTCTTGCATGTTATGCAGCGTTCAACGCTCCTCCAATAACTTCAGTAGAAGCTGTGAGGATTCTCGCCTGAGCTGTCCTTATTGGATTCGGAATCGAGACGCCTCCATCCTCTTGGTGCAGACGACTGAGTCTGAATTCACTCTAAATGTTCTGCCTTTCACGTTATATTGATGCCCATTTTAATGACAATTCAATTAGGGTAAAATCTGCATTCAATTAACCGAATCCGTGCCCCTTCTAACGTTATACATCATTATGAGGTCTCTCTCAACTTTTTCTTCTTCGAATATCTACCCAACCATATCCAACTTCAATTCATAACTGAAAATTTCCTTCATCGTCGTGATGAAGCTCCAAGGCACTCGCTCAAATGGCAGTCAACTACTTCCTGTAATGTGTTAACCACAGCTACAGAATTGATGTGAATCAGTATCACGGTTGGTCGCTGCAAATCCAGCTCAAAAATAAGATCCCTGTTCTTACAATCTCAGCCATGTCTGATAAAGGAAATGTTGAGTGTGTCTTCTTAACGAACCTATTATCTTATCGTGCTACCTTGAGGGATGTTCTGCACTTTCTATGCTTTGTTATCATACACTACTCCCCTGAAAATTTCCTTCTTCAAAACTACACCAACCCACGTTTATCTGTATTACATAGCACATACCATTTATCTGCTCATTTGATCAATTCATTTATCTTCTCATTGTCAACCACCTGGCCCGTTTTTCTGTCGTCTCCAAACTTGCTTTGCATCATGTTTCTGCTCATATTATCGAGGAGCTAATAATGTACGTCGGTCAACATTTCAGTATATCATGGCAAACACCATCACAGGAGGTTTGCCCATGACCTAACTCTGACTAAGATAAAAGTTTATTCGTTCCCAGTGAACGTTGTCGTCCGGACACTGGGAAAACTGCACATAGCTCTGGTCTGAAACTTCTGAAATACATCTTTCAGCTCACCGAGCAAAATCCACGACCCGAACCTCAAGCTGAGCGAAATACCTTCTCAAAACCCAATAGCTCTGGACTCCATAACACTTTTCCAGAAGAAAGCACTGGAGCACAATGCATTAATTGGACTCCTAATTCACTCTGATGTAATGCAATTAGTGACGCGCAAATTCGCTTGAATGCACGCGACTGTGTACTGATTTTATCACTGTGTACTTAGTTTAAATAACACTTGGATCTCTGTGCCCGTTTCTCACCAAAATGCACCTTGAATGGAGGACAACGTGTATTTGTCTGAATTTAATGTGTGATGAGGCGATGTTTGAAGTTTTGCGTATATTTCCAAAATTCGCATACATTGGAAAACCTGCCCTTCAAACAACAATTTCAATGACTTCCCTTTCAGTGTAGGTCATTTAGGCTATATTTGGTGCAATGTGTTCAGTTAAGTCCTCAACGTATCATCATTGCACCAGATCTGTATATTCATGTTTCTTTACTACTGACGTCAATGCATTTGTGTATTTTTCTTCACAAGTTCTTCACTTATTTTTCATTCGGAGAATTGACTAAACCGGTTGACAAACATTTTACAGGCTCAAAGCATACTTCACAAGCAGCTATTCTCCTTGAAGAGAAAAAAAGAATAAACGATAGCGAAATTGGTGTAACAGTCACACCTGTCTCAGGATTTGACTTAAGTAAATGTAAATTTCTATGACCTCAGGTGCACTATTTCATTTCGTAAGAATATGGGTAACAAACAAATATATGATCTGGAATTTTGCGCCAAACTACTTACAGTTCCATTTGGAAGTGCAATTACTTGCTTTCAGTATTAATTTATATTTACTCAATTGTCATAATCGTATCGCTTACACACAGTTATTGCATGCTTGGAGCATGGATAATTGAAGTTGCTATTAGTCTGTAGTTAACTCTTCCTTCTCTTTGCCCACACCCTTTCATCCTCAAAACCCCACCTATTCATCTATTTTCCATTCATCAAATCAGCTATGTGCTCTCATGTAAAATGAGTTTAGGTTTTCTCATTTTAGTCGCTGAAATTTGGTGACTATGCTCAAATCCTCTTTCACTAGAAATGATTCGTCACATACTGGCGTATTTGAGCTGAGTCGACAGCGGTAAAATGGCTCGATGTAATTGTTCAACTGATCCACCAAACGGAGTTGAATCTCAAAACGGAACTAATATATTTCTTTGCACTGATATTATGTAATTTGATGAGACTGGTTCAGCAATTTCTGCCTTTGTTTCTAATTTCCAGTGCTCGCAGTTCTTTTGGAGCTTTCTTTATTTGTTATTCCACACCGTTAGCAGGAGAGATGCGGGAAGACGTTTATCCAGGGCACTCCAGCGTGGTGTGAATGAAAGAGACAACTCGGGGATGCTTTTGGTTGGCACTTGGGACCTCCAGACAGAGATGAAAGGGGCATTATACGAATCATGCGCATTACTAAGTAATTTGCTCTCGTCATTTCACCTATGGGAATGGCCTCACAAATGTGCTAACTGATTTATGTCAATTTCTTTAGACTTGCAGAGAGAGAGAGAAAGAAGATTGGTGGTCATGGGTAGAGGTAACGGTCATGAAGTCGCATTATCAAGTTCGTAATCCCAAAACAATAACGAGCGACCATGGTCCAAAGATTATGTCTCAAGATTTCTCATAGTACCGAAAAACTATGTTACAGATTTGTGAGCTCAGCTGTGGGATATCGAGTGACAACTGACGAGGAGAAGAGAATCATCCACCTTGAAGCAGGCATCAATGGCTTCACAAGGGGATTGGGAGCCACGGTGTCGATTCAACTTTATGGTACATTGCAGCAGTGAATAAGACTGCAATGCAGAGAGTGTGTCATCGTGATATCGGTGAACTGCGAATTCAGAGACCGAGAGAATTTCCTGAGGACCGGTTTCAAAACCTATAATAGCAGACTGTGAAGTTGAATGTTAATAAAGAAAGTCTGGAAGTCAGAGTCAAATTTCGACCAATGAAGCATTGCCAATGGTTAGTAAAATACATTAAGGTTCATTGATGTCCTGTAGGGAAGGAGACCACCATCCTCATCAGGTCCAGCGTACATACGAATCCAGACCGAGAGCAATGTGTTTGACTCTTAGCAGCCCTCTCGCAATAGGAATGTTGAATAAACTCTGGCCATCCAACAATGTCCACTCCCCGCGAATGGATTAAAAATAAATATTCTTTCACAGCACGTTCAGATTGAACTAATGAAATGAACATGAGCGTTCTTCATTAACGCCTCCTATCTGTCAGGCTCCTCCAAGTCCCTGATATGAAATTGCAGTTACATGTATTCTCGCTGAGTCAAACGACTGTTCCTCCATATAAACAACACTCATGCTCCATTACAGTTAAATCATAACTTCAAACGAACTTATGGTGGACAATAAAAGTTGGCCACATCAACAGAATAAATAAAACTTTTTCTTTCAGGACATGGTACTCAGTTGCCTGGTAAATCCATTGATGTTGATCCAAAGAACGACAATTTGATGAATAGACCGTGGATAATTTAATTTCAGACATCAACGCCCAACCATCTTCCGACACCATGAGACCACAGTCCCACAGACAAACATATGAGTTGATGTTTGCTTATGAACATTAAAGTACATAATTTCATAGCAATTTTCTGTTCTTGACATCTGAAGCTTGGTACATAATTGAATAATATCATAACTGATGTTTTTAAATTACATTCTTGCCAAAATAATCGCATTGCACGTGCTTGTTTGGAGCAAGCGGAGATAATATTGAATCATTTCTGAAAACATCACCTTCGATCGTTTTACCGTTTCAGGCGTTATTCGCGGTATCGAGGTGGCTCAGGACTGATGGGCTCTCTTTGACTCCGTTATTTTCCCCTTATTCTTACATTAATCATGATAGCAGCGTTTCTTGGCGACAATGAAAACTTTTCACTGTATTTTAATGCTTTCCTATTGTAAAATAAACTTGACAATAAAATCAAATCTAATTTCAAGCAAGCATGCACGGCAAGTATGTGTCCAATCATCAACTGCTTCTATTTATACCGTCAGCTGCGTGGTTCAGATCCACCTTTGGCTGCGTTATTAACAACTAAAGCTTCAGTCATGTCATAAACACAGAACAAAAAGTACAGTAACTGAAGAGGTATCAGCAATCACAAGGTTTCAAAATGCAGGACACCATTATAAAGGTAGGGACAGTTGGAGGTTTCCGAGGAATGTACTAGGATCGGGAGGGCTTTGAACACTGTAGGATATCATGTTACAGAGATAGGGACAGTTTCAAAACAAAACGAAGTCACAAATATCAGGAGGGTTGGAGGTTTTTGGAGCGGGTTTGACATACACGGAGTGTTCTTAGACAGAAGGAGGAGATTCCACATATAAGTAGGATTGTGGGGACTGGGGGCAGTTTTGGATATTGGGACTAAAAGAGAAACACAGGAAAGAGTGGCAGCTCTTGGTCATTTAATCATTCATCACACGGGCCTGCTGCACCATTCAATATGATAATGTCTGATCAGCTAACCGTCCCTGCTTGCATCTCATATTTTGATATGGCAGTGAATGTTGGGATTTAGTCCCTAGTAAGAGGAGGAGATTTTTCAGAGATCGGGAGGACTGTGAGACTGGAACAGGTGACAGAGTTAGGGATTGCTTTAAGAATGGGAGGACTTTACAGGGAAACAAACGTTTGTAGCGATGGGATGTGGTGACATTCAGAGGGAGAATTCTGGAGGCTCATGGATGTAATTTTAATTTTAAAAAGTGATGTCATATTGGGATGACGTTAAAAATACAAAGATTTGTCTTGACTGAAGGAGAGTACAGACATAGAAAGAATAGTAGGGACCAGCAGAGTTTATAAAGTTGTGTGTTTTGCAGAGGAGTAGTTTATAGTCATCATTTGGATTGCAAACTCTAAGGTTAGATTAGATTAGATTACAGTGTGGAAACAGGCCCTTCGGCCCAACAAGTCCACACCGACCCGCCGATGCGTAACCCACCCATACCCCTACATTTACCCCTTACTTAACATTACGGGCAATTTAGCATGGCCAGTTCACCTGACCTGCACATCTTTGGACTGTGGGAGGAAACCGGAGCACCCGGAGGAAACCCACGCAGACACAGAGAGAATGTGCAAACTCCACACAGTCAGTCGCCTGAGGCGGGAATTGAACCTGGGTCTCTGGTGTTGTGAGGCAGCAGTGCTAACCACTGTGCCAACGTGCCGCCCACTAAATATCATAATAGGGAGGGAAAGCACAGGATGGTATCCACAGACAAGTAAGATTTTAATAGCTGAAGGATGTTAATATGTCTGCGAGTTTATTGGTAGATTAGACAGATGGTGAGTTTCATAGGAGCTTTAAATAGTTACAAAGATAGGGAGGATTTTCAGGTCTGGAAATGATTACACAGAGTGGGACAGCTCAAGGGACTGAATTTTTTCACAGACAAGGGGCGCTGTAGTGGTTGGAGAAGATCACCCAGGTCTGGACAATGTAGAGATTAATGACAATATTACACACATGGACGATTGTCCTGGTAGGAGGAGCTAACAGAGATAGACAATACTGTCGGCATGTATACGCATAAAGATAGTTTGTATCAATTGGGGAGGTTCAAGGATTATGGTGTTAGGGATTGTAGAAGTTGACAGAGATAGGGATATTTTTGTGTAAGAGGGGAGGATACAAACAGAAAAATAATTATTGGGACTGAAGTACATTACAGAGATCACTAAGACAACATCGGCTAGGATTGAAGACCAGGGTATCCCGGGTGTGACATTGAGGACTGGTACAGCAGAGGCAAAAGCAGGACTCTCACAAGATTACAATCACCTAAAGAAGCCCAGAACTTCTCTGTTCCTTGTCCAGCACAGTATGTTAGTCACGTCTTGTGGGTCTGAATATCGAACTTCTCCCTGTGCTGTTTACTGTGAATGAACTTACCGGCTGCAGGATTTACAGACGGCTCCAGATATAACTTTTCATCTCGTTGGCTGACAAATCATCTTCAATGATGTGATGGACGAAACCGGTGTTAAATATTTTGTTGAGTTAGGATTCTTCTAATCAACTACAAACGACAGAATAATAGGCAGAGTCAGAGGTTAGGCTGATGCAGTGAGAGTTACAAATGTATAATCGAATTGAGCCCACCAGATCTCTAGGAAACCTGAGTCTCAATCCCTGTGGTATGCTGCTGTATCTCCTTGAGTGAGGAGTTCTGTTGACTCAGGATCTCAGAGCAGCGACAAGTACAAGAGTCCCATGCAGAGGCAGCAATTAGATACATGCAGTGTGGTAGACTACATGGAATGCTACTGAAAAATACCAACTAACTGCCAGAAGATTTTAGGATCAAACAATGGTGTTACCAGTGGTTTTGAGACAGTGCGCACTGCTACCAGTTTTCCGGGCGAGTATTATACTGGGATGGGCTCCTATGATCCCGTGTTAGCAGCAGTGTCTTGGTCAGTCATATGACCGCGATTATACAGAATGATTTAAACTGACACAGATGAGAGGTGACAGGGCGCAGGTGAATGGCGAGTCCCAAGTCCAAAGAGAAAGGTTAAAATATTTGATCACATTTGGGATGTCGCTGAAGACAACCAGAAAGAAACAAGAAGGCAGAGACATTAATTAAATTGTACATCAGCAAATAAGTTTGTGACAGGAAATTGTGATTTTAAAAATAAAGCACTGGTTCATTACTTTAATGCACAAAGAATTTGCAATGAGACATATGCAATTGTAACTTAGGATTTCGATCTGATTGCTATAATGGAGACATGTCACTGTGAACAGAAATGTGTTTAATTAGTATTCACAGCTATGCAACATTGTGGAAAGCCAGTTTGAATGAGAAACTGGATGGGGTACTCTCATAGTTAGGGATACCAATGCGATGATCAAGAAAAGATAAAGCCGCAGATTATGAACGAGTATGAATCCAAATTCTTGTGAACGAGGATCAGAATACTAAAGTTCAAGGACAGCGTTCAGCCCCCTAACAGTATTACATTGTTAGACACTACATAAAATTTGTGATAATTATTAGGAAACTCAATCTTCATATTTAATTATCTCATTGGCAGTGGGTCATAGGGGAGGACAAACTCTCCAAACTCAGGACGAGTCTGCAGGTGGCTGTACAAACCGATGTTACTTCCACAGACTCTGTTACAAATGGGGCAGCGGTTGGCCGTGATAAGGGGCTAGGTGGAGTGTTGGTGTGGCAGTGTGCTCCTTGTGCAGTTTTCTCCTGTATTCCCGCTTTTCCCGATGGCAAGTTTCGAGGTTATCGACGCCTTCCCAATGCTCCTCCATCACTTTCGACAGTCTCGGGCCAATAATGCGCAAGTGACTGTGGGAATGTTGCACCAGCCGGCTGAGGCTTTGAAGGTATTCCTGAGACAATTCCTCTGTCCATCTGGGGCTCACTTCTAATCGGGGAGTACAGCAACAACTTGGGGAGTCTCGTGTTGGTCATGGGGATGACGTACCCATCGCTTTGTTGCCGACCAAGGGGGTGGGGTAGGTGTCACGATGCTGGGGATGTTGGCCTGGTCGAGGACGCTCGTTTTGGTTTTGTCTTCCCAGCAGAATCATTGGACCTCGTACAGGCAGCTTTGGTGAGACTGATCCAGAACCTTGAGATATTTTTTCAGAGCCATATGCGAGGCTGGGAACCACAAGAGCTCTGGCAACCATGGGTTTGGTGCCAGAACTGATGTTCTTGTCCTCAAACACCTTTTACCTCAGATTGCCGAAGGCTGTGCTAACATACTTGAAGCAGTGGTGGATCTCTTCATCAACAATTGTTTTATTCGACAGGACACATTCTATGTATTGGATTGTTCAAGGCCTGCTCATCAATCTTGACGATCAGGGGTTCACTCCGCAATGCAGAGCCAATTTGGTGGAGTGCCTTTTTCTTGTGGATGATAAGGGTACGACCAATGCTCTCACATGTACCTGTAAAGGCACTGAAAATGCTCTGGTGTACACTCTTTGAGGTTGGACACGCAGAAACACCATCGACGTACTGCAGATCGATGACACGGGTTTAGGACCATTCAGCACAGCCATTTTGGCGCGAGGAATTTTCCGCCGCCTGTTTGGTGAAGCCCATTTTGACACAGACCCATTTAGGCGTGGAATTACTTTTGCGCAGCTCATTTTTATTCCTTTTCAGGCTTAGTTAAAAGCATTAATGAAGGCGATAAATATAAAACTAATGCTTTTCATCTTTAGTAAAAATGTTAAAAAGAAGAAAATCAAAGAAATAAGTTAATTACGAAAAATCTCAAAAATGACGTTTATTCAAAAGTATGAGCAATCCCTCGTAAAACTTCAACATCATTTCACACCAGATCTTCTGACGAGTGCTTGTATTCTTGTGCCTGCTTCCCTGAATTTCTTTAATTTCAATAGAATATCGTGCCAGTTGATAACACTGTCCACGATGACACAGATTGGGCTAAGTTTGGTTTAGGTTTGAAGGTGGGGAAGATTGATTAATTTCCTGCTCGTTCTGAAGGTTGATCCCGCTCCAGCAGGGAGATTGTTGACGGTGAGGTGAAATGTTCCAGCAAGATAAATCGGGCACAGTGCTGGGGCAATGACACAGCCCTGCTTGACTTCGGTCATAAAGGGGAATGAATCCTTGGGGAGCCATTTATTATTACCACAAATTCAATTTCTTCGTGGAGCAGGCGGAGGATAATCAGACACTTCATGTTTTAGCCAAAGCAAGAAAGACGCTCAATAATCCATCCCGGGTGTGACGGCTTCAAAGGCCTTTGTAAGGTCTGATCTTTGGATTTCTCCTGCAGCATAGCATGGTGAAACTCATTTCCATTGCACCCTTCCTTGGCTAGACGCCACACTGCGATTCCAGGAGGAGATCCTCGGCAACAGGGAGAAAATCATTGAGAAGGAGCTTGAGATAGCTCTTCCAAGTCTCGACAATAGGGAGATTCCCCTGCAAGCGCCACAGTCGGAATTGTTCCCCTTTTTGAAGATACTTATCACGGTGACTTCTTAGAGCTGTCCTGGGATTTTCTCCTCCGTGTATGAGCTCTGTACTCTGTGCTTACGCACTCCAATGCCTCAGCCAGACTACTGTCTGCTCCAATGCCTTGAGCTGGTGGATGGCCCTCTCTACTTGGTGTGGGGCTGGGGCATTGCTGAGCCTGTGGTGATAGTTGGTCAACAACTCTCAGATAGATGACAGAGACCTGTTTGAGGAGGCCTCTGAAGTGTGTTTTTTTTGTTGGCTTCTTTTTCTTTGGTAAAAGTCACTCCATGCTTGGCTGGCGGTGGTGTGGGGCTTTGAGCGATTGGGTGATAAAATTGAATTTAAATGAATCATCACGTTTAGCGGTGACCACTCCAAGCACACACAGCAATCTGAAATTGAAATAAAGCAAATTGCATTTAAATGAGAGGAGTACTTTCCAAGATAACAATGAAAACGTACGACAATGCTATACTGTAATGGCAAAATATTCAACACAACAGCATTCCATTTCCACGGACAAAACTTCAGCAAGAAGGACCAATCATGGACTCACTCGGGTCTTTAATGAATATATTAGATTAAAACAGGCTTCAAAGGCAGTCTCTAAAAAAACTAGCAACTCTAATGACAGAGTGTTTCAGAAACTGACAAAAGGCTTCCAAAATGCTGAAGCAGATTTTAAAGGAAGACCAAGATTTCTCATAGCAAGAAAAGTGTTGTAGGAAGCTGAAACATTCTTTGTCCTTAATGAGATGATAAAGCAGTCTTGAATGTGCTGGCAGTGGTGTCAGACATATGAAGTGTGGTAAGGGACTGAACGACATTATAAAGCCAGTGTGAACTCATGAAGCAGGAGGAGTTCATAGATTTACAGAGGGCAATTTGTCCCAGAGTTGGTTCAATAGATGTCGAGAGTCATGGGGCATGGGAAGACTTACAAATACAGAGCATGCTGTGGAGTCCAGTTCAGGTCATAAAGGTAACAAGTGTCAATCGGGTTTGATGGGACATTCAAACCAGCGCATTCTCTGTCTCTCTCTCTCTCTCTCTCTCTCTCTCTCCCTCTCTCTCTCTCTCTCTCTTCGACACACACAGACAACACAAACACTCACATTTGTGTCAGTTGTGTGTGGAAATACTATCGAAAACTCCACTTAATAAACGATGAACTCTGGCTCTTCAACTCGACAGATTATCTTGCTCTCTGTCCACGATTCCTGCCTGAACCGATGTGATGTCCAACATTTCTTGTTTACTCCACAAAATAAAAACCCGCTGACCACACAACGAGGATCATTTACAATTTATTTGGTAACAACCATCACCTTGCACAATGTAAAGTCCACAGGATAAGATCATATGACCTCAAAGCAGATACTGTCCACTCAGCTTATCCGCCATTCAAGCATTGCTGAAAATTTTATCACTCCCATTCTTAAGCTTTGTCCCCATCATACTTGATCCCCTTGACAATCCAGAACGTATCTCCCTCAGTCTTAAATCGACTTATTGATCGGGACTTCAATGCCTTCAGTAGCAATGTTTTTCATAGATTCACCACTCCATCTCTGATGAAGTCTTGTCGTATCTCCGCTGTAAAAGGTTTTTCCTTCACTCGAAGCTCTTCCCAGTCTCTCGTACCAATACAAACATCGTCCCAACATCCACTCTGTCCGGGCCATTTAGTATTCTCTATGTTTCAATTGGATCCCCTGTCATCCTTCTAACCTCCATCCAGTATAGACTGATAGACCTTTAGGATAGACATATAGACCTATAGTCCTGAAATATTCTTTATATGTTAAGCATTTCATTTCTCCGACCATTTTTGTGAAACTCCACTGAACACACTGCAGGTCTGAATATCCTTCTTGCGATATGGGGCCCAAAAAGGCGCGCAATACACCAAACGTAGTCTGACCAGAGACTTGTAGAGATTCAGAAGTACTTGGACAAGTTGGGCTGAATGGCCTGTTTCAACGCTGTAAATCTTCATGGCTTTTTGACTCATTCTTTTACGCCTGATGGTTACTGAGATTATTAGAACATAGAATATTACAACAGAGTACAAGCCATTCGGCCCACGATGTTGTGCCAAGCATTTGACTAACCAAAGTTCAATGTAACCTGCACACTAATCAACTTATTGCCTTTAATGGGCTTGTCCAACAGTCGTGAACATGTGCCTAATGTCACTGACTCAACGATCACCGCTGGCAGTGCATTCCATGTATCCACCACTCTTTGCGAGAAGAACATAACTCTGACATCTCGCCAGTACCTTCCTTCAATCACCATAAAATTTTCACCCCGTGTAACATCCATGTCTGCCATGGTAAAATACTCTGTCCATCTATCCCACCTGTGCCTTTCATTACCTTTATCGAAAATGATGACTGCAGATGCAGGAGATCAGAGCAAAAATTATGGTATTGGAAAAGCACAGCCTGTCAGGCATCATCTGAGGTGAAGGAAAGTCCACTTCTCAAGCATAAGCATGTTCCTGATGATGAGCTTATGCTGAAATGTCGACTGTGCTACTCCTTCGATGCTGCATGACCGACCGTGCTTTTCCAGTACATTACGTTTTGCCTCTCATTATCTTCTACACCTCCATCAATTCATCTCTCTTCCTTCTTTACTCAACAGTGAGAAAAGCCTCAGCTCACTCAAACTCTCTTCATAAAACAAACTCTCCAATCCAGACAGCATCCTGGTATATTTCCTCTGGACCATCTTGAAAGCATCTACAACATTCTCATAATAAACCGATCAGAACTGGACAAAATATTCCAAGTGTTGTCTTTCCAAAATGTGAAAGAGCTGTCACAAAAACCACGTGACTCCTAAACGCAATCTCCCCGTCAATTAAAGGCAAAACACTATTCCCCTTCTTAACAACCCCCGCAAGTCAGATGACAACTTTGATGTATCGATGTGTGTTTTCCCCAAGATCCCTCTTATCCTTCACATTATGAAGACTCCGATCTTCACCCTTGTTAGCATTTAAATTTGAACATCCAAAGTGAATCACATCACATTTATCCAGGTTGAATTCCATCTGCCATTTCTCACCCCAGCTCTGCTTCCTGTGAATGGCTTGTTATTGTCTGCAACAATGCTCACAGTATCTAGAACACCACGGACTATTGTGTCATCGGCCAACCTACTCATCCACCCTTCTACTTATTTATCCAAGTCCTTTATTAAAAACTACAAGAACAGAGGCCCTGTAGGACACGACTGGTCACTGATATCCAGGAAGTATGCTTTTCAATGACCACTGCTCACCGTCTTCTTTCGTCTGGCCAATTCTGTATCCAGATAATCAAATCTCCCTGTATTCCATACCTCCTAACTATCTGAATGAGCCTACCATGGAGAACCTTCTCAAACGCATTACTGAAATCCATATACTCTACATCCATTGCTTGATCTTCGTCAAAATGTTTCAACACATCCTCAAAGGACTCGATAAAGGTTGTGAGGCATGGCCTGCCCTTTGGAAAGCAATATTGACTATCTTTATTTCAACCATGTCTTTCTAAATGTTCTGGTAACATATCTTCGACAGTAGACACTAGCAGTTAACTTGTATTGACGTTACGCTAATTAGTCTGTCCTGCACTGTTTTACTTTCGTCTTCATTTTATGTCAAATAGAGAAATTTACCACTGTCCCTTCTGCAGGAAATGCTGCAGTGTTGATGGAATGTTCGTTGAATGCAGTAATTTTCCATGGATTTACATATATCCATTCACCTGAACTATCATGACTATCTGCTGAACATGTTAATATTCAGTAGTTGATAATAAGTCAACACCTTCATTTGAAGTATTTGTCCAGTGAATTAACCCAGCTACTTGCTATACTCGGACGCCATTCTTCTCAGTTTTATACACACCAAAGTTGCCTTGATCGAAATATATTTTGTTTTGCTGAATCTCATTTTAAATTATGATCAGCCTTTTGATTTTTGAAATGAATACAGTAAGGCTGCTTTATCACTTTTTTCTAATATATTGACACTGTGTACTTCACGTCTCTTCTTTCTTTAGGTCTCATCCTAACTTGCTCTTTCATCTATTAGCTTCTATCCTATCCAATATAAATTAATGCAATTCAGATTTTCAATCTTCAGTTTCGTTATTTTTTTTCAAAAATACATCGTTACCACTACGAATGTATCCATTGACAAAATGTAAAACGGGAAATACTTTAAGAGCCGCTGGTGCTAAGGCTAAGGTACCAGCATAGATAGAAGATTGGCTGACTGGCGGATGGCAGTGAATGGCGATAAAGCCGTTTTTTTCAAGGATGGTAGCCGGCCACAAGTGGAGTTTCACATGCCCCATTTTTGTGAGCACAGCTATTGACGTTTTCTATTATCTGAACAAAGGAATTGGTGCAATGTTGGCAGATAACACAAGCAAACGTGGCGGTTTAGGTAATTTTGAGGAAGAAGGGAGACTGCATAAGAACTTGGACAGGCGAGGAGATGAGTAAAGAAGGGATAGATGCAATACAAAGTGTGGGTAGCAACTTCGATGGGAAAATCATGAGAAAGACTGTTTTCGAAATGGTGAAAGTTGTCGGTAATTTGAATTGTAAACGGACTTGGGAATCCGAACTCACGGTTCTCTAACGGTTATGCATCGGACGTTCGGAAAGCAAATGCAACATTTACATTCAGTTCAAAGGGGGTAAAATACAAGGGCAGGGATGTGCTGCTGAGGTTGTATAAAGTTTTGGTCAGACTGCAGTAGGGATGTTTTCAGCAGGTTTGGGCCCCTTTTCAAAGCAAGGATGCATTAGCCTTGGCAGGGGTCCAGAGACAATTTAAAGAAATGATGAAGGACTTGAAACTGAGGAGTGATTGCGGACTCTGTGTCTGCTCTCAGCGGAGTTTAGAAAAGTTGGAGTGATGGGGAGATCTCTTTGACACATACAGAATACTGAGAGGCCTGTATACACCGAGCGTTAAGAAGATATTTCGAATGGCAGGACAGACTAGTATCCGAGGGCACAGACTCAGAGTGAATAGCTGATGTTTTAGAACTGAAGTGGGAGCAACTTCTTATGGCAGAGTTTGGTGCATCTGTGAAACACAAAATGCTATTGAGGCCAAGTCATTGAGCATATTTAAGACTGACGTAGGTAGGTTGCTGATTCAGAAGAGAGAGGTAGTGATATTGTGTATGAGACAGTGAGATATGTATACCTGTCTGTCTGCCTCTCGCTCTGGATGTCTCCATCTAGCTGGGTATCTTCAAAAACTATACAGCGAGACTGGGATTGTGCATGAGAGAAAGAATAAGAAAGATGGAGCATGTGAGGGAGACAGTGAGATTGTGTATGGTAGAGAAATGGTGATAATCATAAGCAATAATTGCTGGAAAATCTTGACATGTCTGGCAGCATTTGTGAAGACACTTCAGATTTAAAGTTTCTTGTCCAGTGTGCCTTATTCAGAATTTTCTCATCAAACTCTGTCTTTGGTTCTGATCAACAGCATCTTTTGTTCTTTTAGTAATTATTTAGAAAGATGGTGAGATTTTACGTGAGTGAGAGCAAAGAAGATTGTGTCCAAGAGAGAGACAAATCATGAGGTTGTGTATAAGAGAGGGAGAGTGAGATTGTGCTTGAGATGCCGAATAAAATTGTGCCTGTGACAGAGTGTGATTGTGTATGAGATAGAAAAAAGTGAGAATGTACATCAGACGTAGACACAGAGATTGTTAATGGAATGAGAGACAGTGAGATATTACATGAGGGAAGGAGAGACAGTGAGAATGTGGAAGATCGAGAGAAAGAGCGAGACAGAGAAAGAGATAATGAGATTGTACATGAGAGACACACCTACTCCCTGACACTGAGAAGCTCCTCTATCACACATCAGATTGGAATCAGATGTATTTAGGAGCTGAGTAGACAAGCAGGAGGCTTTAGGAACACAGCAAACCAGGCAGCATCTGAAGGCAGAGAAGTCAAAGCTTACGCTCTGACAACACTCCCTGTCTTCTACTGACAATCCAATTTTGTAACCAATTGGCTAGCTCACCCTGGAGTCGAAACGTGTCACGCTGGAATAGTACAGCAGCAGAGTCAGCATTTCGGGCATAAGGCCTTCATCAAGATATAGTGGTGGAAGAGGCTGAGAGATAAATGATAGATAGTGGTGGAGTTGGGAAATGTAGATCGGATGGCGATAGATCGATGGAGAATAAATAGTGATAGGGTGGTGGGAAAGTGGAGCAGATAGGTAGGACAGGTCATGGTGGACGTTTGGAAATCGGACGTGGATAAGGAAGGGGAGATTTGGAAACTGTTGAAGTCGACGGTGATGCCATGTGATTGGAGGGTCCCGAGGTGGAAGATGAGGCATCCTTCCTCCAGTTGTCGGGAAGGTTGGAGTTAGCGGTGGATGAGTCGCATGACTTGCATGTCCATGGGAGAGTAGGATGGGGTGTTGACGTGGTTGGCCGGAGGGCAGTGTGTCAGTTTGGTGCATGTGCCCCAGCGATGTCCTAATTTTCTCTTAGCTCTTCCTGGATGCCGTTAAATTTAATCGTAGTTTACTAACTAGCAATCGTGACCTTGACAATGAACTTGGTGATGTCCATATAGACTACATCCATCACACTGCCTTTCGTGGCCAGCTATTGAAAAAACTCAGATTCGTGAAACACGATTTTCGTGCACAAAGCCATGTTGAGACTCACAAATGAGTCCTTACCTTTACAAATAACTGAAATACTGTCTCTCAGAATCCCCTCTAACAGCTAACACAACACAAATGTTATGCCCACTGGTCTGCAGTTCCCATGCTTTTCTTCCTGCTCACATGTTCCCCAGAATCAGAGATGCCAATTTTCAGACAACTTACGCAGTCCACACTGTATCAAGAAATGTTTGGAGTCTTTGAAAGCAATGAGGGCCGTGGCGTCCTGACAACATTTAGCATCTGAAATCACCACATCCCTAGCCAAGCTTTTCCTGTCCAGCGACAACGGTGACCTCGCCCAACAATGTGGTGAGTTGCACAAATGTGTCCAGTGGATAAGAAAGCAATGCAATTTCAGTGCAGCCATTCAATAATCTATCAGTGTATAATCTACGTGCAAACATGAAGGAAGGAGCTTTCAACTGCATGACTAATCAGCAATACCAGGCTTACTGACTCTCAGTTAGTGTTCCACCACAAGCACTATGCTCCTGAGTTCGTTATAAGTTTTTTTTAAAGCAGTAGAATTCCAAAGGGGACGTGTGTGTTACTAGCGCTATCATCAAGGCATCATTTGACAGAACGTGAAAACAGAAGCCCGAGTAAAGTTGGAGTTAGTCGGAAAATGAGGGACACTGTATGCTGATTGGTGTAATGAATCGCACAAAGGAGCTGTGAGAAGTGTGAGTATGTAGCAGTCGAGCACATCTCGGCATGCTTTCCTCTATCCTCAGGAGAGACAGTGTCAGAGATGCCATTATCTTAAGCTGCTTCAACAGCCTTCTCCCTATCACAGTTTCAGACCTTGGAATGTTCACTGATTTTACAACTGCCCAGATACTGAAATAGTCCACTTTCAAATGCAACAGGATCTGGAAAATAACCAGGCTTGTTCTGATAAGTGTCAAGTAATATTCATGTCGCAAAATTGCCAGTCAAATCTAAAAATATAAAATCTAACGTCCTGCTTTAATATTAAACGGGTCCGCAGCAAATTGTTTATCAGCATCTCAAGTTCTACCATCGCCCAGAATTTCGATTGGACGTAGGTGAGTTACTCACCTCCTCGTTTGCCAAAGCCTGCTCGCCATCTGTAAGATGAAAGTCAAGATGTGATGGAATGCACCCTCGGAAGAACCCAGGACAACCTCATCCAATCCATCAAATACCGATGCTCAGTGGCAGCGATGTACACTGTCTGCAAGATGAACTGCATCCAGGCTCATCAGACACTTATTAGGTAAACCCGCGATCGTCTGGAATGAGAAATGCAGCAATCATATGGGGAAACCAAGATCACTCTTGCAGAAGGGCAGATGTGATGAAGTTGCATCATTTTTTTAACAATAATCAACCCCTCAAATCACAGTTGCAGTCCAGGTCCAAACGCAGCCAGTCTTGCACAACTGACAGGTTGGTCTGACAAACAATAAGTGATATATGTGCCCGAAAATGAGCCGGTAATAGCCATAGCCCATGAGAGATAATGTGGACCCTTGATATTCAATGATAATGTCATCTCTGTATTGTGCACAACCAAGATCTTGGGAGAAACTGAACTGGATTCTTCACATGCATGTAATGATTTTGAAGCAGAGCAAAGCCTAAGTGTCTTACAATAAACATATCATCTTTCGATTCCCTAAGATCTGTTCTCCATCGACACGTCAGTTGGGTGATGAAATTCTCTCCACTTGCCTGAATGTGTACAGCTCCAACAACACCCAAAAAGTGTGACACCATCCATTAAAAAGCAGTCCTCTTAATTGGTGTCACATCCACAAGTACTCCCTCCCTCCACAGTCGATGCACGGAAGCAGCAGTGTGTACCATCTCCAAGACGGTCTACACCTATTTAGCAAGCGACTAAAGGAAGCACATTCCAAACACAGGAGAACTGCCACCGAGAAGGAGAAGGGAATATCATGTGTTCAAATCATAGTTCTAACACAAGTAGCAGCAGATAGAGCGGGATAAGAGCGCTAAGCAGGTTTGCAATACGTGAACAGTGGAGGGAATTTAAACTTTGGAGTTGGAAGGTCAAACATTTTCACCACTCTCATTGATGGGGAAGGCATTCATCACAGTGAAGAGAAGGTTGAAGCATTTACACCCAGCTTCAGCAGGAAGCATTGAGTTGTTCGTACATTTCAACCTACTCCAAATGTCCTTCAGAAAAGTCGATTCCTTGACATGATGCTTACGTGCTCCCAATGGATATTGTAAAGTGCCCTGACAAGAGTCCGGCAAGCAAAGCTGAATTAGTATCACCTGAAATGTTCAACAACTTCTAGTCAAGCTGTTCTATCGTATATATCTGAATGGCACCTATTCCAAAAAAATAGAAAACTGTCTGCAAGTCTCTTTTGGGAATAAAATCGGAACAAATTCAAACCAGTCAATTACAGACCCATCAGCCTTCTCTCATTCATCGGTATAATGGTGGAAGGGAAAATTAGCCGCGCAATCCGATCATCAATAGACAAGTGACGGCGGCGTTCAGAATCTATAAGGCCCACTCAGCATTTAGTTATATCTGGAAAAGGAACCGAGCGTTCGAAGCGATGTGAGAGCACCTGCCCTTAATTTCATCGTCAATGGTAACGTAACGTAGTAATACAGAGTCTGAGAAATACTGGAGTCAATGAAGTATAACTTCGGAAAACGAGAAGATGTTCATTTTGCAAAGGAGTATCAATGAACCTAGCAATAATTAAATGGAAACAATTGCAGAAAGATGTAACACAACGGGTCTTGGGATTCTTCTCCATGAAACATAGTATGCTAAGATTCTTAATGGACTTGACAGTGTAAATACTGAGCCAGGGTACCCACGCATAGGAGAGTCTAGGACCAGAGGGCGTACATTCAGAATAAAGAAGTGCTAATTTCATGCTGAGAAGACCAAAAACTGAGACTCTTCTCTCAGAGAGTAGCAAGTCTTTGGATCAAATTTCAATAGAGAGCTGTCGGTGCAGTTTCACGTGAAGGCTGATATAGATATATTCCTCACAGACTGTGGACTTAAGGGTAATTTGGAAGGTGTGGGAAACTCTATGAGAACAATGTTGGATCAGGGATTATTCTCCAGAATTTTGGAGTAAGCTTGAGGGGGCCGAAGAGATTTCTCATGTTCCTAATTCTTCAGGGATTTTGGGAATCGTGGGTAGAATGTCACATGGCACATCAGATGATAGTTGTAGTTTATGGAAGTCAGTTTTCTCAGCTCGAGGACAGATCAGCTGGAGCTCTGCGAAGTTGTATCCCAGGTACAACGGTATGCTGTAGTTTTATCAATGACCTTCCCTCCCCTGTAAATCCAGGAGTGGGAATGATTGCTAATGACAGTATAATAGACTTCAGAATTTGATTTCGTCAGATAATGAAACATTCCACTCCAAAATGCTGCAAGATCTGACAATGTACAGGTTTGGTCTTACAAATGACGTGAGACAACAGATGAATGGGCAACACACAACAATCAACAGACAGGAGGGTTCCCTCCCAGTTAGGGAACACTTCAGTAGTCCAGGACTTTCGACCTTGGACCTTCGGCTGACCATCGTCCAAGGCGGACTTCGGGACAGGCAGCAGCGAAAAGTGGCCGAGCAGAGGCTGATAGCTAAATTCGGTACCCATGGAGAGTGCCTCAACCTGGACATTGGGTTCATGTCACATTACAGGTGACCACCATTGCACTATACACACACACACACACAGATACTCCTACACACACACAGTCTCACACACACGGCACTCCTATACACACATACACACGGACACACATATACACAGACACGCACAGAGACACCCACACACATCCTTACAGACACACACACTCCCAAACTCACAAATGCACCCCCTCACAGACTTAAGATACTCTGCACTCACTACACACACACATACACTTTCTCCCACTCACAACACCAAACCCAGACAGACACACACACACAGACAAAGAACCACATGCACACATATATTTTGTGGGATGAATTTGTATTTGCAGGGTTACATTGTAATTTGCTCAAAAACTGCATGCATTCATTTAGAACTCTGAACTGAAAAACTGCATGAATTCATGTAAAACTCCATTATCTCACTTTTTAGATTAGAATCAATTTAACAACATGACATTGACAGAGAAGACAGGAGGCTTACACCTTCAGCATATTGTCCAGCTATCACCATTATTAACAGCTAACCTGAGAATGCAACATTAAAAAAAAGATTTTGTGATTTACACATGAATGAAGTTAAATTATCATGGTATTCAAACATGTGAAAGGCTCAACAGACAATCAAAGTATTTTTCAATGTATAATTACAGTTACATCGCACTGCAAATTTTTGTTATAAATTCTGTGTCTTCGGATTGAGTCGTCCACTATTACCTGTTGAAGGAGCGATGCTCCGAAAGCTGGTGTGCTTCCAATTAAACCTGTTGGACTATAATCTGGTGTTGTGTGATCTTTAACTTTATACACCCCAATCCAACACCTCCAAATCATAGCTTAATCTTGGTTGTGTGTAAGATTTTCGAGTCAATTGGGTGAAATTTCTGAATACTTGGAAGTGCATGGTTGAGTGGTGCACCGCAAGGTTCAGTCTTGGGACCACAACATTTTACTTTATATGTAAACGTTGTAGGTGAAAGAACAGTGGTTTGCAGATGGTACAACAGATACTTAGAGGGACAGTTAGTATTGAGGAGGTGGATACGTTGCAGAAGGACTTGGACAGGTTCCTTGTACAGTTAGCAACTGCATGGCAGATGCCGTGCAACATGAGAAAGTGTGAGTCATGCACTTCAGTCGGGAAAGTAGAAGCATGGACCATTTTCTAAATGGAGAGAAAATTCAGAAGTCTGAAGAACAAAGACACTTGGAAACTCTACGCCAGGATTCATTCAAGGTAAGCTTGCAGACGAGACAGTAGTTCGGAAGGCAAAAACAATGTTGGCATATAGTTTCAGAAGGTTTGAATTTAAAACCAGTGATGTATTTCTGAGACTCTATAAGGATCTGTTCAGACCATATGGAACCACTGTTAACAGATTTGGGCTCCAAGTCTCAGGACGGAAGTATTGGCCCTGAAGCATTGTTCGAGGAGGCTCAAGAGAATTGTCCACAGAATGAAAAGCCTAACAGACGAGGAAAGTTGGACGATTCTCCGGCTGTACTCGATGGATTTCAGATGGATGAGGGGAGGTACAATTGAAACTGACAAAATACTGCGTAGAGTGCATGTTGGGAAGAGATTTCCATTGGTAGGAGAGACAATGACCCAAGTGCACGTACTTAGAGTAACATTAAAATGGAGCTAAGGAGACGCTTCTTTCGCCAGACAGTGATGAATCTATTGGACTCACTGACACAGAAGGCTGTGGAGGCACCGTTATTGAGTATCGTTAAGAAAGAGGTATGGAATCTTTTGATTGCCAATTAGATTGAGGTTTACTTTGCGAAAGCAGAAGAATGGTGTTGAGAAACTCATGAGTCATGAATAAATGGGGGGGCGGGCAGACTCGATGAGCTATAAAGCCTTTGAAAGCTAAGGCATATTACAGAAATATGAATTTTGCTAGGACCTGAAGGAGATGACAAAGATAAGGATAGTTTTCGATTTTAGCTGAAGTAAAAACTGAGCTGGACAAGCTAGATCACTATTGTGACTACAAAATCCTTGCAGAGAAAAGCACTCGAGGAAACCTGGGAGAAATTATAACCTGGACAAATTGTTGTTTGATTTAGCTCTGTGTTTGTCTGCACGACAAAAGATGGTGAGGGGGATGAGATGTGGGGGCGGAGTGGGAGAGTGGATATCAGTTATACAGACCTGTAGATGTAGCCCACAAGATGATGCCGCTCAATAGCAATTTTTCTCTTAAAAGTCACAGCCAAACAGTCAATTCCAAGACTATTTCCTGACTAATCTCTGTAGCATCCATCATGGTTTATAAGCCCTCCTACCTCTTAAATCCACTAGGTTATAGAAATATTTCTACTTCTCGACAAAGCTTCCCGTTTCAAAAACTAATTCTTCCTCAAAGACGAATCACAGATATATCGGCGGATCTGTTTTTGGAAGAGCTTAGATATAGCAACGGACATTCTGGGAAGAGGAGCTTGAGATCGCCAGCTTGTCGAAAACAGGGGGAAAAGCTGGTACATAGAACATAGAACATAGAAGAATACAGCGCAGTACAGGCCCTTCGGCCCTTGATGTTGCGCCGATCCAAGCCCACCTAACCTACACTAGCCCACTATCCTCCATATGCCTATCCAATGCCTGCTTAAATGCCCATAATGAGGGAGAGTCCACCACTGCTACTGGCAGGGCATTCCATGAACTCACGACTCGCTGAGTAAAGAACCTACCCCTAACATCTGTCCTATACCTACCACCCCTTAATTTAAAGCTATGCCCCCTCGTAATAGCTGACTCCATACATGCAAAAAGGTTCTCACGGTCAACCCTATCTAAACCCCTAAACATCTTGTACACCTCTATCAAGTCACCCCAAACCTTCTTTTCTCCAATGAAAACAACCCCAAGTGCCTCAACCTTTCCTCATACGATCTTCCTACCATACCAGGCAACATCCTGGTAAACCTCCTCTGCACCCGTTCCAGTGCCTCCACATCCTTCCTATAGTATGGCGACCAAAACTGCACACAATACTCCAGATGTGGCCGCACCAGAGTCTTATACAACTGCAACATGACCTCAGTACTCCGGAACTCAATTCCTCTACCAATAAAAGCCAGTACGCCATATGCCTTCTTCACCGCACTATTTACCTGGGTGGCAACTTTCAAAGATTTGTGTACATGGACACCAAGATCCCTCTGCTCATCCACACTACCAAGTATCCGACCGTTAGCCCAGTACCCCATGGTACTAATGCTGCAGATGATTGATGAGAGGACGTTCGGCTTTAAAGGAAGAGAGATTTTCTTTGGAAATCTTATGGAGATAGAGAGAGTTTTCAAAGTTCGGCAAAGGTTTTGGGGTCTGGGAAATTTATAGGGGACACTGAAGCTTGGAAATACTTTTTAAAAAATATTTAGTAGATATTACTGAGATAGGAAGGACTTGAGGTCTTTGTTTGCAGATAGGGACAGGTTTGGGTACCAGACTGCAAGATAAAGATCAATGAAGGGCCAGAAGTTGGTTCCAAAATCGAGAGCGCTGCAGGAACGGACGGTGTAACACAGCTGGTTAGGAATTGGAGTAGGTTACAAAATACAGAAATTTGCAGGAGCACGGGAAGATTGGCAGAATTGTAGGTGATAAAGTGGCTGACATAACAAACAACATTGTGGCAGGAGCATTTGACGGAGATAATGAGATTTGTCAGCGCAGGAGGGAGTTAATGACATTGATTGTTGCATGGACTGGAAAAGATAGCAAATATTGGAGGTTTCTATGAATCAGCGTATTTCCAGAGAAATGTAGAGATGTAAGCACTTGAGAATTGTTAAGAATTTTGTTTCAGCCTCCGAATACTTCCAGGAATGTAGAGGAAAGGATAGCAAACTTGATTCTGGATAGGAACGAGTGTACAAATTTATGGGGGAGAGAATAGCTGTTATGGGGAACTTTAATTTACGAAATATCCCCTCTAAATACGATAGTTCAATTACTTTAGATGGTTCAGCTTTTGTCCAATGTATGCAGAAGAGCTCCCTATCAGAGGATGTAGACAGGCCAACAAAGATCGAGACCATATTTGGTTTGGTGCTGGACAATGAAGCCAGCCAGGTGTTAGATTTGGATTTCAGTGAGCATTTTGGGGATAGTGACCACAATTCGATTATGTTTACTTCAGCAATGGAAAGGGGAAAAATGTACCACAGGGCAAGCATTATAGCTTGGGGGAAAGACTATTATGACGCGAATAAGCAAGGTTTAGGATGCATAAGATGAGAAATACAACTCCAGAGGATAGGTACAATTGAAATGTGGAGCTAATTCAAGGAACACCTACTGTGTGTCCATGATATGTATGTACCTGTTTGGCAGGGCAGACGTTGTCGAGTGGGGGAGTCGTGATTTACTCCAAAAAATGTCAATCTCTTTACAAGAAGAAGAAGGAGTCTATGTAAATATGAGTCGTGAAGGCTCAGTTAGGGTGCTTGAGAGTTAAAAGTTGGCCAGGGAGGGCGTAAAGGGAGAGCCAAGCAGAGCAAGGAAGGGACATATGAAATCTTGGTAGGTAGGTTCAAAGAACAACTTGAAGCATTTTATAGGTACCTCAGGAATAAAAGAATGAGTACCGTTAGATTATGGCCAGTCCAGGAAAATCGTGAGATGTTTTGTGTGGAATACGATGAGATGGGAGAGGCGCCAAATGAATAGATTTCGTCAGTAATCATACAGTAAAAAGACACCTTTTTTCGTGGAGAATACTGACATTTAGGCCATTAGACTAGATGGGACTGAGGTGCAAAAGGAGGATGGGCCAGCAATTCTCGAAAATGTGAACATATGTAAGCCCCCCAGGCCGGATGGGAATTATCCCATGAATCCCTGGGATGCGAGCGTGAGGTTTGCAGAGCCTGTGGCTTTGTTCTTTATGTCGTCATTGTCGACAGGAATGGTGCCAGAAGACTGGGGGCAAGCAAATATTCTCTCCCGCACCCGCAGCCATTTGATCAAACAGACGTTGTGAAACCACCGTGGTAATTACAGGCAAGCGAGCCTTACTTCTGCCGTGGGTGCAATTCTTCAAAGGATTATGAGATATAGGGTTGATAGTCGTCAGGCTGGGAGCAATTTGATTAGGTTTGCGAAGGGTAGGACCTGCCTCAAAAACCTGAGTTCTTCGAGAAGCTGATCGATCTGCTGGATGAGGGTGAAACGATTGTTGTGGTGTATATGGATTTCAGTGAAGGATGTGATAAAATATCCCACGTTAGGCGAAAACAGAAAGTATGGATGCATATCATTGAGGTGGATTTAGTGGTTTCATCAGAAATTGTTTTCTTCATGAAGACAGAGTGTGGGGTTGATGGGACATGTTCATCGTCGAGTTCCGTTGCTACTGGTGCACCACTTCTGTTCGTCATTTTTATAAATCACCCTAATGAGTGCGTAGAAAAATCGATTAGTAAATTTGCAGATGTCACTAAAATTGCTGCAGTTGTAGACACTGCAGCAGAATGTTGAAGGTTACTGAAGGTCACAAATAAGCAGCAATAAAACATGGAATAACATTTTCCATGTTTTCGCAATAATTTCGCAAATTATCGTTGGAAATCTCTGCGTTGGACTACGTCCAGATATTAGAAAATGTAGTTTGGTGGAGAGAATCTCCAGACCAGAATTGTTTTCATTGGAGCAAAGTGTGTTAACTGTCGATCTCATGGGTTGTTTATAATGATTGGGTGTGAGAGTTGATAGAACAGGAAGTTATAGAGTTATGCAACGTGGAAACAAGCACTTCAGTACAACGTATTCCGCAGGGCTGCTATCAGAGAGCTGCAATTGAAGGTGTTGAATGAAATAAGCGGTTCATACAATGAACGGATAGAATGATGGAGAAACTCAGCAAATCTGGCAGCATTTGTGGAGAGACAAACAACAGCAAGGTTTTGATTCCAGTATAATTCTTCTTCAAAACCCGAGTTTCCTCAATGTGTGTAAATGAATTTGAGAAAATCTGGGTGTAGTTTGCAGGCATTTCTTGTGACTTAGCTTTGTCTAACTGAACAAGAACTCAGTTAAAAACTGCAAAGTGAATAAATGCAGTCAGGAGGATTGAGTTGTGCCGGTAAACCTCAGTGTTTTGTCTTATCCATACACGTAAATATTTGACCACAGCTAGAATACTGAGCAGGAGTTTATTAGTTGGAAGAAAAGAAAAACTGAAGAGATGAAGAAAGGGAGGAAGACGCAAGAACGGAAGGAATGAAAGCAGGAAGGGAGGAAGAACGGAATTTAAATAAACGAATACTGACTGCGCAATTTCGATAGGTATTTAAGCATATTGGTGATGTGGAAAAAAAAACGTGGCAGGAGATATGTTCACAGCAGGACTGTAGAAAAGTAGTTAGAATCTATATTCAGAAAACTGCTCTGAGTGGTATTGAATTCGGGGCAGTTTAAAACCCAGAGCGACGGAGCGAACACTTTCTGTTCTGGTTTGTGTCAGTGACACTAGAATATTTACATTCTGTCCCAGAAATTAGAATAAGACTATGACCTCATATCTGAAGAAATCATCAATAATACATTAACATTGCTTCAGTGCAAATGTGTGGTCATCGAATTTTGTGCCATACATTTCTTAGTTGTTGCAACTACAATCCGTCACTTGCTGAATTACGATTGAGAGTGGGCCATGATGCGGTAAATCAATTGAGGGTGAACAACTTGTAGATGCTTCAGGAAAATTTTATTTTTCACAGCGTTCTGTGTGCACAGCAAAAGGACACAGCAACACCTACTTGAACTCCTCACGGAACTTGTTCTGGGATACTGCATAGATGAATACGTTGTTGCAGGAGTTGAGTAATTGAAACAAATTCGTTGTCTCTTGCAGGACGTAGGTTAATTCTTTGAAATTCTCATTGTTGAATAATGCATCACCCTTAATACGCAAGTACAGGAAATGTCCAACTTCGGTGGCCCACAACAGCAGGAAGCTGAGTGAAATGGCAAAGAGCAGGATGATGGATCATTTACGGTTTTCAATCTCTGGATCACTGCCATTTTCAGCACGTACAAGTTTCCTACGGAGTTTGCTGGCTGTGATGATGTGTTTTACGGTCAGGACATTGAGTAGCAGGATGAGGAGAAATGGGAGAAAGGGAGTTAAGTTGTGATCCATCCAGTCATAGGCCTGCCAGATTTGTAACGTATAAAATATAGACTTTATAACACAGAACCAGGCGACCCCATCCAGGATGTAGAAGGGTCTGTAGATGATGTACAAAGGGAAATTTTTAACACAACTTAGGATGCAGATCATTCCTATGATGAGCAACGCGGTTTTCTCGGTGCAGTATCTGACTTTCAGGCTCTGCAAGCAAATGAACACAAAACGGTCGATGGTGAAGGCTGCAGTTAGCCACATGGAACCATCCCGGCTGCAGTGGACCAGAATTGTAGTCAGTCTGCATATGGGGGTGGTGGACAGAACACTGTTGCTAAAGTAAATGCGCCTGATTCGGTTAAGTATGCATCCGGTGACAATAACAAGGAAATCTGTCATCGCTATGGCCATCAAATAGTAGTTGATGCACCTGGAGAGTCCGCACCACCCTTGGAACAGAATTGCAATTGCCACCAAGTTGGCTGTGATGGACGAAAAAGTTAAATAGTTTGTTGAAATACCAAGTATAAAGAATGGCATTACCTAGATGTCAACAAGTGGACTGCAAGGAACATATACTGCCTCCCCCTATCTGACACTGAAGCCCTTCTGAACCACGACAGTGGCACCTCCAGTCGTGGGCTAACCAACGTTCATAGGCAATTGTGAGTAGAATAGTCTGAATTATCCACAACTGACATCTTAAACATTGGGTATTAGGCCTCTGCTAACTTACAAATTCACACCACAGATGGCAATTTATTCTCTTCAGTAAATACTTTCATTGTTCACTTTCGTTTTGCTACTCGTGACTGTTCCATTTCCCATTATTATCTGAGATGTCATTTTTTCTCCAATTACACCCTCTTGTATAATTATGGTATTTAACATTCCAGATGTGACATTAATGCCTCAATTATCAAAATTGAATTCCCTTCTTCAAAGCGCACTTTCTCCCTCCTTCTGTATATCACTCCTCATATCCAAAATTAGAGTCATAAAGTCATAGAGATGTACAGCATGGAAACAAACCCTTCGGTCCAACCCGTCCATGCCGACTAGATATCCCAACCCAATCTCGTAAAACCTTCCGGCACCCGGCCCATATCCTTCCAAACCATTCCTAATCATATGCCCGTCCAAATGCCTTTTAAGTGTTGCTATTGTACCAGCCTCCACCACTTCCTCTGACAGCTCATTCCATACATGTACCGTCCTCTGAATGAAAAAGTTGCCCCTTAGGTGTCTGTTATAACTTTCCCCTCTCACCCTAAACCTATGCCATCTACTCCAGGACTCCCCGAACACAGAGAAAATATTTTTTCTATTTATCCTATCCATGTCTCTCATAATTTTGCAAACTTGTAAAAGGTCACCCCTCAGACTCCGACGTCCTGGCGAAAACAGTTCCAAAATCTTCAGTCTCTCCCTATAGCTAAAATCCTCCAATCCTGACAACATCCTTGTAAATATTTTCTGAACCCTTTCAAATTCACCATCTTTTTAATCTTCTCCAGTTTCTCTTTATGTAAAACCTGTTTACGAAACTTCCTGTGAAATACCACAACATTCATATTGCAGTATCTGCAAACTAAAGCAACTCCATGTGCAGATATATGAGCAAGAGGTGAAAGAAATCCGTCAACTCGACAGTAAATAGATCGCTTACTGATGAATAACTAACACAACTTTGCAAGATGAATGCCCAAATGCAAACGAAAAGCCAAAATCCTTAATGAAACAAATTCCATTTTATTTTTATTCACTTCTGCAAAAAGTATCAAATATTAATTAGTTACACTATTCAAGGTAGTTGATCCTTTGCAGCTTACGCAATTAGCTACTCAATGAGATAGGATTGCAGACTTGTATTTAAATCCTTGCACACAATTGTTGATTTCATTACATCCAACGCAATGTGTAACCTGCAGAAATTTATTCGGCAAGAGATTCAGCCATTCCACCGTACCTTTCAACAACTTCATGGCTGATCTTCTTTATCAGCGTGGATGCATTAAGATCAGTGCCGGAAAATGCACTTTACCACCTGGCTAAACTGCGAGCAGAAATTTATTCGGCAAGAGATTCAGCCATTCCACCGTACCTTTCAACAACTTCATGGCTGATCTTCTTTATCAGCGTGGATGTATCAGTGCCGGAAAATGCACTTTACCACCTGGCTAAACTGCGAGCACATATGTCATTAAATTTCTAGAATCTATTTTAGTTTAAAGTTAAATTTAAATCTGAATAATACAACAGATTACTGTTCAGGCAATGCTATTCATTAATTCATATTTGCACAATCTATTACCAGAAATGTGTTATATAAATCATTGAATATAATCATGCGTTGCTCAATGATATAAGTTCAAATAACGCACTAACATTCTCGTTAATGCTGCAAAACATGCAATAAACGGCAATAAACAAAATGGCAATACTATCTATATGTTCCTGGTTTATATCTCTTATATTTACAGAGGGGTGAACTTTAGAAAAATGGGCAAGGGAAAAAAGGAACTTTAGTGAAGATTTACCAATAACTGAGTACTTTCTTTGCAATTCAATTTTTTTTACCTGGGATTCCAACAACGGCAACAATGGGTTGGGTAACGGCATAGAAGAGCCCTTTCACTGGCCCATGCATGACCGTTCGTAAGTTATACATTTTTCGAAGCTGAGCTGTTTAATGTTGTAAAAGATTCAAAGTTCCCTTCATTTATTTTATCTGAGAGTCTCCAAGGGAGCAATTAAACTGCATAATGCTTTCAATTTTAGATCAATGAACTAACAGAAAAAACGTTGTTTTACATTTGAAGCATTGACAAGGGAAGGATTCTATTATATTTATTTCAGTGGCTCTCTTTCCCCAAACTCACTCTGAGTATGCCCACCGAAGTGGCTGATAGCAGATAACGAAGAGAGGTAATATTTCGAATACAATCTCTTCTCATTACTTCAGCCAGGTTCCTCATGTTTTCGGCACCTAAAACGTCAGATTAAGTAGTGTATTTATTTGATTGCTGACGTTACCTTATTATTTAGATTTAAAGTTAAACAGTTGGAAACAACTTGGTAAAGCAAGATGATTATTCATATGTAACAAAATGAGATCACCACAGCATTGTATAGTGAGGGCAGAGTAGAGGTAATTATGAAATCCAGGAACCATTGCTGAGGCAAAAGCATGTTAATGTTTGGAACGAGTACAGCTCAGAAGTAGAGGTTTGGACCATAAGATACATGATGCGAATGAGTTCATTTGGCCCACTCAGTCTGCTCAGCCATTAGGTCTTCCTGATATGTTTCACAACCTGGTCCTCCTGCTTTGTCCATTTAATGTTTGATCCCCAAACTAATTCGTTGCATTTATGTCTGTAACTTAGGTACACTGAGCCTGTGCAGCCTGCTATGGAAATGTGTTCCACATATTCACTGACCAGAAGCAAAATGCAAATGTCGTTCAGTCATTTCTTAAGTTTCTTCCCTTCTCGCCGAGACTCTGCCAATGGGTCACTGTTCCTCCTAAGAGCGAAAATGTTTTCTTCAAATCCACCCTCTTCAGACTTCACAGAATTCTGTAAATTTCAATGAGCTTTCCCTTCACCCCGCTAAATTTCTTGATGTGCAAACTCAACCACTCCTCACATTAAAAAAAAACATTTCATTCCTGGGATCAATATTGTAATTGCCCCCTGAATCCACCCACCAAACAAAGACAGCATATCCTTCCCAAATTATAGAGAGCAAAACTGCTCATATGTTTCCAAATATAGTGTGACCAGAGCCTTTTACAATCTGAGCAGTGCATTCTTGCTCTTGTAACCGAGCCTTTTGAGAAATGAATGTCAAAATAGTGTTTGCCTATGTAACATAGAACTGAACTTGATGTTAAAGTAAGATAATCGCGAAGTAGAACTCTTAAGTCCATTTACACTTCACGTTTCCAAAGCCTGTCCCAGTTGACGAAATCGTCTGAACATCTATTCTTTCTAGCAAAGTGCACAAGTCCATGTTTTCCTACAGTGTTTTACATCCATCAATTCTTTACCTATTATCCTATCCTGTCCAAGTGTACTTCAGCCTCCCTGCTTCCCCAAAATTTCCTGTTATTCCAAGCATGAATGTGCAATCTGCAAACTGAGCAGCAATACTGTTGGTGTTGTGTTCAGATCATCAAGATGCAATTTGCAAAGTTGGAGTTCTGACATTGACACTGTGGAATTCTACTACTCACTGATAGCCATTCTGAAATGAGATTCATTTTCACCAGTCTCTGCCTTCTGTCATTCAGCCAATCCAGTTCCTTGTACCATTGGCTTTTTTTTTTAATTTGACAGACTTCTGTTTTGTCCATTGACTCAAAAAAAGTTTGTGCACACTGGCTCTCCTTTGTCTAATTTGGTTGCTATCACGTCAAAGCTTTCCAACAGATTTATCAGACATGATCTTCCCTTGACAAAGGCATTCTCTTTCAAACCCTATTTTACGACACACTTCCAAGTAATCTGCAATCTCACCTTTCACAATTGACTTTATAATCTTACGCCAGGCTAACCTAACACCAATTTCCTCACTTCTGCCTCACTTCCTTCGTGAACAGGGATGTGACGCTGGTACACACTGGTACCTCCCGAACTCATTGTTTGCCAAAAGGTCAACAATAATATCTCGACAGCTAGGTCTATCAGAATCTTGCATTGGATCACATCGGTCCAGGTGATTTATCTACGTTCAGAACTTTCAGTTTCCCGAACACCTTCATCTTAGTGATGTTCACTGCACTCATCACTGTGCCCTGACTCTCGTTACTTTGTGGTATGCTACCTTTCAACCATGGAGGCTGAAGAAAAATACTGTTTCAGGTCCTTCACCGTTTCTTGTTCATAATACTACTCTTCTCGTGTCATTTTCCAATGGTCCAATGTCTACTCTAAACTTCCCCTTACCTTGGATATATGTCAAAAATAAAGTTTATGAAATCTTCTTTCATATTACTAGATCGCTTACCCTTTTACTTCTTTTTGTTTTTTTTTTCTTTTTTAATATATATTAGAGTGCCTCATGTGAGTTAATTTCACCGCTGCTCGTGAACTCTGGTGTAAAATCTTTCCATGCAAACTCTCAGTACATTGTGGACTTTAAATAGCTTGATAATCTGATTGATGTTCTATGATATGCATATGCAGCAGGGGTGCACGTTTTAAATTAAATAAATATGCTCCAGTGCAGATTCAATCAGGACATTGAGGACGATGGTATTTTGAAAATGTAGAGGTTTGTCCAGGACGGAGGTGAGAAGAATGAAAACGTTCTGAAAGCAAAGTATAAAAACCAAGGCAGATATTGACCGACTAGATCCGGGAAGAAAGTTCTCCATGATTGGAGAATCTAGAACAGTGCTTCGAATTTCAGAATATGCGGTCTGCCATTTCAATGAAGAGTTAAGATATTTTCAGTCATTCTGAACTTTTCTAACACATCAGGCTGTCATATTCATTTCACTGGTATCTTTAAAAGCGTAACCCACACATGCATTTTCTGAAAGACAACCCAACTAAATTCAGCAAGATGTTTGGAACGAATGTTGAATTATGGCGTTGATATGCAAGATCGTAATGAATGGCTGAGCATGCTCGGCGTGTCTGTGGACTATTGCAGCCTCTAGTTTCCATGTTTCTTTGCTGGAACATAACTCATTAGTGTCTTCTGACATCACTTTCTGAAACGCTAGCATTTAGAATGTCAACGGTAGTACACCCATGGAAACACCAGCATTCGCAAATTCCTCGACACGATTCTTCTGAGATGGAACTGCATCACCAATCCTTCACTCAAACTACTGAAACACCCTTCCAAGCAATCTCGTTGGTGCTCATACATAGGAATCACAGTTGTTATCGAAAAAGTGAGCTTAGAACCCTCTTCTTCTGACGCAGATATTGAAAAAAAAAATATTGGTGGACTCCACATGTTGTGAATAATAAACAAAAAGAAGGCTGGTTTTCTGAATTTATTTTGATCATAGAATGTTGCAAATTTTCGGCCGTGATTCTACTTAAAAAATAAACAGGAGAGAAAGTGAAATGTCCTGCTGAGGTTCTATTGCTTATGTTCCGTTTGTAACTTATTCTACGCCTGGGATAGAATTTAATGACATTTAATCTGATTTGATGAGGTGAACCAGGCGGTTCCACATTCCCCAGAAAAATAAGGAATAACGAGCTGATATCAAAACATTTTTAAATTGTGCATTGGATGGTTGAGGTGTGGTGCTGCTGCCCCTTTAACAAAGTCAATTTTCAGTTTCCTTTTTTTCTCAAGAGAGTTCGTAAAGGCAGAGGTGCCAATATATGCAAATCTATAATGGCAGAAGAGTGGCCAGTTCTCCCAGTTCACATTTTTGTCCAGTTTGGTTGAGTTCTGGCGGAGACGTTGCTACAATGCATTGAAAGAAGGTTCCATGCTACAGCAGATGATTTTTGGCTAAATGTTCTCCATGGGGTTTCCACTAATTGTAAGGAATTGTGTTGGAATTCATCTTTTATCAAAGTGTATATTTATATTGCGAGAATTGGTAAAGATACTTGGCTAAGTTCATCCATCGAGTCTGCTGGATTTTCTATTAGGTTATTCAAATTTACATTTGGATTCTTTTTTCGTGTTTTATCTGTAGTTTTTAAATAAATTCTGTTTTGCTTGGGGCCGAGTGATCTGCTCAACTGTAGCAAAAAAGAAATGGAACAATCACTTCACATCTGTTTTTGAAACGAAAATCAACTTGCAAGAAAGTGAGCATGGCAGTGATCAGAGTCGAAGTGTGTGTTGCTGGAAAAGCATAACCGTTCAGACAGCATAAGAGGACCAGGAGAATAGATTTTGTGGCCATAAGCCCTTCCTTCCTGATGAACGGCACTTTTTAAAAGAAGGTCGTGTGCCCAAAATGTCGATTGTTCTGTTTCTCCGATGCTGATCCTGATTGGCTATGCTTTTCCAGTTTCACACATTTGGAGAAAAAAAAACTTAAAATACAGAACATACAGCATACAACAGCAGAGCACAGTACAGGCCCTTCAACCCACGGTGTTGTGCCGAACATTTCATTTCATCTAAGGTCAAGCTTACGACACACCCCTCAATTTATTACGGTTCATGTGCTTGTCCAGCAGTCGATTAAATGCTCCTAGTGTCTCTGACTGTACTACGACTGCTGGCAATGCATTCCATCAACCCATCAATCTCTGCGTAAAGAACCTACCTCTGACATCTCCCTGATACCTTCCTTCAGTCAATTTAAGTTTATGACCCCTCATGACAGGCATTTCAGCCCAGGAGAAAAATCTCTGTCTCTCTCCTCTATCTATCCCTTCCACTGCTTGTACAATTCTATCAAGTCACCTCTCTTCTTTCTCCGCTGCAGTGTGAAAAGCCCGAGCTCACTCAGTGTCAATTCGTCAGACGAGCCGTCCAATCCAAGCAACATTCTCGTAAATTTCCTCTTCACCCTCTCTAAATCATCTAAATCTTTCCTATAATGAGGTGATCAGAATTGGGCACAATATTCCAAGAGTGGTCTGACTAGATTATACAGAGCTGCAGCAAAAGCTCGCGGCTTTTATACTCAATTAATGAAAGGAAACAAAAAATGTCTTCTTATCAACTGCATCAACTTGAATGAAAAGTGAGAGATCTAAGTACATGGACCCCAAGTTACAGCTGTTCCTGTGCACTGCCAAGAATCCTGCCTTTAACGCTGTATTCAAAATTCAAATTCGACCTTCCTCAATGAATCACTTGGCATTAATACGATTGAATTTCAACTGCCGTTACTCACCCCAACTCTGTATCATGTCCATGTCATGTTGTAGCCTGGAAAAACCCTCATCAATATCTCTAATTCCACTGACCTTTGTCTCATCGGCAGCACAAGAAGAGATCCCAGCAGGAGTCCACTGGTCACCGGCCTGCAGATGGAATACTTTCCATCCACTACCACACACAGACTTTTTTCAGATAGTCAATTCTGTATCCAGGCAGCAACATTTCCCTATATCCCATAACTCCTAACTCCCTGAAGAAAAATTAGGCTCTGGGCTATCTTCGTACATTTTTGTAGGTTTCTGGCCATAAAGTATTGCGGGCTGTTTTCTTCGCCTATTGGATAATTCCAATTCAGGTTTCATGTTGTTGGACTGAAAGGCGGCGATTGAATGGGTGTTTTGTTCTGGTGTCGAATAAAGTTGATATAAACAGTGCTTGGTGTACTAATGGCTCTTTCTTTAACCAGTAGTTTTCTGGGGGGAAGGAGTGATTTTGAACCGTCCTGCAAGATGGGAACTAGGTAAAGCTGCTTGAGTTGGTAAACAAGCTGGAGTTGATGTTGTCTTCATTCTGAGGAATGAAAGATAATTACAGCAATAGCTTGGCATTTAAACTTGCTGGAAACACCATCACAATCTTTGAAAATGGCTTGAACCGAATTGCAGAATTGCGGTTTGAACATGAAAATGAAACTAAACAGTGTGGATTGCGATTAAAGGCAAACTGAAAAATGAAAAAAAAATCGCCCTCGCAGAACAAAAAAAGAAGTGAAATAATCACTTTAGTAAAACAAAAAAAGAAAAGGAAGGTTACGCGCCAGCAGAGCAAATGGAGAAAGAGAGATAAGAAGGATAGAAATAAAGAGAAGTAAGTGGGAAAAAGAGCAAAGGAAAAGAGGAAGAGAGTGAGAGAGTAAAGGGCCAATGTGAGAGAGTTGAACGACTGAAATTTGTAGATTCGACGGGAAAGTTGGCTTCAACAAAAGGAGGTGAAGTTATAAGGGAGGATTACTGAGGAAGGTCGTGACGATGAGCAAAACCATCACAGCCAAAGATCAGATGGCGATCCTTATAAATATATTCAAAAAAGCCATAATTTACTTCGAAAGGTATTGAAGCCATTTTCATCTCATTTTAGAATGTGGCTCAGCAAAGGACGAGGCCAATGAACATACTGGTTTGGTTGTTCCATAAAGAGCTGGTACGTTGACCTCATGAGGTATTTGCATTACTAAGAGAAGATGTATCTCAGGATTATGAAGAAGTGAAGAAAGCCGAATTAAGTGCTTATGAGCTTGGGCCCGAAGCCGAGACACAATTTTTCAGAAATTTAAAGCAGGACACTGGTCAAACACACACTGAGCTTGAAAGGATTATACATGTCATTTCCTGGATCTGTTGCTCCCGATTCGTTCTCCTCTACATTGGGGAGACAGAACGTCTCCTGCAGACCGCTTCACAGACATCACCAATATACCCACACCAACCAGCCCCACCACCACACGGCCGAACACTTCAACTCTCTCTCCCACTCCATCAAGGACACTCAGGTCCTGGGCCTCCTCCATTGCCATTCCATAACCAAATGACGCCTGGAGGAAGAATGGCGGATCTTCCACCTCAGGACCCACCAAACATATACATCAATGCGGATTTCACCAGTTCCCTAATATTCGTTCCCTCCATCTTATCCTAGTTCCCACTTTCCAACTCATCACCGCCCTCATGACTGTTCTTACCTGTCCATATTCCGTTCCACCTATCCTCTCCACCCTCTTCTCTGACCAATCAGAATTAGCCTCCTCGACAGCTAACTGTCATGCTCTCAACTACCTTCCCCCAGCTGAACCCCGCCCCATTTATCTTTCCAACACCATCGCTCACAGTCTCATTCCTCGTAAGGGATTTTGCTTGAAACATCGATGCTCCTGCTCCTCGGATGCTGCCTGACCTGTTGTGTTTTTCCAGCTCTACAATCTTCACTGTAATTTTCAGCATCAGCCGTCCTCACTTTCACCTCGTTGATTTACCCTCACCACAAAGCATTTTTCAAGGATGCCTGCATTGAAGACATTCTCCCCTCTCTCTTCAAGCATCTCAGTGCGTCTGTCTCTCACTGCAACCAGTAGGTTGCCTCCACTGCCCTGAAGCTCCTCAGCCACGTCCAGAAGCAAACTCGCTACCACAGCTACATTTCCTCCCTCAGTGCCTGCCTATGAAACTGATTGTTGCCGCGGCCGCAGTCACTTCCGAACCACTAACATAACTACAAAACGAATTCTGCCACTTCTGCCTCCATAGATGCCGGAGTCACAAGCATTTCTGTCCCCACTGATGCCACTCTCCTGAACACCACCATCTGCAGATCCCACAGTCACCACCTCTGCCCTTAGACGCCCTGGGTGAGCCGCACTTCCACAAATAGCGCCAAACTGGTGCCTCCATTACCACACCCACTGTCTCTGTCCGCACTCCCAGTTCCAGTCCTACACACGGTCCTAGCCCCCAGTCCTTGTGTATTTACACTTTCCCCCCCAGACCTCCCCCTTACTGAGGACGAACGATCATTCCTCAGCAAAGGCCTTACCTTCATCCCCATCTGGTTCCAGATCACTAAATTCAAAGTGCATTGTGACATCAAACAGTTCTTCTGCCATCCTTGTCTCACTGCTTACGTTTTCAAACAAAACTCCCGACCACCTTCCAAGGACTCCTTCTCTCGCCTCCAACATACCCATCCACCTCCATACTCCATGCTGGTCTGTACGCTGCCCTTGGTCTCTTTGTTTCCAACTTCCGCTAGGACCCGAACTGCCTCAATATGTTCACCTACCTCAATAATTCCAACCTCTCATCCTCGCAATGTGCACCCCTCCACTCACTCAGCTCGAGCTCCAAACTCACCATAAAACCGACGAACAAGGTGGAACAGTGGTAGTTTGGTGCACTAACCTCTACACTGCTGAACCCAGGTGCCAAATCAAAAACACCACTTCCGACTACTCCCTCGGCCACGACCTCACCTGCAGTCACTAATCCATCATCTTCCAGACCATACACAACATCATCGTACCAGGGTATCTCCCACCCACAGGTTCCAATCTCATAGTTCAGAAACCCTGCACTGGCAGGTTCTACCTCCGACCCAAGTTGCACAAGCCGCATTCATTAAGGTGATCCATCATTTCGGCCTACTCCTGGCCCACGGAACGCGTCACCATATATTCATATACTGTCCTCTCCCCCCGATCCTGGAACTCTCCACATACATTTGGGACAACAGCGGCACCTTCAACCTTGTCAAATGCATTCACTTCCCTGGCCCCTGATGATTCATTTTTACCATGGTCACCAGTCCCTATGCACCTCCACCCGGAATGATAACAGCCTCCAAACGCTGCAATTCTTCCTCTCCCGACGTCCCTACTCGTACAGTTCCACTGACACTCTCATTCGTTTTGCCCTACTGCCCCTTACCTTCAAAAAGTTCTCCGTTGATTCCTCCCACTATCTCAGGACAAAGCGGCAGCCATGGGCAACTGAATGGGCCTCAGCTATGCCTGTGTTAATTTCGTTGATCAGTCCATCTTCTGTAGATAGACTGGTAAATTTTCCCCAGGTTTTACTTAGATGCATTGATGACTGTATTGGCGCCACCTCGTGTCCCACTGATGAGGGCGAACAGTTCATCAACTTCACCCACACGTTTGACCCCGAACCTAAGTTCACCCAGAGAGTCTCAGACACCTCACTCCCCTTCCTGGATCTTTCCATCTCCATCAACGGTGACTGACTCAATACTGGCATCCTCTACAAACCCAGCAACTCACACGCCACCTGGACGGCACCTCCACCCACTCTTCCTCCTTTTTCCTTATTCCCAATTCGTCCACCTCCAACAAATCTGCTCCCAAGAAAAACAGTTCCACCACAGAACACACCAGATGATCTACATTTTTAAGGACCACAATTTCCCCTCCCACGTGGTAGAGGAATCCCGCAAGCGTATCTCGTTTACTTCCCTCACCCCTGTCCTCAAACTCTATGCCTTCAAGTGCAACAATGACAGAACTGCCCTGTCTTCACATTCCAACACATCAAACTCCGTATATATCGCATCATTCTCTGTCATTTCTGCAACCTTCAAATGGACCGAACTACGAGAGATATATTTCCATGTTCGCCCCTATCCTCTGTCAGTTCTGGCAGAACTCTCTTCTCCAGGAGTACAGTTTGGCCTTTCCCACGATTTCGTTTGTCGCAGGTAGTAGTATTCTCTATTGTCTTTGAAAAGCCAGCAGAAAATCATGAAACTAAGGTATTACAGAACATACATCCATATGTTCATTCTTTCTGTCTGAGTGGTAACGAGGTCAAAAAGTAATCATTTGATACACCATGGAGAAATGAAAGTATACCAGTGAGCAAGTCAACGTTGAATTTTAAGAGGCCAAATTTGATGGCATGATTGAAATAAACATGTGTAGGTGGAGTACAAAGTGAATACGTTTAACTCAGACAGATTAACTGATTTACAGCGGGAAGATGAAAAATTGAAACAATTGTATCAAAAAGTGTAAACCAGAGAGGAATCTGAGTGTATCCGTGAGTGCTAGTATCTTTAAAATGATGTCCGCACGAGCAAATGGAGACCATCACATATTCAGGCAGTGGAGAAATGGGGAGAAGTCAATCAAGTCGCATCTGCAGTGGGTTAAAGAAAGGAGGTGTTGCGGGTGTACATGAATTATAATTGGAAGATCATTTATGGGATACAAAAAACTCAAGCTGAAATACAAAATCATTTTTACGGGCTTGGACTGCAGAAGGATGTAGTTCCATTTACTAGGCATGTCATGCGTAGCAGGTCATTGGAAAACCGCAGGCAGTAATACAATGCACACCTTTAAGGCCCATTCCTGCATTTGAGGAATCTTTCAGAAGAGTGCTAATTGATTGCATAGGACACCTACGTAAAACAAAATGTGGAATTCAGTACATGTTAACAATAATGAATGTGTTCACTACATTTCCAGAGGCCATTTCATTACGAAACCTTGGAGACAAAAAAAAATGTAGAAGAGTTGCTCAAAGTTTTCCGAAGTTATGGACTATCCAAAGAGCTGCAATCAGATCAAATATCATATTTTGCTTCAAAATTATTCAAGGAAGACATGGACAGTCCCAGAAAAAAATCAAATCCACAGCGTACCATTCAGAGCCACAGGGAGCGCTAGAAAGGAGGCATAAGTCCATGTTAAGGGCAGAAAGACAAGGCTATCCAGATGATTCCAAAGGAGAAACTCTGCTTGTACGTTTTGCTATGAGAGATGGACCTATTGAAAAGACCAAATTCAATCCATTTGATTTACTTTTTAGGCATGATAGGACAGCTTTACTAAAATTAACTAAACAGAAATTGGTGAGTAAGAATTCAGAGGCCACATATTTGGACTACTTGCCGAACTTTACGGAACATAAAGTAGAGCAGAGGAGTTCGCCAGACATCATTCAAAAATAGCACATTATATGAGGAAACAGGACACAGAAATAAATCAAAAACTCACAATCTTTCCAACTGAGATAAAATGTATGTGCTACATCTACTGATATATAAACCTTTAAAAGCAAGGTGTAGTGGGCCTTATCAAGTTGAATGGAGATTGAGTGAAATGAACCAGTTGCTAAGAATCCCAGATGAAAAGAAATCTCACAGTGTGCGTCATTGGAATATGAACAAAAGGTATTTTGATAGAAAGGAGAAAAAGGAGAATGTGGGTTTGCTTTCAACACAGAAGTTTCTGAATTGTTCATTCGTCAAAATAATTTGGATAATGACAGAGTTGTCAAAAATTGAAATAACTTGTTGAGTTAATATACAAATGACCTAAAAGACATTTTCTCTCGAGCATGGGAGACATGTGGAAATATACTGGGAAGTACTAATAACATGAAGTAAATGCAAGAAACAATGTTCCAGTTAAGCAACATCCTTCTCGGCTTAATCCTCTAAAATTGGCATAGTATTAAACAGATATTAGGAGCATGCTCCAAAATAAGATAATCAAATACAGTTGAAGTCTATCGAACTCGCTCATACTAATGGTTCCAAAACCGAAGGTTCTTCGAAGGTCATGCATCTACTTCCGCAAAGTCAATGCAGTCACAAAGTTTGATTCATATTCGATTCCGTAATTGAAAGACTGCAAGGAGAAGGTGGAACAAGGAATGGAAATGTTCAATGTCGGACTTGCTCACAGGATTCTGGCAGGTGACCTTATCCGAAAGAGAAGAGGAAATTTCGGATTCTGTACCACAAAGTAGATTTTTTCAACATAAAGTCATTCAGTTGTTCGAAGAGTGATTTCACAAAAGCCCAAGCCAGGTTCCTGGGCCACGTTATCGACATTGACAGATGGACCCACAGAATGCAAAAACAAAGTTATTGTGGAGTTTTGCAATCAATCGACAAAGAGAGCAGTACTCCAATCCCTGCGAATGTGTGAATTTTATCTTAAATTCGTCCTGAATGTTAGCAGTGTGTCTGCTCCAATCACTGTATTACGAAAGAAATGGAAGAAGTTTCAGTGTATGGCAGACTGTCAGAACATACTTCATCACCTGAAAGCTGTGTTAATCACTGCCCCAGTATTAGCCACATTTAATTTCGCGAAGTCATTGCGATGTGGATGATGTGCTTATCAGTGCGGTACTCTGACTAGAGAAAGACCTGGATATTTCTCCCTGAAATTTGTCAGCAGAAATATTCGATAATTGAGCAGTTGATCATGGGCTTAGTCTTAATGTTACACTCTTTCAAAGTTGATATTGCCTGTAATGTGTCCGAGACAATCACATATGGTGATCATAACCCATTAAACTTTTTTGGAGAGACATAAGGACAGACAGTCCAGATAGTTAAGATTGAGCTCATTATTGTAAACATTCAAATTGAAAATAATGCATTTTGTGGGATGAGAAAACGTAATGTCGAATCGTAGTCGACACTTGGATGAATATGTGAAGGTGTTCGTTGGCAGGAGAAAATAGTCTGATATAGATTATAATAGAGCATGTTTGCATGGTCGTAGTCCATTTATTGTTTATGTTTTGTAGTGTTAGGTTAAAGGGTTTATAATGAAGACATTTGTGCATCAGTGCTTGTTCATTGCTTTCAAATGTAGGGTGAGCGATTTTGCTGCGTCCTTAACAAGGTTCGTTTGTCTTTTTTTTCCCAAGGGAGCTCATAAAGGCAGAGATACCCAATTGTCTAATTTAACTGTTCAATATCACACAACACCAGTTTAGAGTCCAACAGATTTATTTAGGATTGTGAGCTTTCGGAGCGCAGTTCATCTCCCTGATGAAGGAGTCACACTCAGAAAGCTAACAATTCCAAATAAACCAATGGGTAATTCCTGATGTTGCAGAATTTTTTAAATTGCCCAGCCCAGTTCAAGGAGAAAGTGAGGACTGCAGATGCTGGAGATCAGAGCTGAAAATGTGTTGCTGGAAAAGCGCAGCACGTCAGGCAGCATCCAAGGAACAGGAGAATCGACGTTTCGGGCATAAGCCTGAAGAAGGGCTTATGCCCAAAACTTCGATTCTCCTGTTCCTTGGATGCTGCCTGACCTGCTGCGCTTTTCCAGCAACACATTTTCAGCCCAGTTCAACACCGGCATCTCCATATCATGACCACTTTCCCAATGTTAACAGAGTGAACAGTTCAGGTTATTCTTTCCAATTTGGCTTATCTGGAGCAGAGAAGGTGGTACAGCGCTTTGACAAAAGTTTCATGCTTCATCATATGATTCTAGACTGACATCTCTCTTTGAACTCTCTGCTGCCTGTAAGAAACTTTCCTTCAGGGCTGTTTTTAAGTGATATCACGATAAGTGGAAAAACTCATTAGTTAAGTTGTTGTATCAAGTCATTTGAGTTTTCCATTAGTTAGATTTTTCGATATTGCCTAATATTTTGTTCATGTTTCAACTATCGCGTTTTAATAAATTCTATTTCGTTTAGTTCTGAGTGGTTTCACCATCTGAATCTCACCTGGAATATTCTTTGCACATCTACCTGAGAAATAAGCCAACGTTTAAGTCTGGGCTACATTCTTAAAATTATTCAAAGGTGAACTGGTCTGGTCTTTGGCCGAGATGCGTGTGAAACATCCTTAATTTGTTGTTCAGTGCATAGCAATGTTCATCTCATTGGCGACAAGATCAAAAATACTCAACAGTCCTTACAGCATCTGTGAAGAGAAACAGAGATGATGTTTCACATCCACTAACACTGTTTTTCCAGATACGATTTCTCGTATCCGCGCTTTTGTTCTTCTTTCTATCAATGCGTGAGTTCAATAAGAATACAGATACAGAAAGTAAGACAAAACTGTTTTTTTTGCAGAGAGACAAATCCGAAATTAGAGCTCACTGACAAGTGCCGTACATGGAGTAGGTCGGGGTCAAACATTTGATGGTAGCATGACAACTGCAGTGAGAGCAAGGAGTAGAATGGCACAATACTCTGTGTAGAAACGATTTAGCTTTGTTCGAGTCGTGAGAAAATCATGCTGAAGGAAAACATCGATGGTGTCCATTTGCCGTCTGATTAAACTTGACCTTACCTTGAAGACTGTGCACTATAGTTGTGGGTATGTTCACCGAGATAGGAAGTTGGTTTGCCAAAGTTTCCTTAGCTTTGTTGGTTTTATCCTCAGCGCTGCTGTACTGTGCCAATTGGAATTTATTTGGTTTCTTTCGTGCTGCACTGAAACTCAGGCAACAACTCACAAGTATATAAAAATCAGCACTCATCATATGCTGGACAGGCGGTGTACACGATTCCACACAGAGACTATATGAAGCACTAAAGCAGGCAATTAGACAGACAACTAGCGATCAGAAATATCAAGTTGCCACTAAATGCCACGAACATCCTTTGTAGCTGGACACACAGAGGACCAGAACCATGAATTCGACAGGGAAGACACAACAATAACAATGCAGGCCAAACAGAGGGCAGTTAGTGTATTCCCAGAAGCTTGACACGCGTCCACGGAATCCATCAATGAACACATTGATATTGAGCCAATACACCAAACACTGCAATAAATAACAGCACCGTTAACTGGAAGCAGCGCTAAATAAATTCAAACTGACACAGTACAGCAGCGCTTCGTAAGAGTCTATACAGCACAAAGTATTGCACCGACAAAGCGGACGAAACATTTGTAAACCAACTTCCCAACTCGGTATCATACCAACAACGACTGAAACTGGTACCCAAGCTCCAAAGCTTGACACAAACTTCGTGTACAATGTAAAACGCAGAGGAAAGTACAGTCAAGGACCTTGTTGAAAATCAACCAATATATAATCGGGAATTGAAACTTTCAGAGATGCGGAATAGCCAGTTCCCAGTGTTTAAAGTAAAATTACAGCAGAACCACCATAACCTGTGAGAAACCAAGTGACAACTGAAAGGTTTTTTTCTACATGTTCTTACGATGTCACAAACCTCAATCAGTACAGAAAAAATGAAGAGTAAAATTTAACTCACTCTGAAAATTCAAGTTTATTCAAAATTGAAAATCATCGAACACTGGATGGACGAAAACAGAAAATATAATGAAATGCTGACAATAACCAGCTTAACGTGGTAACGTAATACAAATACATTTTCTTTTAACAGCTGTTAATCTTTTATCTATTTTCCGAATCGATAAATGAGCCTTTATTTGATTGGTTATTACTGGGAGCCTCAAAAGTACACAGCTGGATTATGAGAGCAAAAGAAACTGTAAAAAGACATTGTCCCACTGGAAATAAAGTTCACCAAACTCTATTAGAATGCTTCTTTCGTTTATTTGTCCCTCAGAAAATCAAAATATGCATTTCAAATCAGAGATTTCTACGACATAGATGAGATTCATTCAACTTTGAAACTGATATAATTCGTCCTCAGAACCTTGCAGTTTTTCCATTGCCCTATGCAGTTACCCTCTCCCTTTATTTATACAATTCAAAACTACAAGTTGTGGTTTGAACTGATTTCTCCATTCACATCTTGTGTAAAATAGAAAAAAAATCTTCCTCACAAATTCATTTTCCAGGAGAGACTTGAAGGATTCAACAACATTCATATGATCTATTTTACACAAAAGCCAGAGTTATCCCGAAAATTAACAGATTCCCCTGATATGCGATAGTTTATCAAACCAACCATACTATTTCTAAAATGTAGATTCCGATTCCCAGACATCTGAGAATGCTCATTTACGAATCACTGCAGTAAGGTTTCTGTACAGGTCTCTCAGTATTCGCGATCACACAGACCCTTAATCGTCATCAAGTTCAGTGTATTTTTATGCAATTTCATTTGAGCAGATTTTCTTCAAATGTGATTTGGCAGAAAACGTGCAATTTTCTGCTTCACATTTGTCATAGACACACATTGGTTAGGTTTCAATGCAGATGCCATTCTATCTAGCCAGCAATTTTTTGCAGCTCTTTCAGCTCTAAATATATGCATACAATTAGATTTAGCATCACGAATGCGGTGTTATGAAGTCAGAAGAGTTTTTGGTCCCTTCAAGACAAAAAGTGCGTTCCTGAGTTCGAGGTACAGCCAGTGTGCAGAACAGCTGGGAGACAAGCTGTACCAAAATTGACACTTATAACAATTAGCAGTGAAATGGTTACTTGAGTTTTATTTGCTTTTTTGACAATAAGTCAAATCTGATTTCTTGATTTATACCAAACATGCAGCCCTTCAAATCGAATTGAATTTAACACCTGATGTTGGGTGCAGCCTGAAACCATTCAGACTATCAGAATTTCACGCCTAATCAGTGGTTTAAAAAAAAGAATGCAGTCTGAAAATTGATTACAGTAATTGTTATCGTGCATGAGAGTACATATCGCTTGAAAGGCTTTCCAATGGCCTAAAAAACTCTCAGAAGGCACTGTCTATCAAAGTGACTTTTTCCAAAAAAAATAAGAAAGTCGCACAGGAATAACGGAAGGAAACAGAAAAAAAGGAGGAAGGAAGAAAGGAGACAGATACGGAAGACTGGATGGAAGACAGCAACGGAGATTGCATGAAATCTGACATGTCAGTTTTATCACGTTTAGTGATTGTATCAACAGTTCATCATTTTAATAGGGTTCAGTTTAGACAGTCATTACTAAAACAAAACGGACTCAGAGTTGTTAAAGTTTTGATTAGTGTTAAATGTTAGTGTTAGGAAAAATAAACTGTGATCATTTTTTCTTTAAAAGCACACATTCGGGGTTTTCTTCCACACTTCTAG
>NC_057716.1:35675902-35737902 GCF_004010195.1 Chiloscyllium plagiosum | reverse complement strand
AACATACAAACTTCAAAGGGACTCGAGCGTGGAATCAAACCCTGATTTCTGGCTCTGAGAGGCCAAAATTCTAACACCTTCGCTTGTGCAAACTTTAACTGCCATTTCTCTTTAAAAACGAGGACAATGATAGAAAGGTGTAACATAGAGAGGAAATATTTCTCTGCATTGTCCACATCAAACACTCAGAAGACTGGGACAATACAGAGTTAGCAATGGTGTTCAAATCTCACAGTATACTATCCCCATTAATCATTCTCAAGACAGGGATAGCATAACTTTAGCTCCAAAGGAAAATTGCCTCGACCCGATGTCAGTTTTCTCGCTGAGCCGCAAGGTTCATTTTCAGACGTTTCATCACCATGCTAGGTAACGTCATCAGTGAGCCTCCAGTGAAGAAATGGTGTTAGTGACGCGCTTTCTATGATGCGATCACGTTTCATTGGGTTGGTGATGTCATTGACGTAACATCCCTGTTCACATCCATCAACATCAACCTGGTCAAGGAAATGTTGGTTGCAATATCAGAAGAAACAAAGACACATGCACCAATTACCACTTCATTAGCAAGGACAACATTGCCATGCAAGTGGACCGAAGCTTTACAACCATCTTTACTTTCAGTAACGAAACCTTTGGACAAATCAATGGCACTTACATGGGGTCTCCGGTATCAGGATTGTTCGCAGAGGCAGTAATGTAGTGATTCGAACAAACAGCTCTGCCGACCATCCAACCCAAACATTGGGTCCACCATGTGGATGACACCTTTGTCATCATTAAACAAAACAAATTGGTGGAAACCTTCAAGACCATAAATAATGCCCTGATTGGAATAAAATTTACAAAAGAGGTGGAAAACCACAAAAAACTGCCATTCTTCAATGTCACAGTGGAGAGAAGAACCAATGGGCAGCTTCAAACGAGTGTCGACAGGAAAGCAACACATCTGGACTAAATATTGAACTACAGAAGCAAATATCCCAGCACCCAAGATTATTACTTCAATGAGACAGCACACACTGCGACATAGAGAAACTGCGACTAGCAGAGTAAAATCACACCCTCGGCATATTCAAAAAGAACGTGTACCCAATAGACATAGTCTTCCAATTTCTCAGCAAAAAACACAAACAAGCAGACAAAACGCACGAAGTAACGCTAGCCACTCGTCTCTACATCAAAGGTACATCGGAAATGACTGCCGTACTACTCAGACTTCTTGTCATCATGGTAACCCAAAATTCAAAAACACACCAAACAGCAACAAATGAACCTGAAAGACCCCATACAGACAGCAAGCAAGACTAACGTCATTTACGAAGTACCTTGCACAAACTGTAACAAACACGACATTCGACAAACAGGCAGAAAACTTACAATTAGGATACATGACATCAATTGACCACAAAAAGACATGATCCACTCTCACCTGTATCCTGACATAGAGACGAGGAAGGACTCCATTTCGACTGGATGACAAATCCATCCCAAGGGAAGCCAAACAGAGAAAGACATGAGATTTACTCGAAGCGTGGCATTCCAAACAGAATTCTATCAACAAACACATAGACTCATACCCCATTTACCACCTTCTGAGAAAGATAACAGTACATGACATCCACAGAGGAACGGGCATCACCACAGGAAATGGCATAACCAACCCAAGCAACCCTAAACACATAAATTGAAAGTGAGTCACGAACACGACTGCTTCATGGAAGGCTCACTGATGATTTTACTGAATTTGTGATGGAACATCTGAAAATTAACCTTTCAATTCAGCGAGCAAACTTACATCCTGAACCTCAATCTGAGCTCTAAATCGTCTCAAAACTCGCTTCCCTCTCCTCCGCTCTGTCAGACACTCCCAAGAAAAGGGACAGCATACAGTTAAATACAGGGTAAAGTTATCTTGCACTGACTCCAACAAACACTCCCATTACACGAGAAACACGGGTTAAGTAACAGGGCAATGCGCCGTCTACACTGTCTCCGATCGTGTATCTGCCAGAGCAGTGTAAAATGTTGAGTAACGTTCTTTCTATGCTGTCACAATTTTCTTGTTGCTCGTCAAGCTACTATCCATACCACTTTGAATATCATCGAAATAATTTTCGTGCAATACAAGAAACAGAGTTTGGAACATTGGTCCTAACAATCAACCAGAGATTTCTTATGCAGGTCATAATTATCGGCAAGGAAGAGGTACGGGTTGGGCGATTTGATGGAATAGATCAGGGAACTGATTTCACTGACGAGGATCAGTTACCAGAGTCCTGTGATTTCAAGTAATTACTGAACGTCAGAATCGTATTAACATTGCCTCACTTTCCTCATCTGCCTGATAAATCTACCCTGAAATTTAAAATGAATAGACAGCAGAAATCGGGGTAGGTGTTGGGGATGGCTTAACATTTCGCCTTTGAGGGAGAACACATTCAATAAAAGAAATGCATAACTCAATAGTCAACAGGACTTTAACCTGTGTAGAGAAAACTAAAAAAGTTCGTCGCATTATCCATGGCGCCACGCCCACAGCACTGAGCACGCACTTCACATTTCTCCTACAATTTCCTAAAGTAGATCCAACAGCATAAATGCGCACAGACCGGTGTATACCAGATCAATCACTCACATCACTCTCTCTCGCTTTTTTTTTTCCTGCGTGCTCCGTTCCCTGAGGGGATAAAAAGAGTTTTAAGTTCTCAAACTCTCATCAGGTTGGTTATGTATGCTCGTATTAAGATCATTCGTCATAGTAATAGTACTAGTTCATTCAGCCCCATAATGTGTGCTTCTCTATTCAATGAGATAATGCTCACCTGGTCATCTTCAAGTCAACTATCGTGCCTTTTCCAGAAAATGATAAAATATCTGTTTTTTCTCAGCCTTTAATATCATTGATCAAGCATAGCTGCCAGTGTCAAATAATTTCATTAATACCTTGCACTCTGCCAGATTAAATTACATCGCATCACAATACGAAATGCTTTACGCCTTGTCCTGTGATTACACCCTTTTGCCCGAGACTCTCCCACCTGTGAACACAGCCTTTCCGCATCTCCCCTACTTGTTAATTCCAAACAGACATTGATGAAGGGCACGGGACTCCAAACTTGAACTCTGATGCTGCTAAATTCGTACGGAATCCGCTGTTGCTTGGTTTATTTAATCCTGAATATTCGTTAAGGTTTCAATAAAGATTTTTTTTTCTTCTGTCGCACTTTGGCTGTGAGGTCTCAGGCAGCGGATTTAGACGTTTCCTTCCTTTTTTCCCACATGCATGAGCAACACGTCTCTGATTCTGACAGTGCTGCTCTATCTTTGCTGGTCATTTTGGAACTTGTGTAAGAACAATGAATTCTGACTCGCTGTCCGGTTATTTAATGGGTGCCGCGACTGCAAAGGCCCTACTGGCGTGAACACAAGGGTAGCTGCAGGAAAAGCTTGCCCCTTTTTCCCCAATAACATTGCCTTCTACGTTTTCTTTTCAGTTAAGAGTATGTTGATCCGAGAGAGGTTTCTGCAAAAGAATGATTATCTCGTCATATTAAAACACAGAAACAGCCCATCAGCCTAGATTCAGGACTTCGACTCCAACGATATTTCTTCAGAATTGGTACTGAACTCGCTCTCAGCGACACATCACCTTCACCACTCGGTCATATTTTCAGGCTCCATACAGAAGGCAACCACGATAATTAAAAAAAAATGTTGTGAAGACAACTGCAGCAAGAAATGTCAATTACTTTGTAGTTTGTTGAAGTTACCAGCGCATGCAAGTCCGCAAAAGCCATTGTAAGATTTGAAATCAAGACCTATGGATGACAAGGCTCCACGCCAGCCACTGAGATATATAACCTACAGCACAGCAATATTTCTAATATGGACAACATCAGACTGTAGTTTGATGCTATCAAATTCAAATATGGGAAAATTACATCAGCTGACCAGGTCTCGAAATGTTCGCACTGAGAGACGATCCCAAGTAATGTATACTGCAATATAACACATGTCTGGCCAGTGCACGTAATAACTCCGGTAAACCTGATGTAATAAGATTGGTGGAAGGCCGACAGGCTAACATACAGCTTGATGCGAGCATGGGAATCAGGTATGATCTCGAGTAACATACACGATTGTGTGTTAACTTCAATTAACAGATTACATTAGAATCTGAGGCATAAATGGTTTTCGTTCTCGGTTCCAGTCTGTTTTCCATCACTGTGAGCCTGACAGCTCAATAAATCACTGGAGAGGCTACCATCTTCAGTCCCTAGATAGTTTCACTGGTGAATTTATTCACAGCCTGGAGCCTGATGGAAAAACAGGTTTCAGTAAAATCTGCTTTATGTTCAAAGCTCCTTGATGGTTTCACAGAATGAACACAAGCGGTCGATTTTGCTGGTGCGAATAAATAATCGTGACTGCAGCTAGAGTCATAGCAACACATTAAAAGCAGCATTTTCCCAACTGTGTGAATCTCTGATGACACCCGCTGAGTGACTGAAATTCCATGACCAACCTCTGAAAACCGGAAAATATGAGAGCTGTGGATATTACAAACTGAGGCTCAAATTATGATGGGGAAATGAGAGAAACTTTACAATCTGGTCACAATAAGCTGTCAGAAAATAAACCACGAAAAGCCACATTGTGCTCTCTCCCCTGTAAAAGGAATTTTGATATTTGAACACCATTCTTCTATTTCCCACCTGCAATAACCTACCCTGTTTCCGGATGCTGTTACGTCAATGTCTTGTGTCCCCCACGTCGCTTTTATACCGGGACGGGGTTAACTGTATGTCAATGAATGGAAACTCTGCGCGCTGGGTCACAGTTTAATGGATAGTATGGACCCGTTTTAAAGAGATGGCAACCGTTAAATCTGTATTGGTACTTTTCTTTTTCAGGGGCCGTGGATGTCGTTGGCTGGGTCAACGTTTCTTGTCAATTCCTAATTGTCCTCAGTAAGATAATTGTGAGCAGCCTCCTTGATCCGTTGCCACCCTGGGAGGATGGGAATACCAGGAATACAGTTAGAAAGGAGGTTAACTAAATTCTGACATCTTTAGAAGTCAGCGTGATGACTGACTTGGAAGGGCAGGAGCAAGTGGTTTGACCTGGTGTCTCGATTGACTGTGTTAAAGGCATCTGTTCCTATCAACAGAGAGCGATCTTTTTCCACTTTGGTTGCGCTACGAAATTTATCAGTATCCTTCACTTGCTCCATGACGACGTGGAAGTCGTGGTAATGACAAATGGTTCTATCACTGACACATTTCCCATTCGGACCATCGAAAGGCTGTTCTCGATCTACCTCGTTGCAATACTTCACCTCACCGCCGACATGTTCCCGCTGGAGTGGGACGAACCTGCAGGAACAGGAAAAATTAGTCAACCTCAACTGCCTTTAAACCAAAACCAACCTTAACTCAACGCAGTGTCATCGATGCTGTTGACTCAAAATCATTATCAGCATCTTAAAAGAGACAAAGAAAAGCATGGATTTTACCTGGAACATCCTCAGGATGAAGGTGCTCCCGGTGTTGAGGAGCAAACTCGATTATTAAGCTCCATTATGAGGCCTTTGTCCTGCAAATACCTGGACAGTATTCGGTCAACCACTACCGATATTGATGAAGAGATTCAGTACCGTCTCCAGTATGCGAGCACAGCCTTCGGCCTTCTGATCGAAACGCTGTTCGAGAACAACAGCATCAGATGTGGTACCAAGCTTATGGTTTACAGAGATATAGTTGTTGCCATACTCTGATACAGCTCTGAGATGTGGACAGTCTACAGCATGAAGCTGAAGCCGCTGAAACAGTCATATCAACGCTATCTGTGCAATAACCTGCAAATTTATTTGGAAGGAAGACAAATGTCCTCAACCAGCCCAACAACCCCAACATTGCGGCACACACCAAACTTCACTCGTTGTGATGGGCAGGGCATGTCGTCAGCATGAATGATACAAGACTCCAAGAAGATGCTGTACTCTCAGTTTCTGAACGGCAGATGAGCGCCAGGTGGAGAGAGGGAGAACTTAAGTGATACACTCAAGGCCTCACAGATGAAATGTAAAAATACCACAGGCATTTATGAATCACTGGCCCAAGACCGTCCAGAGTGGAGGATTAGTGGCAAGGCGTCGTGAACCTTGAGAATTGCCGTCAGGAAGAAAATGGAAGTCAAGCAACAAGAGCGAACGGATCGCACTCCTCTACCCACTTCTTTCTGTGACCACGACCTACGCCAATTATAACACAACAAACAGCTAGATGGCTACAAGAAAACAGCAAGCCAGGCAACATCAGGAGTTGTAGAAGTCGATGCTTTGAAAACAACACTTCTTCAGTACAACTGTGGTAGTCTTACTGCTCTGTACATCCAACTACATACTCACCTTGACAGTGAAAGGCAGCCATCCGTGTTTGCAAGGGACCAGCAAGAATGATGTGAACTGGAAGCTCAGAATTTTCCAGTTGGATTTGGTTTATCCCTACCTCGGCACCTCATTGATAATTCTGTTGATCTTACCATCTGGAAACTGATGACAGAGAATTCAGTGATCATCCCCTTGAGGCTGTGTGAACTAGTGAAATGAAGCTAATATCCGATTCTGATAGAATGGTCCAATGATCCCTCATCTTATAATATTGAAACCTGTTGCTATTGAACAAACAATGGTGACGAACTCACCGTTCCTGCAGTTGTAACTGAATTTCGAGCACTAAGCCGAATAGGGTTGCATTTAAATCGTGATTTATTTCTACCTGCTGAGCGGTGTCCTTCTTTGCGGCTGATTAGTGTTCGGCAACAGCCCAGACTCCCGCAAAAGTACTTTATGATGGTCGCCTCGGCTCTTACTTTTTTCTTCCTTCATGTGGAGATGTGAAGTGCCCTGGTTTAAATGCAATATGACTGATCAAAATACAAGACGTTACGTAAACACAACTTATTAAAACGCTCTTGTTAAAATAGGAACAACAGATGGAAGAATTTACAATATGTCAACTAATAGAAAAATTAGCAGAATAATGGATACAATAAATATTACTGCAGTAACATCTCACAAACATACCCCTTGGCTAAAAGACAATTTCATACATACATTCGCACATGCAATTCTCCAATCGAGTAGGAAAAAAACACTTAACAAGAAAACAATTCAGAGATAATAGCAGCCAGGTGACATTCACTGAAATTTCCAACAGTTTTGAGACCACAAAGGCTTCTGATGTTAATGAAAGCAAAACTCAGAAATATTTATGTGTGAGAGCTGGCTACACACATGCAGGGTGATCAGTATAAACAAGCCCGACCACACTGTTTACTCAAGGTATATTGTGTAGCGAGGTCTGTACCTCTGCATTACAACCTATCATCAAAAAATAAGAAAACGACAAAAATAATTTCTTAAAGTGATAACATCGCCACACTATAATGCATTTTATGATCCACCATCTCCAGATTTAGGATTTGGAATGGGACAGAATGGCGACTGTGGCATCAGCATCCTGTATTATCATTTCCTGTCTCATTGGGTCATTGTCCGTAGAAACAGGGCGAAGGGAGGGCAGCATCGTGAGTGGGCAGATGCCGGGTGAGAACAGAGTTTGTGCTGCGCCACCCAGCTGCATCTCGAACTGCAATATGTTGATAAGTGTGTGCGCATTCTACTCCCTTCTGAAGAAAACCGCCCTCACTAAAATATAGATTGCAGAAAACATTGGATTAATGGTCTGAAGAACGTATGGTACAGACTGAAGCCATTCAGACCGTCGTATCCGTACCTGATCATTGGAAAAAACAACAAAAGCATGCAACGAATTGCAGTCCTCTGGCACGAGACACAAATTGCAGCTGCGCAGGTCTGTCGTTTCCAAGTGACTTTCCAATGTCATTCTGAATGTTTTCATTGATTCTGCTTCCAACAAATTCTCAATTGTGGATTATGCATGTTCGTGCACTTTCACGGGTAACAAGACTTGTTGTCATAATCTATTTGAGCATGACATTTTACCTTTGTCCTTACGTTACCAAACATTCTCCACATGAGATCTATCTTGTGATGGAATATTCCGGCATCCGGCAACCAGAATCCAGATATTATCAACATTATCAGAGGTCCAAATGGAAACAGGTATTCTGTGTTCAGGCTGCAAGATGACTAAAGTAGATATTTGAGTCCTGAAGAGAAATTAGCAAGGTAAGCCATTATTGATAAGCAGGAAAGAAAAATGGAATCTGAGGCTCGAGGCCTTTTATACTTATCTGGGAGCCTGGAGGGAATGAGAGTGGGAGAGAGAAGCCAGTTTGGAAGTACCCTCAGTGATCAGAACAAGTGTCAGGAAAATGATAACAAAACTAAAACAGCAAAAGTTCATTGGGTGATTAGTAGCTTCTAATTTAAATATCTTTTCGAAGTTATTTTTATATTGTAATTTGGAGAATTTGGTAATTTGGAGAAATATTTCGTAGAAGAAAGACTTGGAGGATATTTTAAAAATGCATTTTTGATTCTAATTAATTAGTTTGAAATATGCAGTATCAGGCAATATGTTGACCCTGCATTTTGTGGGAACTGATGAACCCCATCACAGTTCGTGCTGACCATATCTGGAGCAAGAGTTGGTTGCTTGAATAATTCAGCTCGGAGCCGATGAGCTGGAGTCTGAACATCGAACTCCAGGGATGGGGAGCTTTCCCTGGATGTTGTCTTTCGTGAGACAGAAACATACAGCAGGTTAACGGAAGTGAAACGTTGAACGGGCGTGATAAAATGTTGTAGAGGGAGGGAGGGGATTTACCTGTTTTAATCCGTTTGGTGACAGGTAAAATTGGCTCGAGAGGGCAAGAAATCTTGTTCGGGGAATATCAGTAATTAGGAACCGAAAAACCGAGCATGACTTCAAGGGATAAATATATGGTTTATTACATGAGTTACGTCATAATTTGCAGAGAAATGAGGAAAGTAAAGAAGTAAACCAAATGGTTCAGAGTGGAGCAGGAAAGAGTGGTCTCTTTTGGTGGGAACTGCCATCAGTCTTGCGGCAGGAAGGAGTTGGAAACATTGGTATACGCTCCACCTGAACGAATCTGGCACCAGAGCCCGCGCGAAAATTTTACATGAGGTGGTCATGAAGATTTTGTTCTCAGTAAAGCAGTGAGAGGGTGGGGTGCATAGGCTTTGGAGATGATTTTAGAATTTCTAGAAAAAGTGATAGGACAAAGAATATTGGCAATTTCAGGAAACAAACCGTCATCACAGCAGGTAAGAGGGCAACTATGAAAAGAGGAGTGGTAAATGCAGGACTGAGGTTTAATGTTTGAACATTCACAACATATAAATTTTACGTGACTTGGTCGTGCAGATTGAAATTGTAAGTATGATGTTGTTGGCATCACAGAGATGATGCTGCAAAAAATAAGAGTTGGGAATCAATTCCCAAGTGAACATATCCCATTGAAAGAACAGACAGATAGGCTGCTGGGATAGCGTTGCTGAGAAAGAAATAAAAATGAAGTCGATAACAAGGAGACATACAGCGTCAGAAAGCACCGGGTCTGTGTGGATAGAGCTGAGAAAATGCATGGGAATGCAAAAAAATGGAAAAAAGGCTGCAATGGGAGGTTGTACGTGCCGCCAGGATCGGTAAGGGGGCATGATACAGAAAATAAATGGAGAGATGCAACAGGAATGTAAAAAAGGCAATGTTACAATAATCGTCGGAGATTTAAGTAATCAGGTGGATTGCGACAACCAGGTGGGTCAAAGATCCTAAGAAAATGATTTCTCCGAACTTGGATCAGCCTTTCTTTTTAGTGGAAAGCTTATACTAAAGCCGACCAGAACGAGAACATAGCGCATATATATATACTGTACAGGAACGATGTTGTGCTGAGCTTGACCCCAAATCAAACTACTCAATAAACACGTCTGCCTGCCCTTGGTCCATGCCACCCCCATTCCTTGCATTTTCATGCAGTTGCCCTTTTAAACACCCCTGTGTATCTGCCCCCACCACCCACCTGAGCAGTACGCTCCAGACTACTGTCACACCCTGTACAAGATAAAACGTGTTCCTCAGATCTCCACGACTTCACCACTCTGACCTTACATGCATGCCCCTTAGTTTTAGACATATCAATTCTGGGGGAAGAAAGCTTCTCGCCGTCAAGTCAATCTATGCATCACATAATGATTTTGGCGTTTATTAAGAGTCTCCACAGCCTCCATACTCCAGAGAAAACTATCCACGTTTTCCTTAGTCAATCCGAATAGATGATACCCTCTCGTCCAAGCGACGTCCTGGTAAACATCTTCTGCACCATCACCAAAGCCGACACATCCTTCTTGCAAAGTGGCGACCAGATATGGACGCAGTACCCCAAATGTGGCCAGACTAAGCGAAGTGAAATAAGGTGGTAATGAAATGAAACGGACCTTTGGCAGTAGTGAAATACTATATTAAGACTTCACTCGACAACTTGAGTGGATGAATTTTGAATCAAATGTAACAGAATGAAAATTGAGGGAGGAGCTGTCCAGAGTTGATTGCAAGGGGAGCCGAGCAGTGAAAACCACAGACCTGGAATCGCAGACTTTCATCGGGTCATTCCAGAAGTTTAAATTTGTCAAGGAACACGAAGCATACTAAACGGAGAACGAGGCAAAGATGATTGTGAAAAACTTCAGGGAACCATAAACATATATGAAAACTTTCAGAATGTGTTGATGCCAGATGATTTGCAAGCCTTTAAACAACCGAGGACAACTAAGGAAACAATATGCAAGAGAAGATGAAATGATAAGCTATCCAGTAATATGTAGGAATATTGCAAGTGTTTTTCTTATACACGTTTAAACGTTGGGAGAGAAAAGAGCGGACAATGTACCACTGAGAAATAATGCTGGGGAAGCAATAATGGAAAACAGAGAAATTGTAAATTGCAACAGACTGCATGGTGATCAGCATGAGGAGCGGCTTACCAGAACTTCAAACATGTCACAGGGCAGAGATGTATATCGTGGCTATCACTACGATAAAGGTACTGGGGAAGCTGCAAGGTCTGAAGATGGATACAGTATACGAACCAAATGGATTAGGCAAAAGCCTCTAAGAGGGTATCTCTATAAATTGCAATAGCACTTTTGGTGATGCACAAGAAATCACTGGAATAAAGGACGGAGTCCCAGGAATCAAAATGGCTAATGCAATATCCTTGTTTATGTAGGATGGGAAGCAGAAGACGGGCAAGTCAAGGGCCGTTAGCCCATGTTCTGTTGTTGCTAAGATTTTAGAATCAGCACGACGTCCAGGAAAAGTCATGCCTGCGAAACAAGTTACATTTACTTGAAGAGACAATGACAATTTTATGTCAAGATTAGTGTTGTGCTTTTGCCCGAAGGGTTTTTGCCCAAAGCGTCAATTTTCCTGCTCCTCGGATTCTGCCTGGCCTGCTGTGCTTTCCAGCATCACTCTAATCTTGGCACTAATCTCCAACGTCGGCAGTACCCACTTCTGCCAATGACATTCTATTTTTGCCAAAGGGACACGTGAACGTGATTTATTTGGATTACCAGAAGGCCATCGAAATATTGCCGCATGGCATCAGCTGAAAAAAAGATACGAGTGAGTAATACTTTGTGTATGGAACTGTCAAACATAAAGGAGGAAGGTTCACCGTCCTGAGGAACGGTCACTGGACTCGAAATGTTAATTCTAAATTGTCTTCACAGATGCTGCAAGACCTGCTGAGCTTTTCCATAAACTGCTGATTTTGGTATAACTCAAGCATTTGTTGACTGACAGATAATGTTTTCCTTTTCTGGAAGTCAAAAGCTGATTACTCGAGTTTTGCAGGTATCCGTTAAAGAGTAAACATCTATATGGAGGAACAAAAATGATTTATGCTCAATTTCCTGATAACCCAACCGAAAGATGCAGGAACAGGTAACATTAGTAAAGCGAGCAGTCTGCAGAATAACTGTAATGAAATGAAAAAAGACTTGACGGGTGGAATAAAATATTGAAAGCCAAGTTCAGTACTTTGCTCGGAAGAATAGAGACATAGATTTTTCTAAATTTGGAACGACTTCGGTAATCTGAGGTTCAAAAGGGATTTAGCATCGTTTAATCTCGATTTTCCTACGGTTAACATGCAGGTTTAGGTGTCAGTTTGGAATGCAAATCCAAAGCGAACATTCGTTTAGCGAGGGCCTACTTAAATCAGATGTGACATACCGCTGAGACTGTATAAGGCTCTGGTCATAATATAATTCACATTTTTGTAAGCAATTTTGAACTCTGCGACGAAGGAAAGCTGTTTTGGCCTTGGAGAGTGTTCAAAGTACTTTCGAAGAATGAGCTCGGGAATGAAATTGCTTTCATGTAAGGAATGTTTGAGGGCTTTGGGTCTGTACTCAAAATAGTTTGAGTTTTGGTTGTGGAATGCTGAGAAGACTGGATGGAGTGAACTAGGCGAGGACAGTTTGACCAGTTGTACAGCCTGGAATACAAGAGCAAAATGTCACAGCGAATAGACAACTCTTTATATCTGAGACCAAGAGGGCAGTGAATCTGTGGAATACGTCACCATAAAATCCTATACATAAGGACACATCATGTGTACTTAAGTGAGGTAGAGTAGGTTATTGACGAGCAAAGGGGTCTGGACTTGCACGGACGAGTCACCATCTTAAATCCTTGGTTTTGACGACTGGATTCTGAAAGAGTTGCCTCTTCGTTCGTCGCAGAATATACTGATCAATCGCACGAGAAATATAGATAATTCCACCATTTCCATGAACGCATACAGCAGGCTGTCAGTGAGTCCAAAATGCATATTGCCGCCCTGGAGACTCATTTTTGTCAACGGAAGGCAACTCTACTACAATCAGAGCTGTCTCACTTCGAACTTTTCAGTGTTATCTTTCTGTTCCTAAGCTTCCTCATTGTTTCAGAGCATGGTTGAAGTTTGAATGTCTGAGGTGCTGGAATGAAAGTAGTTTCAATGCATCATATCAATTCATGACTCCACAAACAGTAGCTGCAATGGCTAAGGCTGTTAAAGAAGGTCCTTTGAATGTCTCTGCCAAGTTGGTCAGTTCACCCCTCTATCTCCTCTGAATCCCCTTCCAAAAGATGTTCTAAAGATTTAGAAAATTGGTGTCTGGATGTTCATTTTGTTTTTCCTTAACATATTTCCATGTTTTCGCAATAATTTCGCAAATTATCGTTGGGAATCTCTGCGTTGGACTACGTCGAGATGTTAGAAATGTAGTTTGGTGGAGAGAATCGCCAGGCCAGAACTGTTTTCATTGGAGCAAAGTGCGTTAACTGTCGATCTCATGGGTTGTTTATAATGCTTGGGTGTGAAAGTTGATAGAACAGGAAGTTATAGAGTTATGCAACGTGGAAACAAGCACTTCAATGCAACTTATTCAGCAGGGCTGCTATCAGAGAGCTGCAATTGAAGGTGTTGAATGAAATAAGCGGTTCATATAATGAACGGATAGAATGATGGAGCAACTCAGCAAATCTGGCAGCATTTGTGGAGAGACAAACAACAGCAAGGTTTTGAGTCCAGTATGATTCTTTTTCAAAACCCGAGGTTCCTCAATGTGTGTAAATGAATTTGAGAAAATCTGGGTGTAGTTTGCAAGCATTTCTTGTTTCTTAGCTTTGTCTAACTGAACTAGAACTCAGTTAAAAACTGCAAAGTGAATAAATGCAGTCAGGAGGATTGAGTTGTGCCGGTAAACCTCAGTGTTTTGTCTTATCCATACACGTAAATATTTGACCACAGCTAGAATACTGAGCAGGAGTTTATTAGTTGGAAGAAAAAAAAAGAAGAGATGAAGAAAGGGAAGAAGACGCAAGAATGGAAGGAATGAAAGCAGGAAGGGAGGAAGAATGGAATTTAAATAAACGAATACTGACTGCGCAATTTCGATAGGTATTTAAGCATATTGGTGATGTGGAAAAAAAACGTGGCAGGAGACATGTTCACAGCAGGACTGTAGTTAAAATGGTTAAAAAGTAGTTAAAATCTATATTCAGAAAACTGCTCTGAGTGGTATTGAATTCTGGGCAGTTTAAAACCCAGAGCGACGGAGCGAACACTTTCTGTTCTGGTTTGCGTCAGTGACACTAGGATATTTACATTCTGTCCCAGAAATTAGAATAAGACTATGACCTCATATCTGAAGAAATCATCAATAATACATTAACATTGCTTCAGTGCAAACGTATGTCAACGAATTTTGTGCCATACATTTCTTAGTTGTTGCAACTACAATCCGTCACTTGCTGAATTACAATTGAGAGTGGGCCATGATGCGGTAAATCATTTGAGGGTGAACAACTTTTAGATGCTTCATGGAAATTTTATTTTTCACAGCGTTCTGTGAGCACAGCAAAAGGACACATCAACACCTACTTGAACTCCTCACAGAACTTGTTCTGGGATACTTCATAGATGAATACGTTGTTGCAGGAGTTGAGTAATTGAAACAAGTTCGTTGTCTCTTGCAGGACGTAGGTTAATTCTTTGAAATTCTCATTGTTGAAGAATGCATCACCCTTAATACGCAAGTACAGAAAATGTCCAACTTCGGTGGCCCACAACAGCAGGAAGCTGAGTGAAACGGCAAAGAGCAGGATGATGGATCTTTTACGGATTTGAATCTCTGGATCACTGCCAGTTTCAGCACGTACAAGTTTCCTACGGCGTTTGCTGGCTGTGATGATGTGTTTTACGGTCAGGACATTGAGTAGCAGGATGAGGAGAAATGGGAGAAAGGGAGTTAAGTTTTGATCCATCCAGTCATAGGCCTGCCAGATTGTTAACATATAAAATATAGATTTAATAACACAGAACCAGGCGACCCCATCCAGGATGTAGAAGGGTCTGTAGATGATGTAGAAAGGGAAATTGTTAACACAACTTAGGATGCAGATCATTCCTATGATGAGCAACGCCGTTTTCTCGGTGCAGTATCTGATTTTCAGGCTCTGTAAGCAAATGAACACAAAACGGTCGATGGTGAAGGCTGCAGTTAGCCAGACGGAACCATCCCGGCTGCAGCAGACCAGAATTGTAGTCAGTCTGCATATGGGGGTGGTGGACAGAACACTGTAGCGAAAGTAAATGCGCCTGATTCGGTTAAGTATGCATCCGGTGACAATAACAAGGAAATCTGTCATCGCTATGGCCATCAAATAGTAGTTGATGCACCTGGAGAGTCTGCACCACCCTCGGAACAGAATTGCAATTGCCACCAAGTTGGCTGTGATGGACAAAAAGGTTAAATAGTTTGTTGAAATACCAAGTATAAAGAATGGCATTACCTAGATGTCAACAAGTGGACCGCAAGGAACATATACTGCCTCCCCCTATCTGAAACTGAAGCCCTTCTGACCCACGACAGTGGCACCTCCAGTCGCGGGCTAATCAACATTCATAGGTAATTGTGAGTAGAATAGTCTGAATTATCCACAACTGACATCTTAAACATTGGGTATTAGGCCTCTGCTAACTTACACCACAGACGGCAATTTATGCTCTTCAGGAAATACTTTCATTGTTCACTTTCGTTTTGCTACTCCTGACGGTTCCGTTTCCCATTATTATCTGAGATGTCATTTTTTTCTCCAATTATACCCTCTTGTATAATTATGGTACTTAACATTCCAGATGTGACGTTAATGCCTCAATTTTCGAAATTGAATTCCCTTCTTCAAAGTGCACTTCTCCCTCCTTCTGTATATCACTCCTCATATCCAAACTTAGAGTCATAAAGTCATAGAGATGTACAGCATGGAAACATACCCTTCGGTCCAACCCGTCCATGCCGACGAGATATCCCAACCCAATCTCGTAAAACCTTCCGGCACCCGGCTCATATCCTTCCAAACCATTCATATTCATATGCCCATCCAAATGCCTTTTAAGTGTTGCTATTGTACCAGCCTCCACCAGTTCCTCTGACAGCTCATTCCATACATGTACCGTCCTCTGAGTGAAAACGTTGCCCCTTAGCTGTCTGTTATAACTTTTCCCTCTCACCCTAAACCTATGCCATCTACTTCAGGACTCCCCAAACACAGAGAAAATATTTTGTCTATTTATCCTATCCATGTCTCTCATAATTTTGCAAACTTGTATAAGGTCACCCCTCAGACTCCGACGTCCCGGCGAAAACAGCCCCAAACTCTTCAGTCTCTCCCAATAGCTAAAATCCTCCAACCCTGACAACATCCTTGTAAATATTTTAATGAAGCCTTTCAAATTCACCATCTTCTTAATCTTCTCCAGTTTTCTTTGTGTAAAACCTGTTTACGAAACTTCCTGTGAAATACCACAACATTCATATTGCAGTATCTGCAAACTAAAGCAACTCCATGTGCAGATGTATGAGCAAGAGGTGAAAGAAATCCGTCAACTCGACAGTAAATAGATCGCTTACTGATGAATAACTAACACAACTTTGCAAGATGAATGCCAAATGCAAACGAAAAGCCAATACCCTTAATGATCAAATTTCATTTTATTTTTATTCACCTCTGCAAATAGTATCAAATATTAATTAGTTACACTATTCGTGGTAGTTGGTCCTTTGCAGCTTACGCAATTAGCTACTCAATGAGATAGGATTGCAGACTTGTATTTTAATCCCTGCACACAATTGTTGATTTCATACATCCAACACAATGTGTAACCTGCAGAAATTTATTCGGCAAGAGATTCCGCCATTCCACCGTACCTTTCAACAACTTCATGGCTGATCTTCTTTATCAGCGTGGATGTATTAAGATCAATGCCGGAAAATGCACTTTACCACCTGACTAAACTGCAAGCACATATGTCATTAAATTTCTAGAATCTATTTTAGTTTAAAGTTAAATTTAAATCTGAATAATACAACAGATTACTGTCAGGCAATGCTATTCATTAATTCATGTTTGCACAATCTATTACCAGAAATGTGTTTTATAAATCATTGAATATAATCATGCGTTGCTCAATGATATAACTTCAAATAATGCACTAAAACTCTCCTGAATGCTGCAAAACATGCAATAAACTGCAATAAACAAATGGCAATACTATCCATATGTTCCTGGTTTATATCTCTTATATTTACAGAGGCGTGAACCTTAGAAAAATAGGCAAGGGAAAAAAGGAACTTTAGTGAAGATTTCCAAATAACTAAGTACTTCCTTTGCAATTCAATTTTTTTACCTGGGATTCCAACAACGGCAACAATGGGTTAGGTAACGGCATAGAAGAGCCCTTTCACTGGCCCATGCATGACCGTTTGGAAGTTATACACTTTTCGAATCTGAGCTGATTAATGTTGTTAAAGATTCAAAGTTCCCTTCATTTATTTTATCTGACAGTCTCCAGGGGAGCATTAAAACTGCATGATGCTCTCAATTTTAGATCAATGAACTAACAGAAAAAAACATTGTTTTACATTTGAAGCATTGACAAGGGAAGGGTTCTATTATATTTATTTAAGTGGCTCTCTTTCCCCAAACTCACTCTGAGTATGCCCACCGAAGTGGCTGATAGCAGATAACGACGAGAGGTAGTATTTCGAATACAATATCTTCTAATTTCTTCAGCCAGGTTCCTCATGTTTTCGACACCTAAAACGTCAGATTAAGTAATGTATTTATTTGATTGCTGACGTTACCTTATTGTTTAGATTTAAAGTTAAACAGTTGGAAACAACTTGGTAAAGCAAGATGATTATTCATATGTAACAAGATGAGATCACCACAGCATTGTATAGCGAGGGCAGGGTAGAGGTAATTATGAAATCCAGGAACCATTGCTGAGGCAAAAGCATGATAATGTTTGGAACGAGTACAGCTCAGAAGTAGAGGTTTGGACCATAAGATACATGATGGGAATTAGTTCATTCCACTCAGTCTGCTCAGCCATTAGGTCTTCCTGATATGTTTCACAACCTGGTCCTCCTGCTTTGTCCATTTAATGTTTGATCCCCAAACTAATTCGTCGCATTTATGTCTGTAACTTAGGTACACTTAACCTCTGCAGCCTGCTATGGAAATGTCTTCCACATATTCACTGACCAGAAGCAAAATGTAAATGACGTTCAGTCATTTCTTAAGTTTCTTCCCTTCTCGCCGAGACTCTGCCAATGGGTCACTGTTCCTCCTAAGAGCGAAAATGTTTTCTTCAAATCCACCTTCTTCAGACTTAGCAGAATTCTGTAAATTTCAATGAGCTTTCCCTTCACCCCGCTAAATTTCTTGATGTACAAACTCAACCACTCCTCACATGAAAAACATTTCATTCCTGGGATCAACAGTGTAATTGCCCCCTGAATCCACCCACCAAACAAAGACAGCATATCCTTCCCAAATTATAGAGAGCAAAACTGCTCATATGTTTCCAAATATAGTGTGACCAGAGCCTTTTACAATCTGAGCAGTGAATTCTTGCTCTTGTAACCGAGCCCTTTGAGATATTAATGTCAAAATAGTGTTTGCCTCCGTAACACAGAACTGAACTTGGATGTTAAAGTAAGATAATCGCGAAGTAGAACTCTTCAGTCCATTTACACTTCACGTTACCAAAGCCTGTCCCAGTTGACGAAATCGTCTGAACATCTATTCTTTCCAGCAAAGTGCACAAGTCCATGTTTTCCTAAAGTTTTTTTACATCCATCAATTCTTTACCTATTATCCTAGCCTGTCCAAGTGTACTTCAGCCTCCCTGCTTCCCCAAAATTTCCTGTTATTCCAAGCATGAATGTGCAATCTGCAAACTGAGCAGCAATACTGTTGGTGTTGTGTTCAGTACATCAAGATGTAATTTGCAAAGTTGGAGTTCTGACACTGACACTGTGGAATTCTACTACTCACTGATAGCCATTCTGAAATGAGATCCATTTTCACCAGTCTCTGCCTTCTGTCATTCAGCCAATCCAGTTCCTTGTACCATTGTTTCTTTTTTTAAATTTGATAGACTTCTGTGTGGTCTATTGACTCAAAAAAAGTTTGTGAACACTGGCTCTCCTTTGTCTAATTTGGTTACTATCACGTCAAAGTTTTCCAACAGATTTATCAGGCATGATCTTTCCTTGACAAAGCCATTCTCTTTCAAACCCTATTTTACGACACACTTCCAAGTAATCTGCAATCTCACCTTTCACAATTGACTTTATAATCTTACAGGAGACGACGCCAGGCTAACCTAACACCAATTTCCCATTTTCTGCCTCACTTCCTTCCTGAACAGGGATGTGACGCTAGTCATTTTCCTGGACACTGGTACCTCCCAAACTCATTGTTTGCCAAAAGGTCAACAATAATATCTCGAATATCTCGACAGCTAGGTCTATCAGAATCTTGGATTGGATCACATCGGTCCAGGTGATTTATCTACGTTCAGAACTTTCAGTTTCCTGAACACCTTCATCTTAGTGATGCTCACTGCACTCATCACTGTGCCCTGACTCTCGTTACTTTGTGGTATGCTACCTTTCCACCATGGAGGCTGAAGAAAAATACTGATTCAGGTCCTTCACCGTTTCTTGTTCATAATACTACTCTTCTTGTGTCATTTTCCAATGGTCCAATGTCTACTCTAAACTTTCCCTTACCTTGGATATATGTGAAAAATAAAGTTTATGAAATCTTCTTTCATATTATTAGATCGCTTACCCTTTTACTTCTTTTGGTTATTTTTTTTCTTTTTTAATGTATATTAGAGTGCTTCATGTGAGTTAATTTCACATGAAGCACTCTGGTGCAAAATCTTTCCATGCAAACTCTCAGTACATTGTGGACTTTAAATAGTTTGATAATCTGATTGACGTTCTTTGATATGCATATGCAGCAGGGGTGCACGTTTTAAATTAAATAAATATGCTCCAGCGCAGATTCAATCAGGTGACATTGAGGATGATGGTATTTTGAAAATGTAGAGGTTTGTCCAGGACGGAGGTGAGAAGAATGAAAATGTTCTGAAAGCAAAGTATAAAAACCAAGGCAGCTATCGACCGACTAGATCCGGGAAGAAGGTTCCCCATGATTGGAGAATCTAGAACAGTGCTTCGAATTTCAGAATATGGGGTCTGCCATTTCAATGAAGAGTTAAGATATTTTCAGTCATTCTGAACTTTTCTAACACATCAGGCTGTCATATTCATTTCACTGGTATCTTTAAAAACGTAACCCACACATGCATTTTCTGAAAGACAACCCAACTAAACTCAGCAAGATGTTTTGAACGAATGTTGAATTATGGCGTTGAAATGCAAGATCAGGCAAGGTCATAATGAATGGCTGAGCATGCTCGACGTGTCTGTGCATTATTGCAGCCTCCAGTTTCCATGTTTCTTTGCTGGACCATAACTCATTAGTGTCTTCTGACATCACTTTCTGAAACGCTAGCATTTAGAATGTCAACGGTAGTACACCCATGAAAACACCAGCATTCGCAAATTCCTCGACACGATTCTTCTGAGATCGAACTGTATCACCAATCCTTCACTCAAACTTCTGAAACACCCTTCCAAGCAATCTCGTTGGTGCTCATACACAGAAAGCACAGTTGTGATCGAAAAAAGTGAGCTTAGAACCCTCTTCTTCTGATGCAGATATTGAAACAAAAAAGTTGGTGGACTCCACACGTTGTGAATAATAAACAAAAAGAAGGCTAGTTTTCTGAATTTATTTTGATCATAGAATGTTGCAAATTTTCGGCCGTGATTCTACTTAAAAAATAAACAGGAGAGAAAGTGAAATGTCCTGCCGAGGTTCTGTTGCTTATGTTCCGTTTGTAACTTATTCTACGCCTAGGAAAGAATTTAATGACATTTAATCTGATTTGATGAGGTGAACCAGGCGGTTCCCCATTGCCCAGAAAAATAAGGAACAACGAGCCGATATCAAAACATTTTTAAATTGTGCATTGGATGATTGAGGTTTGGTGCTGCTGCCCCTTTAACAAAGTCAATTTTCACTTTCCTTTTTTTCTCAAGAGAGTTCGTAAAGGCAGAGGTGCCAATATATGCAAATCTATAATGGCAGAAGAGTAGCCAGTTCTCCCAGTTCACATTTTTGTCCAGTTTGGTTGAGTTCTGGCAGAGACGTTGCTGCAATGCATTGAAAGAAGGTTCCATGCTACAGCAGATGATTTTTGGCTAAATGTTCTCTATCGGGTTTCCACTAATTGCAAGGAATTGTGTTGGAATTCATCTTTTATCAAATTGTATATTTATATTGCGAGAATTGGTAAAGATACTTGGCTAAGTTCATCCATCGAGTCTGCTGGATTTTCTATTAGGTTATTCAAATTTACATTTGGATTCTTTTTTCGTGTTTTATCTGTAGTTTTTAAATAAATTCTGTTTTGCTTGGGGTCGAGTGATCTGCTGAACTATAGCAAAAAAGAAATGGAACAATCACTTCACATCTGTTTATGAAACGAAAATCAACTTGCAAGAAAGTGAGCCTGGTCGAGGCTGGAGATCAGCGTCGAAGTGTGTGTTGCTGGAAAAGCATAACCGTTCAGACAGCATAAGAAGACCAGGAGAATCGATTTTGTGGCCATAAGCCTGATGAACTGCACTTTTTAAAAGAAGGTCGTGTGCCTGAAATGTCGATTGTTCTGTTTCTCCGATGCTGATCCTGATCGGCTATGCCATTCCATTTTCACACATTTGGAGAGAAAAAAAAATACAGAACATACAGTATAGAACAGCAGAGCACAGTGCAGGCCCTTCAACCCACGGTGTTGTGCCGAACATTTCCTTTCATCTAAGGTCAAGCTTACGACACACCCCTCAATTTATTACCGTTCATGTGCTTGTCCAGCACTCGATTAAATGTTCCTAGTGTCTCCGACTGTACTAGGAACATTTCCTTTATACCTTCCTTCAGTCAATTTAAGTTTATGACCCCTCGTGACAGGCATTTCAGCCCAGGAGAAAAATCTCTGTCTCTCTCCTCTATCTATCCCTTCCACTGCTTGTACAATTCTATCAAGTCACCTTTCTTCTTTCTCCGCTGCAGTGTGAAAAGCCCGAGCTCACTCAGTGTCAATTCGTCAGACGAGCCATCCAATCCAAGCAACATTCTTGTAAATTTCCTCTTCACCCTCTCAAAATCATCTAAATCTTTCCTATAATGAGATGATCAGAATTGGGCACAATATTCCAAGAGTGGTCTGACTAGATTATACAGAGCTGCAGCAAAAGCTCGCGGCTTTTATACTCAATTACCCTGCTAATGAAAGGAAAAAAAACATGTCTTCTTACCAACTACATCAACTTGAATGAAAAGTGTGAGAGATCTAAGTACATGGACCCCACGTTACAGCTGTTCCTGCGCACTGCCATGAATCCTGCCTTTTACGCTGTATTCAAAATTCAAATTCGACCTTCCTCAATGAATCACTTGGCATTGATACGATTGAATTTCAACTGCCGTTACTCACCCCAACACTTTATCGTGTCCATGTCATGTTGTAGCCTGGAAAAACCCTCATCAATATCTCTAATTCCACTGACCTTTGTGTCATCGGCAGCACAAGAAGAGATCCCAGCAGGAGTCCACTGGTCACTGGCCTGCAGATGGAATACTTTCAATCCACTACCACTCTCAGACGTTTTTCAGATAGTCAATTGTGTATCCAGGCAGCCACCTTTCCCTATATCCCATAATTCCTAACTGTCTGAAGGATAATTAGGCTCTGGGCTATCTTCATACATTGCTGTAGGTTTCTGGCCATAAAGTATTGCGGGCTGTTTTCTTGGCCTATTAGAGAATTCCAGTTCGGGTTTCGTGTTGTTGGACTGAAAGGCGGCGATTGAATGGTGTTGGGTGTTTTGTTCGGGTGTCGAATAAAGTTGATATAAACAGTGCTTGGTGTACTAACAGCTCTTTCTTTAACCAGTAGTTTTCTGTGGGGAAGAAGTGATTTTGAACCGTCCTGCAAGATTGGAACTAGGTAAAGCTGCTTGAGTTGGTACACAAGCTAGAGTTGGTGTTCTCTTCATTCTGAGAAATGGGAGATAATTACAGCAATAGATTGGCATATAAACTTGCTGGAAACACCATCACAATCTTTGAAAATGGCTTGAACCGAATTGCAGATATGGCGGTTTGAACATGAAAATGAAACTAAACAGTGTGGATTGCGATTAAAGGCAATCTGAAAAAAGAAAGAAAAAAATCGCACTCGCAGAACAAAAAAAGAAGTGAAATAATCACTTTAGTAAAACAAAAAAAGAAAAGGAGCGTTACGCGCCAGCAGAGCAAATGGAGAAAGAGAGATAAGAAGGATAGAAACAAAGAGAAGTAAGTGGGAAAAAAGAGCAAAGGAAAAGACGAAGAGAGTGAGAGAGGAAAGGGCCAATGTGAGAGAGTTGAACTACTGAAATTTGTAGATTCGACGGGAAAGTTGGCTTCAACAAAAGGAGGTGAAGTTATAAGGGAGGATTACTGAGGACGGTCATGACGATGAGCAAAACCATCACAGCCAAAGATCAGATGGCGATCCTTATAAATTTATTCAAACAAGCCATAATTTGCTTCGAAAGGTATTGAAGCCATTTTCATCTCATTTTAGAATGTGGCTCAGCAAAGGACGAGGCCAATGAACATACTGGTTTGGTTGTTCCATAAAGAGCTGGTACGTTGACCTCATGAGGTATTTGCATTACTAAGAGAAGATGTATCTCAGGATTATGAAGAAGTGAAGAAAGCCGAATTAAGTGCTTATGAGCTTGGGCCCGAAGCCGAGACACAATTTTTCAGAAATTCAAAGCAGGACACTGGTCAAACACACACTGAGCTTGAAAGGATTATACATGTCATTTCCTGGATCTGTTGCTCCCGATTCGTTCTCCTCTACATTGGGGAGACAGGACGTCTCCTGCAGTCCGCTTCACAGACATCACCAATATACCCACACCAATCAGCCCCAACACCACACGGCCGAACACTTCAACTCCCTCTCCCACTCTATCAAGGACACCCAGGTCCTGGGCCTCCTCCATTGTCATTCCCTAACCAAACGACGCCTGGAGGAAGAATGGCGGATCTTCCACCTCAGGACACACCAAACATACACATCAATGCGGATTTCATCAGTTCCCTAATATTCCTTCCATACATCTTATCCTAGTTCCCACTTTCCATCTCATCACCGCCCTCATGACTGTTCTTACATTTCCATATTAGGTTCCACCTATCCTCTCCACCCTCTTCTCTGACCAATCACAATTAGCCTCCTCTGCATCGGACTGTCATGCTCTCACCTACCTTCCCCCAGCCGAAGCCCTGCCCCATTTCTCTTTCCAACACCACCGCTCACAGCCTCATTCCTCGGTAAGGGATTTTGCTTGAAACATCGATGCTCCTGCTCCTCGGATAATGCCCGACCTGTTGTGTTTTTTCCAGATCTACAATCTTTACTGTAATTTCCAGCATCGGCAGTCCTCACTTTCACCTAGTTGATTTACCCTCACCACAAAGCATTTTTCAAGGATGCCTGCATTGAAGACATTCTCCCCTCTCTCTTCAAGCATCTCAGTGCGTCTGTCTCTCACTGCAACCAGTAGATTGCCTCCACTGCCCTGAAGCTCCTCAGCCACATCCAGAAGCAAACTCGCTACCACAGCTACATTTCCTCCCTTAGTGCCTGCCTATGAAACTGATTGGTCCAACATGGACAACGAACAAAATTCAGACCAAAACAATTTGGATCAGAACGGGACGATCAGTACATACTACAAATTCAAAAACTCCAGAAATGGTTCTTCTTCTAGATGCCCTCCTCCACATTTGCAGTTATACATCATCACCTTATCTCTCTAATGTCAACCCTGCCTCAGCGAAGGCCACACTTTCTCAGAACTGCAAAGGATCTCTGCTGTTTACCCTCAAGAGAAGAATTCATAACCGTACGGTTTTTACTGCATGTCGGACGTCAAAAACTGCAAGAATAATATTGTTCATGTAAACGCCGTGGTATTCGGGATTCTTCAATCATTTCAGAAGCTTTCCACAGCCTCCAGAACTGCTCGACCTCCATCAACCATCTGGCCCCTTCAGCCACCAACTTGGTGACGAACTTTCACGTCACTTCAGTCCCCACTGAACCACAGCCCACAGCCAAGGCTGAACATTCCACCTCCACGACCATTAACCAGACACCCACTGTCGCCACCACTACAAGATCACCCGCTGCCGCAACCGCTGCAAGATCAACCGCCGCTGAAATCAAAGTGAGACAGACCCAGAACATTACCTCTGTACCCGTTGTTGCCGCGGCCGCAGTCACTTCCGAACCACTAACATGACTACAAAATGAATTCTGCCACTTCTGCCTCCATAGATGCTGGAGTCACAAGCATTTCTGTCCCCACTGATGCCACTCTCCTGAACACCGCCATCTGCAGATCCCACAGTCACCACTTCTGCCCTTAGACGCCCTGGGTGAGCCTCATTTCCGCAAATAGCGCCAAACCGTTGCCTCCATTACCACAGCCACTGCAGGCACAGTCTCTGTCCGCACTCCCAGTTCCATTCCTACACACGGTCCTAGCTCCCAGTCCTTGTGTATTTACACTTTCCCCCCCAGACGTCCCCCTTACTGAGGACGAACGATCGTTCCTCATCAAAGGCCTTACCTTCAGCCCCATCTGGTTCCAGATCACTAAATTCAAAGTGTATTGTGACATCAAACAGATCTTCTGCCAACCTTGTCTCGCTGCTTACGTTTTGAAACAAAACTCCCGACCACCTTCCAAGGACTCCTTCTCTCGCCTGCAACAGACCCATCCACATCGATACTCCATGCTGGTCTGTACGCTGCCCTCGGTCTCTTTGTTTCCAACTTCCGCTAGGACCCTCACTGGCTCAATATGTTCACCTACCTCAATAATTCCAACCTCTCATCCTCGCAATGTGCACCCCTCCACTCACTCAGCTCGAGCTCCAAACTCACCATAAAACCGACGAACAAGGTGGCACAGTGGTAGTTTGGTGCACTAATCTCGATACTGCTGAACCCAGGTGCCAAATCAAAAACACCTCTTCCGACTACTCCCTTGGCCACGACCTCACCTGCAGTCACCAATCCATCATCTTCCAGACCATACACAACATCATCGTATCAGGGTATCTCCCACCCACAGGTTCCAATCTCATAGTTCAGAAACCCTGCACTGGCAGGTTCTACCTCCGACCCAAGTTGCACAAGCCGCATTCATTAAGGTGATCCATCATTTCGGCCTACTCCTGGCCCACGGAACGCGTCACCATATATTCATATACTGTCCTCTCCCCCCGATCCTGGAACTCTCCGCATACATTTGGGACAACAGCGACACCTTCAACCTTGTCAAATGCATTCACGTCCCTGGCCCCTGATGATTCATTTTTATCATGGTCACCAGTCCCTATGCACCTCCATCCGGAATGATAACAGCCTCCAAACGTTGCAATTCTTCCTCTCCCGACGTCCCTATTCGTACAGTTCCACTGACACTCTCATTCGTTTTGCCCTACTGCCCCTTACCTTCAAAAAGTTCTCCGTTGATTCCTCCCACTATCTCAGAACAAAGCGGCAGCCATGGGCAACCGAATGGGCCTCAGCTATGCCCGTGTTAATTTCGTTGATCAGTCCATCTTCTGTAGATAGACTGGTAACTTTCCCCAAGTTTTACTTAGCTGCAGTCATGACTGTATTGGCGCCACCTCGTGTTCCACTGATGAGGGCGAACAGTCCATCAACTTCACCCACACGTTTGACCCCGAACTTAAGTTCACCCAGACCGTCTCAGACACCTTATTCCCATTCCTGGATCTCTCCATCTCCATCAACGGTGACTGACTCAATACTGGCATCTTCGACAAACCCAGCAACTCACACGCAACCTGGACGGCACCTCCACCCACTCTTCCTCTTTTAAAAACACTTTTCCTTATTCCCAATTCGTCCACCTCCAACAAATCTGCTCCCAAGAGAAGCAGTTCCACCACAGAACACACCAGAAGACCTAAATTTTTAAGGACCACAATTTCCCCTCCCACGTGGTAGAGGAATCCCGCAAGCGTATCTCGTTAACTTCCCTCACCCCTGTCCTCAAACCCTACGCCTTCAAGCGCAACAATGACAGGACTGCCCTGTCTTCACATTCCAACCCATCAAACTCCGTGTATATCACATCATTCTCTGTCATTTCTGCAACCTTCAAACGGACCGAACTACAAGAGATATATTTCCATGTTCGCCCCTATCCGCTGTCAGTACTGGCAGAACTCTCTTTCCAGGAGTACAGTTTGGCCTTTCCCACGATTTCGTTTGTCGCAGGTAGTAGTATTGTCTATTGTCTTTGAAAGGCCAACAGAAAATCATGAAACTAAGGTATTACAGAACGTACATCCATGTGTTCATTCTTTCTGTCTGAGTGATAACGAGGTCAAAAATTAATAATTTGATACACCATGGAGAAATGAAAGTATACCAGTGAGGAAGTTAACGTTGAATTTTAAGAGGCCAAAGTTGATCGCATGATTGAAATAAACATGTGTAGGTGGAGTACAAAGTGAATGCGTTTAACTCAGACAGATTAACTGATTTACAGCGGGAAGATGAAAAATTGAAACAATTGTATCAAAACGTGTAAACCAGAGAGGAATCTGAGTGTATCAGTGAGTGCTAGTATCTTTAAAATGATGTCCGCACGAGCAAATGGAGACCATCACATATTCAGGCAGTGGAGAAATGGGAAGAAGACAATCAAGTCGCATCTGCAGTGGGTTAAAGAAAGGAGGTGTTGCGGGTGTACATGAATTATAATTGGAAGATCATTTATGGGATGCAAAAAACTCAAGTTGAAATACAAAATCATTTTTACGGGCTTGGACTGCAGAAGGATGTAGTTCCATTTACTATTCATGTCATGCGTAGCAGGTTATTGGAAAACCGCAGGCTGTAATACAATGCGCACCTTTAAGACCCATTCCTGCATTTGAGGAATCTTTCGGAAGAGTGCTAATTGATTGCATAGGACACCTACGTAAAACAAAATGTGGAATTCAGTACATGTTAATAATAATGGATGTGTTCACTACATTTCCAGAGGCCATTTCATTACGAAATCTAGGAGAGAAAAAAAAATGTAGTAGAGTTGCTCAAAGTTTTCCGAAGTTACGGACTATCCAAAGTGCTGCAATCAGATCAAATATCATATTTTGCTTCAACATTATTCAAGGAAGACATAGACAGTCCCAGAAAAAAATCAAATCCACAGCGTACCATCCAGAACCACAGGGAGCTCTAGAAAGGAGGCATAAGACCTTAACGTCCATGTTAAGGGTAGAAAGGCAAGGCTATCCAGATGATTCCAAAGGAGAAACTCTGCTTGTACGTTTTGCTATGAGAGATGGACCTATTGAAAAGACCAAATTCAATCCATTTGATTTACTTTTTAGGCATGATAGGACAGCTTTACTAAAATTAACTAAGCAGAAATTGGTGAGTAAGATTTCAGAGGCCATATATTTGGACGACTTGCCGAACTTTCCGGAATGTAAAAATAGAGCGGAGGAGTTCGCCAGACATCGCTCACAAATAGCACATTATATGAGGAAACAGGATACAGAAATAAATCAAAAACTCACAATCTTTCCAACTGAGATAAAATGTATGTGCTACGTCTACTGATATATAAACCTTTAAAAGCAAGGTGTAGTGGGCCTTATCAAGTTGAATGGAGATTGAGTGAAATGAACCAGTTGCTAAGAATCCCAGATGAAAAGAAATCTCACAGTGTGCGTCATTGGAATATGAACAAAAGGTATTTTGATAGAAAGGAGAAAAAGGAGAATGTGGGTTTGCTTTCAACACAGAAGTTTCTGAATTGTTCATTCGTCAAAATAATTTGGATAATGACAGAGTTGTCAAAAATTGAAATAACTTGTTGAGTTAATATACAAATGACCTAAAAGACATTTTCTCTCGAGCATGGGAGACATGTGGAAATATACTGGGAAGTACTAATAACATGAAGTAAATGCAAGAAACAATGTTCCAGTTAAGCAACATCCTTCTCGGCTTAATCCTCTAAAATTGGCACAGTATTAAACATATATTAGGAGCGTGCTCCAAAATAAGATAATCAAATACAGTTGAAGTCCATCGAACTCGCTCATACTAATGGTTCCAAAACCGAAGTTTCTTCAAAGGTCATGAATCGATTTCCGCAAAGTCAATGCAGTCACAAAGTTGATTCATATTCGATTCCGTAATTAAAAGACTGCAAGGAGAAGGTGGAACAAGGAATGGAAATGTTCAAGGTCGGACTTGCTCACAGGATTCTGGCAGGTGACCTTATCCGAAAGAGCAGAGGAAATTTCGGATTCTGAACCACAAAGTAGATTTTTTCAACATAAAGTCATGTCAGTTGTTCGAAGAGTGATTTCACAAAAGCCCAAGCCAGGTTCCTGGGCCACGTTATCGACATTGACAGATGGACCCACAGAATGCAAAAACATAGTTATTGTGGACTTTTGCAATCAATCGACTAAGAGAGCAGTACTCCAATCCCTGGGATTGTGTGAATTTTCTCTGAAATTCGTCCTGAATGTTAGCAGTGTGTCTGCTCCAATTCCGAAAGAAATTGAAGAAGTTTCAGTGTATGGCAGACTGTCAGAACATACTCCATCACCTGAAAGCTGTGTTAGTCACTGCCCCAGTATTAGCCACATTTAATTTCGCAAAGTCATTGCGATGTGGATGATGTGCTTATCAGTGCGGTACTCTGACGAGAGAAAGACCTGGATATTTCTCCCTGAAATTTATCAGCAGAAATATTCGATAACTGAGCAGTCGATCATGTGCTTAGTCTTAACGTTACACTATTGCAAAGTTGATAATGCCTGTAGTGTGTCCGAGACAATCACATACGGTGATCATAACCCATTAAACTTTTTTGAAGAGATATAACGACAGACAGTTCAGATAGTTAAGATTGAGCTCATTACTGTAAACATTCAAATTGAAAATTATGCATTTTGTGGGGTGAGAAAACGTAGTGTCGAATCGTAGCCGACACTTGGATGAATATGTGAAGGTGTTCGTTGGCAGGAGAAAATAGTCTGATATAGATTATAATAGAGCATGTTTGCATGGTCGTAGTCCATTTATTGTTTATCTTTTGTAGTGTACTCACAGAGTTAGGTTAAAGGGTTTATAATGAAGACATTTGTGCATCAGTGCTTGTTCATTGCTTTCCAATGTGTGGTGAGCGATTTTGCTGCGTCCTTAACAAGGTTCGTTTGTCTTTTTTTTTCCAAGGGAGGTCATAAAGACAGAGGTACCCAAATGTCTAATTTAACTGTTTAATATCACACAACACCAGTTTAGAGTCCAACAGATTTATTTACGATTGTGAGCTTTCGGAGCGCAGCTCATCTCCCTGATGAAGGAGTCGCACTCAGAAAGCTAATAATTCCAAATAAACCAATTGGGTAATTCCTGATGTAGCGTAATTTTTTAACTTGCCCAGCCCAGTTCAAAGAGAAAGTGAGGACTGCAGATGCTGGAGATCAGAGCTGAAAATGTGTTGCTGGAAAAGCGCAGAAGGTCAAGCAACATCCAAGGAACAGGAGAATCGACGTTTCGGGCATAAGCCTGAAGAAGGGCTTATGCCCGAAACGTCGATTCTCCTGTTCCTTGGATGCTGCCTGACCTACTGTGCTTTTCCAGCAACACATTTTCAGCCCAGTTCAACACCGGCATCTCCATATCATGATGTTGTATCTGTGGTAACCCTCTTCACTCTCCACTGCACCTCCAATTTTTGTAACATCTGCAAACTTACTAACTGTACCTCTTATGATCGCATCCAAATTATTTATGTAAATGACAAAAATTAGAGGGCCCAGCACCGATCCTTGTCACACTCCACTAGTCACAGGCCTCCAGTCTGAAAAACAACCCTCCAAAGTTCATTAAGAATCGATAACTGTTTAATTGAGAAGATACATTTACGCATTTTACATTCAGCTATGGCAAGTAAACATAATGGCGTGCTTCACTATACAATTGACTCATAACTTTGAAACCGAACAATAAAAGTTAATAAAAGGAATACTGAGCAAAACACGGAGTAAATAATTATGTTGCAAAATGCACTGTAAGGAAGGAACGAGCAAATAATATTAAAGGGTTGAATTGCAGAGAGCAGGTCACCACAGACACTGGAAGATGGATAACTGACGGTGATACTAATATCAGAAGTATAGTGTAGAAAAGGACGTAAGATGAGCTGAATACGAATGAGAATGGCAAGAACCAACTCGATTGAATTCTCATTGCTCTGACAGTAAAAACTATTGAAACGAGGGAACTCATAGGAACAAAGGGAACTGAGGTTGCCCACAGATCCCTCCAGGCGGTGAATCACTGTAATGAGGTAGTTCAGAAGACATATGGGGCATTTGCGGTGAGAAATCAAAGCATACATAATAAAAGTAGGGAAGTTATGTTGGAGCTACCCAGGGCTATGTTTATTTTGTGCACTGCTGATCATCACGCGCTCAGAAGAATGTCAGTATAATGGAGCAAAGCAAACGGGGTTGCATAAGCATGTTGTCTTAGGGACAGTACTTTAGTTATGAACAAAGAATAGCGAACAAAGAGAATTACAGCAGAGGAATAGTCTCTTCAATCCTCCAAGCTTGTATTAATTAATATTTCCAAACCAAACTAGAAACCAAACCTTCTGCCTTTGTCAGTTCTTTTTGCCTCTATTCCCTCCCTATTCAAGTAACCTCGCACACCTTTTGTAACTTCTTCCCACTTCTGCTGTCAGAGAGATGGTGCAAAGATTATACACATGGACCAACGGGTTCGAAAACCGCTTCTTCCCCGCTGATATCACACTGCCAAATGGAACTCGAAAATTTCACATCCAATCCTGAACTTGCTTTTTTGAAAACCATAACTTTGGATGCTTCACTCTTGTTCACCCTATGATCTTTTTATATTGTATGTTATGACCAGCCTGTCGTGCATGAAAAACCTCACCGAATACACTTCGTTGCATCAGACAACAATAGACGACATCTAATCAAAGACCAAGTCGTTAAGCATTCAGGTGCAGAATGTTTTGATTTATAATTGTCATATGTAATGAGTCACAGTGGAAAGTGTTGTATTGCACGCAGTGCAGGGAGACCCTCACATTAAAAGTGCAGCAGTGAAGGGGAATGTCTGCAGAATACAGTGACACAGCTGCAAAGATGGCGCAGAATCAGAAATGGACAGGAACATTTGAGAATTTAGCGAAGTGACTGCTTTGATAGACAACATTGTGTGAGTATTTGAGCATATGAACAAGGCCATGTTAGTACAGATGCGCAATGCCTCATGAAACATGGAGAAATTTTGGCAGTTTTCTCTTTTCAAAACAACAAAAGAAGAAAATATTCTTTATGTACATCGAGCGCGTAATGTCAACACGCTGACATTAGGCTGGCACGTTTGTCATATGAGATGAGATTGGTACCTATGGCCCTGTTTGTACGTGAGCTTTGGCGAATGAGAGGGATCCCCATGAAAGCTTTAAAATTCATAGAGGGACAACAGTCTGGAGGCAGGTTGGATGGAGCCGGCTGACAGAGCGAGAACATATATTCAAGTTCTCCGATTGTAGGATACATCATTTACATCAATATTCTGAGAGAATTCTTCACTTGGAGTGTAGTCAACCTCTGATATTCTCTGACTCATAAGACAGTGGAGACCAAACTACTTAATTTTTGAGAGAAATAAATGGATAGACTTGCACATACTAATATAATCAAGAATACGGGAAGGAAGGGTTACATTGTGTTGAGACATAATGTCCGCCACAATCATATTGACGAGTTAAACTAGGTTGGTTATCTGGCTGCATTTTCTGCATCCTCCATGTATTTGACAGCATAAGAATTATGGTGTTCTTATGCACTAAAAACTGTATCGACAATAGATAACAGCTTACCATCCCCGACATGGGTTCCAAGGACTGGACAATAAATATCAGCAACGTTATCAACCATATTAGAAATGCACATAAACTAAGAAAATGCAAAAACAAATTTTAGGCATATCTCATAATTAAGGCTGAGACTACTGAAGTGGCATTTTGTCTGTACAGGGAATCACTGTTGTTTGACAACAGTGAATGATGCATGCTGACAAATTGAACTGAGTAAAACCACGGGCAACAAATGTTCAAAATCATCCTGAGCGGTTTTGGGAACTCTGGTATGCAGGATTAGTGACCCGAATTATCATCATGAAAGCGTATATGGAGGAACCTCGATTATCTGAACACCATTTCTCCAAACATCAGATTATCCAAAGGAGATCTCGAGGTCCCGATGGAAACATTACACCAAAAATGTGTTTCCAATAGTTACCACGTCGTTTGTTTACAGTGATTAAACAGGCACGTCTCCAAATGACTGACCTCCCAATCTCTCTCTTCAAACACTTTCTCTGGAGTTCCACACAGGGGGGAATCCTAAAATCACCTTCCCCAGATATTCTTTCCAACATTGCCCTGTACAGGGTAAAGGTGGAACCCGTCAAAAGGCTGCAGTAAACAGTTGTGTGTGTGGCTGTCGCTGTGTGAGTCTGTGTGTGTTTGTGTGTGTGCGCGTGTCTATGTGGTATTTGGAGACTTACCTCACAAAGGCAACTGCAGCAGTCTTGTTGCTGGTGTCCAGGGAGGGAGGCGGGTATGAACGGGTTTGGGGGTGGGCGGGGAGCAGTGATAGACATAGTTGGGGGCTGTTTCTTTGGGGCGGTGGGCAGTGTTGGATGGGTCGGGGCTGGAGCAGGGGCACGCTGGATGTGGTTGGGTGCGAGGGTCGGTGTTGCAAGGGGTTGGGGCTGGGCGTGGTGTTGCACTGGGTAGAAGGCTTGCGGGTGGAGATGATGTTGGGGGTTTGGGCGGGTTTGGGTCCTCACGTGCTGTGTGAAGCTGGTAGACCCCTGAACGGGAAGCAGTATTTAATAACTCTGATCCCCAGAGGAACGATACTTAATCGAATAACCGAATAATTGATTATTCAGACTAAATAGTGCCAGCCAATTACGTTTGGATAATTGATGTTACCCTGTTTTCTAGTAACCACTTCTCGAGATATATGGCATAACATCTCTGAACTGGTTAAAGGTTGTTATAGCTCGTCATGTGGATTAACACAGTTAGTGGATATTCCATTGACCCTGTTTTGCATTGAGTCTGTCTCGGTAAATGATTAATTTGTGGGCTGCACGGTGGCACAGTGGTTAGCACTGCTGCCTCACAGCGCCAGCGTTCAATTCCCGCCTCAGGTGACTGTCTGTGTGGAGCTTGCGCATTCTCCCCGTGTCTGCGTGGGGTTGCTCCGGTTTCCTCTCACAATCCAAAAATGTGCAGGTTCGGTGAATTGGTCATGCTAAATTGCCCGCAGTGTTAGTTGTAGGGGAATGGGTCGGGGTGGGATGTGCTTTGGCGGGTCGCTGTGGACTTGTTGGACCTCAGGGCCTGTTTCCACACTGTAAGTAATCTAATCTTAATTCAGCACAATATGTGGCAAACAGACGGATGGTTTGAACTAGTTGCTATTCTGCTTTGATAAAATGATGGTTAAAGAAAATGGTTAGTCACATGTTTGTTAAGATGTTCACACGTGTTTGGTTCCCCCTTCATAATAATTATCTCGTGAATATTTACAGAAAACCTCGTAACAATCATAGTCCTATCCCAAGGACGATGTGGTCTCTTGGTGCATCACCTATTATCTCTTGGCGATAGCAGTTACCAATTTCCTCGTCATCATCACTGATGTCATACTTAATCGGATTGGAGGCTTCTACTTCAGGTACAGTCTCCTGGCAAACAACCCCATGTGCAAGCTCAGCGCTGTGGTGGTATATGTGACACGGGATGGCTCCGTGTGGCTGACAATGGCCTTCACTATCGACCGTTTTATGGCCATCTGCTGTCACAGACCTAAGACCAAATACTGCACTGAGAAAACTGCATTGCTGGTAATAGCCATTATCTGCATGCTCAGCTTTCTCAAGAATATCTCATTCTACTTCACCTACAAACCCTTGTACATTCGGATGGAATTTCATGGTTCTGTGAGATCAAGCCTACCTATTACACTTCCCCAGTCTGGAAGGTCCACGACTGGTTGGATCACATCTTGACGCCCCTTGTCCCGTTCCTCCTAATTCTGCTGCTCAATGCTCTCACTGTCAGACTCATCCTCATAGGCAATAGGACTCGCAAGAGGCTCCGTGGCACTGAGACTCATAGAGACCAGGAAGTAATCAACCACAAGATGTCCATCATCCTGCTATTCGCCATGTCACTCAGTTTCCTACTCCTGTGGGTCACCTATGTTGGTCATTTTCTCTACGTTAGGATTCCTGCTGAGGCGTACTTCACCGGCGTGGATTTCAATGACCCAGAATACATTCTTCAAGAAACGACCAACATGCTCCAGTTACTCAGTTCCTGCAAAAACGTATTCATCTACGCTGTAGCCCACAGCAAGTTCCGTGAGGAGGTCAAGATGGTGCTGATTTGCCCCTTCACTACTGTTAAATGTTTCATTAAATGGTGAAAGGTGTGAAGCTACCTCATGTACCTTATTCTACTGCACAAGTGTGGATCACCATGTGGAACATCCCTGCAAAACAGAAAACACAACTGAAATTCAGACATTGCGCTTGTATCACGCAGAATTTTTCATGTTACTACTTAAATGACTTGAATTAGGACAACAGGGTATCTTTTTAATCTCTGCTTTGTGCTCTTAAACGTGGTGTTTGAATAACTGCCCGATGTATACTGAAAGGCAGTTTTGGAACGTGTATTTACCAAACAAATGGAACACAGTAGCATTTCAAAATCAACAAGTGCATGTCCTAATCTAATACACTTTCAGAGACGTAGCTGGTTATGCTTCCGCTAGTCTGTATAGTAACAGGGATCAAAATTGTGCCTTATAATGTCTGAAGTAATTTTCCATGAGGTATTGTATACAATATTAGAAATGAAGTAGCTAAACCTCTCTGGGTCGCTGACGAACATGCATAATATAATAGAACATCGTTTGTTGTGACGTGTTCTCAACGTAAAGTAGAGTCAAATGTTTGTACCATCGCCATACATCGGCATCATTCACATTATCTTAGAATAAAATAAGTAAAAGCAACTTAAAGGCGATCCAAGGTTTTCTTCTACACTGCTGCAGCATGCCATTGCCAAAATCCCTCTCCGGGCTTCACAGCCCAGTCTATGCCGCTAGCAGTGGTACACTGCCTGGAGAAACGAGAATCCTGCTGTAGGTTTCACAGAGATTCTGGCCAACTTTGATGCTAAAATGTGCCTCAAGGTTCCGTTGCCTCCTTGGAGACCTTTGAAGGAATCTATTGATTAATAACTGCTTTTATCAGATAATTTTGATTTAAAAAGAAGGCGAAGAAGAAAAAGGAAAAGAAAAAAATGTGGACAAAGAGGGCAAACCGTGGCACTAGAGTCCATATGCTGCCTACTCCTCCGCTGCCAACGTGGCGATTATAGAATTACAATACAATTAGAATTTTTTTTTCACATATACTGTCGAGGGGGATCTCCTTTGGAGGTAGTATGGGCTGAAGTCAGAAATAGGAAAGGAGCAGTCACCTTGTTGGGTGTTTACTACAGGCCTCCCAATAGCAGCAGAGATGTGGAGAAACAGATTGGGAAACAGATTTTAGAAAGGTGCAAGGTAGTAGTCATGGGCGATTTCAACTTCCCAAATAATGATTGGAAGCTCTTTAGATCAAGTAGATTGGACGGGGCGGTGTTTGTGCAGTGTGTCCAGGAAGCTTTTCTAACTCAGTATGTAGATTGTCCAACCATAGTGGAAGCCATATTGGATTTGGTACTTGGTAACGAACTGGGACAAGTGATGGGCTTGTTAGTGGGTGAGCATTTTGGTGATGGTGACCACAATTCTGTGATTTTCACCTTGGTTATGGAGAGAGATAGGTGCGTGCAACAGGGCAGGTTTTACAATTGGAGGAAGGGTAAATACGATGCTGTAAGACGAGGGAGCTGAAGAAAGGGATTAGGAGAGCTAAGATAGGGCATGAAAAGTCTTTCACGGGTAGGATCAAGGATACCCCCAAGGCCTTTTATGCGTATGTGAGAAACATGGGAATGACGAGAACGAGGGTAGGTTCGATCAAGGACAGTAGTGGGAGACTGTGAATTGAGTCGGAAGAGATAGGAGAGGTCTTGAATGAGTACATTTCTTCAGTATTTACAAATGAGAGAGACCGTATTGTTGAAGAGGAGAGTATGAAATGGACTATTAAACTAGAGGAAATATTTGTTAGGAAGGAAGATGTGCTGGGCAATTTGAAAAACTTGAGGATAGACAAGTCCCCCGTGCCTGACGGGATATATCCTAGGATAATGTGGGAAGCAAAAGAGGAAATTGCAGAGCCGTTGGCAATGATCTTTTCGTCTTCACTGTCAACGGAGGTGGTACCAGGGGACTGGAAAGTGGCGAATGTCGAGCCCCTGTTCAAAAAAGGGAATAGTGATAACCCGGAAATTATAGGCCAGTTAGTCTTACTTCGGTGGTAGGCAAAGTAATGGAAAGGGTACTGAGGGATAGGATTTATCTGTATCTGGAAAGACATTGCTTGATTAGGGACAGCCAGCACGGATTTATGAGGGGTAGGTCTTGCCTTACAAGTCTTATTGAATTCTTTGAGGAGGTGACCAAGCATGTGGATGAGGGTAGAGCAGTGGATGTAGTGAACATGGATTTTAGTAAGGCATTTGATAAGGTTCCCCATGGTCAGCTTATGCGGAAAGTCAGGATGTATGGGAAAGTGGGAAATTTGGCCAGTTGGATAGAGAACTGGCTAACCGGTCGAAGTCAGAGAGTGGTGGTAGATGGTAAATATTCAGCCTGGAGCCCAGTTACAGGTGGAGTTCCGCAGGGATCAGACCTGGGTTCTCTGCTGTTTGTAATTTTTATTAATGACTTGAAAGAGGGAGTCAAAGGGTGGGTCAGTAAATTTGCAGACGATACAAAGATTGGTGAAGTTGTGGATAATGAGGAGGGCTGTTGGCGGCTGCAATGGGACTTAGACATGATGCAGAGCTGTGCTGAGGAGTGGCAGATGGAGTTCAACCCTGTCAAGTGTGAGGTTGTCCATTTTGGAAGGACAAATAAGAATGCGGAATACAGGGTTAACGGTAGGGTTCTTAGTAAGGTGGAGGAGCAGAGGGATCTTGGGGTCTATGTTCATAGATCTTTGAAAGTTGCCACTCAGGTGGATAGAGCTTGTAAGAAGGCCCATGGTGTATTAGCGTTCATTAGCCGAGGGATTGAATTCAAGAGTCCTGAGGTGATGTTGCAGCTGTACAGAACCTTGGTAGGGCCACATTTGAAGTACTGTGTGCAGTTCTGGCCGCCTCATTTTCGGAAAGATGTGGAAGCTTTGGAGAGGATGCAGAGGAGATTTACCAGGATGTTGCCTGGAATAGAGAATAGGTCGTATGAGGATAGATTGAGAGTGTTAGACCTTTTCTCATGGAACGGCGAAGGAAAAGGGGTGATTTCGTAGAGGTTTATAAGATGATCGGGGAATAGATAGAGTAGACAGTCAGAGACTTTTTCACCGGGTACAAAAGAGTGTTACAAGGGAACATAAATTTAAGGTGAAGGGTGGAATGTATAGGGGGATGTCAGGGGTAGGTTCTTTACCCAGAGAGTGGTGGGGGCAAGGAATGCGCTGCCTTTGGGAGTGGCAGAGTCAGAACATTGGTGACATTGAAGTGGCAATTGGATAGTTACATGGATGGGTGCTTAAGCTAGGAAAAATGTTCGGCACAACATCGTGGGCTGTATTGTTCTATGTTCTATGTTCTATGGCCTCAATGAGTATCGTGAAAAGTTTACATATCGAAACATCCAGCGTCGTATCGAGGTGCAGCTGAGTGAGTAAACATATCTTAAAGAATAGAGAAACAAAATGCCCCGCATTGAAGAAGTTAAAGCTCAGAACAGCAGATCACACAGGAACCTATCTTCGAGTTCAGAATGGGTCCTGGATCCAAACTGTGACAGTTTTTGCACTGAGGATGATGAGAGTGGGAGATCGCTTTAGATCGCCACGCTCGGCGGAAGCTGCCACAGCTAGAGGACGTTACTCTAAGCAACCAAATGTGCGCACTACATGCCAACTGGTTGCCATGCGACGCCCGGAGGCGTGGAAAACTGGAGTTGTCGCATATTGAGAGGCAGCTGCAGTTCGGGAGAAAATGCCAGAGGTTGGGAGTTATCAGCAGAAGCGGGAGCCATCACCATATGGTCTGAAAACATTGTGCGTTAGCTTGCGAGAATTGTCGCAGAGGACGTGAATCATATCTCGCCAGAGGCTAGCCTACTGTCTCACTGGAGGCCGTGAATGAACGCTGAAAGGCGGCGAATTGTCTCTCATTTTAGGATGGGAATCATAGCCAGATGGCGGGGCATTTTTGCTCGCCAGAGCCTGAGAATTCTCACCAGAGTCAGTACGTATCTCTTGCCAGGAGTTAGGGATCATTGCCAGAGGGTCAGGATTTTTCGCTGGAGGGCCAGAAATCATCGTCGCCCGAGACTGGGAATCGTCACTGGAGTCGAAGACTTGTCAGAGGTAATGAGAGAACAAGAAGGATAAAAGACATTAAGAGGAAGCAAACAGAAGAGTCAGGAAAAACGAAGAAGAAAACCTAGTGGAGCAGTAGAGCTCTGGCTGCACCGTTCCATTCTGCTACCAGTTTACAATTTGTTGACACCTTGTGGCTACCTGTGGATAATCCAAAATAGATTAACAAAGTCATGATCTCACTTCGCATTGACAAGAATTTGAGTTGTTCAGTTTGATAGACACAAAAGACTTGCCTTGTGCAGTAAAAGAAGAATGAAGAATGGTCAAAAACTACTCATTGTTGAAGGATAAATATGCAACAAGATCTCATTCATTTACAGCAAATGGATGTCGCTGGCCAAGCCCAGCATTTATTGCTAATTTCTTGACAACAGGGCAGTTAAGACGCAATCACGCTGCTGTAGGTATGCAATCACCAGGTAGTTAAAATGGCTGATTTCATTCCCTGAAGACATCACTGAAACATATGAGATGTTCTGCCAATTTTCAGTATGTACGTGTTCAGTGCTCGGTCAGCTTTTATTCAGAGTATTGTTTTCTCTCAATCTTCATTAGCTGCCACTGTGACGTTCCAAACCAGACCATTGACTTGTAGTTCTGGTAAATACAGAATCAAGTGTCATTCCACTGCTGCCTTTCCCTCTTTCACCAGGAATAATTCCCTTGTTACATCATGGGTACATTTCCGCAGAGATAATGCTTTTTTTTTCAATAAAAAGGAAAAGGGGGTTGGACACAACGTTGCTCCCAAAATGTTGACAAAAGCAGAATAGAAGCTGAATACATTGCCAATTCACTGGATTTGCTGTTGATAAAGTGTTGTTGCTCTCTTACCTCATTGCTCGCTCACCTACACCGACAACAGCTCAAGCAATATACTTATTTTATTATTGTCACCCGTGATTTGTTTCCCTCTCTGATCTTAATCCTTTATATTTCCGTAATGTCTTGGACATTCAAAGTCTTTGAACTCCGAACAATTCGCACACATGTGGATTCGCTGTTCGACAATGATGTCTTCAGTTTCTGGGATTCCACTCAATGGAATTCTCTCCATGAAGCTCTTGCCCTCTCTTAGGCATTTTCACCGGTAAGACAGGCTGTAGCATTCCCGAGTTCGATCAAACCTTTGCGGAAATGAGCAAATATGTGTTTCGCTGCCATACATTGTTACGAAAAAGTCCTTATGAAGTACCTTAGGGTGTGTCACTGTCCGAAGTGCACTCTGTAAATACAAATAGTTGCAATGCTGAAATGGACTATGACATTTATTTAACATGCTTTTTGTTATTTCGTACCACTTTAATTTGAAGGTTCAGAAAACAATGTGAGTGCTTTGAGATAGAGAATGACCACTGAGCCGGACCTCGGTGGTGGGCAAGTTGTTGGAGGGAATCCTGAGGGACAGGATGTACATGTATTTGGAAAGGCAACGACTGATTAGGGATAGTCAACATGTCTTTATGCCTGGGAAATTATGTCTCGCAAAGATTATTGTGTTTTTCAGAAAATGTAACCAAGAAGATTGATGAGGGCAGAGAGTAGATGTGATCTATATGGTCTTTAGTAAGGCGTTCGATAAGGTTCACCATGGGAGACTGATTTGCAAGGTTAGATCTCATGGAATACAGGGAGAACCAGCCATTTGGATAAAGAACTTGCTAAAAGGTAGAAAGCTGAGTGTGGTCGTGGAGAGTTATTTTTCAGACTGGAGGCCTGTGACCAGTGGAGTGCCACAAGGATCGGTGCTGGTCCTCAACTTTGTGTCATTTACTTAAATGATTTGGATGCGAGCATAAGAGGTATAGTCAGTAAGTTCGCAGATGACACAAAAATTGGAGGTGTAGTGGACAGCTAAGAGGGTTACCTCAGATTACAACAGGATCTTGACCAGATGGGCCAATGGGCTGAGAATTGGCAGATGGAGTTTAATTCAGATAAATATGAGGTGCTGTACTTTGGGAAAACACATCTTAGAGTACTTATACACTTAACGAAAAGGTCCTAGGGAGTGTTGCTGAAGAAAGAGACCCATGAGTGCAGGTTCATAGCTCCTTGAAATTGGAGTCGCAGGTAGATAGGATAGTGAAGATGGTGTTTGGTATGCTTTCCTTTATTGGTCAGAGTATTGAGTACAGGAGTTGGGAGGCCATGTTGCGGCTGTACAGAACATTGGTTAGACCACTGTCGGAATATTGCGTGCAATTCTGGTCTCCTTCCGATCGGAAAGATGTTGTGAAACTTGAAAGGGTTCAGAAAAGATTTACAAGGATGTTTCCATGGTTGGCTGATCAGCTACAGGGAGAGGCTGAACAGGTTGGGCCGTTTTCCCTGGAGCGTCAGAGGTTGAGGGGTTTACAAAATTATGAAGGGCATGGATAGGATAAATAGACAAACTGTTTTCCCTGCGGTCGGGAGTCCAGAACTAGAGGGCGGGAGGGGAACGATATGAAAGAGACCTAATGGGCAACGTTTTCACGCGTAGTGTGGAACGTATATGGAATGAGCTGCCAGAGGATGTGATGGAGGCTGGTACAATTGCAACAGTTAAGACCCATTTGGATGGGTATATGAATAGGAAGGGCTTGGAGTGATATGGGCTGGGTGATGGCAAGTGGGACTAGATTGATTTGGGATATCTGGTTGGCATTGACGGGTTGTACCGAAGGGTCTGTTTCAATGTTGTACATCTCTATGACTCCATAAGCAATGAGGAAAATTGAAGCATACATAAATTCTGGGCGTCTGAAAACAGACGAAGCTTTGGAAGTATGTCTGGAAAGTAGGACCAACCTGAAGCGAGGAAATAAGACAGCTAAAAGTGGTCATGAAATATTTTCAGAAAACAGGGATAAGGATTATCTTAAAAAGTTTCGTTCGTATGTAAGGGACAAGAGGGTAACTAGAGAAAAGGGTTGATCAATTCAAGGACAAGGAGGAATGTCTTGCATGGAGTCAGAGAAAAAGGGTGAGATTCTCAATGAGTACTTTGCATTGGAATTCACCGGGGAAAGGGACCTGACGAATGTTGAGGTGAAGGTTAAATGTTTGATTAATTCAGGTCACGTCGGCATAAGGAAGGGGAAGCATTGGATATTCTGAAGGTGATTAAGTGGACAAGTCCCCATGTCCAGATGGGATCTATCCCAGGTTTCTGATGGAAGGAATAAAGCAAATAGGTGGAGCCTGAACAGTGATTTGTGCAGCATCCTTGAACACAGGTGAAGTTCCGGATGGCTGGAGAATTGCTAATGACCCCCTTGATTATGAAGTGTGGCCGGGATAATAATGGAAGTTGACAACTCATGAGCATTACGTCAGGGTTGGAAAACTTCTCGAGAAGATACTGAGGGACAGAATCTACTTGCATTGGAAGAAAATGGGCTTACCATTATAGGCAACGTGGTTTTGTGGGAATTCAATTCTTACCAACTTAATAGAATTCCACGAGGAGGTGAACAAGTTCGATGAGATAAGTGGAGCAGATGTCATATACATGGATGTCAGTAAGGCGTTACATAAGGCTCCCCAAGGGAATCTGATGGAGAAAGTGAAATCGCATGTGGTCCATGGTGTAATGGCTCGATGGATAAAGAACAGACTGGGCAGCAGCAGACAGAGAGTAGAAGTGAAGGAGTGTCAGAAAAAGGAGAACTGTGACCAGTGATGTTCCCCAGGGACCTATGTTGCGAAACCTGTTGGTTGTGATATACAGAAATGATCTGGAGGAAATATTCGGTGGTCTGATTAGCAAGTTTGCAGAAGAAACGAAGATTTGATGAATAACAGATAGTGAAGGTGACTGTCAGAGAATGCAATAGTGTACAGACAGACTGGAGAGTTGGCAGGGAAATGACAGATGGAGTTCAAGAAGGGCAAATGCGACGTGGTCCATTTTGGGAGATGCAGTTCAAGGGCGAACATTTGAGTAAAAGGAAATGGCCTGGGGAACATTGATATATAGAGCGATGTGGGTAGTCAGGTCCCTTGTACCCGAGTAAGTCAACGTCAGTCGAGAGAGTTGTCAATAAGGCATAGCATATGCTTTTCTTCATCGGGCAGGGTATTAAGTACAAGAGTTAGCAGATCTTTTTCCAGTTGTATCGGACTTTGTTTCGGCCACATTTGGAATACTGTGTACATTAACAAATGGATGTGGATGCTGTGGAAAGTGTGTAGACGAGGGTCATAGGATGCTTCCTAATACAGAGGCGATAGCTGTGAAGAGAAGTTGAGTAGATTTGGATTATTTTGATTTCAAAAACGGAAGTAGTGTGTGTGGGGTGTTGCTGATTGAGGTCGACAAAATTATGTGAATATAGCAAGGGTGGATAGCAAGAATCATTTTCCTGGAGTGGGGGAATCATCAACTAGGGGACACGATTGCAAGCTGTGAAGCGAAAAGGTTAAAACAGATATGTGTGGCAAGTTGTGTGTGCAGACGATGCTTGGTGCCTTGAAAGTGTTGACAGTGGGGGTCGTAGAGCCGGGAACGATAGCGTTATTTAAGATTTACGAGACAGATACATGAATGTGCAGGGAGCTGAAGGATGCAAATCCTGAGAAAATAGGCAGTAGCTTAAAGTAGAGGATCTGGATCAGTGAAGGCATAGAGAACGAAAGGGTCAATTCCTGACAAGTAATTTTCTTTGTTCTATTTTTCTCCCCTTTCACGAACTGATCTACATGGACACACCAGGCGGTGATATTTAGAAAGTAGGAGTGCAAGCAACTCAGCTCCCTGTTCTAATATAGATATGAAAGTAGATCGTTTGAATGAGTGTGGATACGTTGTCCAGGCGGCGTATAATGTTAATAAAAGTGAATTCATCCATATTAGTAGGAACAACAGTAAAACGGGCGAATATTAGAAAATAAAATCAGCATGCTGCTGTGCAGAGGGAACGGGGTGCCCTTGAGCATGAAACATATAATACTGTTCCGCAGTTGCAATAAGTGACGAAGGGAGGAAATCCAATTTTGTCCTTCATTGCTAAAGAGACTGACCAGGGAGGTTATGTGACAGGTGTATCGTGTGCTAGTGAGGCAACACCTGCAGTACGATATGCAGTTTTGGTCTCCTTCATTGATAAGTGATACACCAGCACTAGAGGAGGTGAAGTGGAGGTTGCTAAGTTGATTCTGGAGTTGAGAGCTTTGACTTATGAGGAAAGAAAGAGTAGACTGTGATTGTAGCCATTGGAATTTAAAAGAATGAATTGGAATCTCACAGAAGCATACATCTTATTTAATCCATTCAAAATTTTATATCTTATCGAATCCACTCAATTTTCTAAATAAAAAAGGATGTTTCCACTGGCAGACGAAACTACGACAATATGACATGGTCTCAGAGTTCGATGGTGCAGATCCATTACAGAATTGAGAAGGAATTTCTACATTAAAAGAGTTGTGAAACTGTGGATTTCCCTGCAAAATGCAGTAGGCTTCCTCACTGAATGTTTTTACAGCTAAGCTCCATACGTTTTGAAACAATAAAGGAATTAAGGTTTGCAGCGAGAGAGTGGGTAAGTAGAACTGAGGCTATGAAAAGATCAGCCAATGTCTCCATGGCAGAGCAGGCTTGAAGAGCCATGTGGCATACTCCTGCCTGTGGTTATTATGTTCTTATGTTCCATTACAGAACGGAAATATTCTGAATAGAGACAAAAAATAAAACAGATATGAAAAAACAGACGTGCCTTCATGCTTTTTGTCTTGACGCAGAACCCCATTTTAACAAACTGCACTACGAGGAAACAAAGTCAGCATAACTAAAATCTGAGCAGGAGAAACCACAAGCGATTTTGGAACTAATGCCGTAAACACTCAGCCAGGCCTACAGCAGAAGGCGTTTCTATAATGTTTGGTCATTTCCGTTCATCCTGTCTACACCATCATCAGAATGCATTACATTCTCTTTACAATTTCGCCCTTCTGTTAGGAATCGTTCTGCCAAACTGGGAATGATGGAAAGAGAAAATGGTTCATGTCTAATGTGAATCTTCTTTAGGAAGAGTATTTGAATTCTATTTTTCTCTTCACATATCTTGCATTTCTATTAACCATTTCGAGCATGTTCGACGTTGTTCAGACAAGTCAGAATATCTGGTTCCACTAGAATAGCAAACAAGCAGCAAAGTCCTGTAGGAAAAAAGTGAAGGAAAAAAGTGTAGGAAAAAAGTGAACACTGATGATGCTGCACTTCAGAGTCGATAAGTGTCGTGCTGGAAAAGCACAGCAGATCAGGCAGCACCCGAGGAGCAGAAGAATCAGCGTTTCTGGTGTAAACCCTCAGCGTTTAGCGGAAAATTGGAAAGTAAACATGTAATGGTAGGGGAGCTAATCTTTCCAAATATGCACGAAGGATGTGGTAGTGTCAAGGGCTTGGATGGAGAGGAATTCTTTAAGAGTGTACAAGAGTTTTTTTTTTCCTTTTACTCAGAATATGTATGTACCTACCAGATACGAAGGAATATTTGACATTCTGTTTGGACATAAGTTTGGGCAAGTGACTAAAGTGTCAGTGACGGAGCATTTTGAAGCACCTGGTCAGAATTAGGGGTGTACGCGATGTTCAGTGGCATAGAGTGGATAGGCAAAGACATTTTCCCTTGCAGAAATGTCTATCACAAGGAGGCTTTTTTTACGTGATTGGAGGAATGTTTGTGGGAAAGGTCAGAGGGAGGTTCTTTACTGAGAACTTGGTGGCTGTCTGGAGAGCACTGCCAGGATTGGTAGTAAAGTCAGTAACACAGGGGACATATACCCGACTCTTGGATAGGTACATGGATGGTAGTACTTTGAAAGATATTTAGGTTAGTCTGATCTCAGGTTAAGATATAAGGTCGGCAAAACATCGAGGGTCCAATGGTCTGTACTGTGCTGTACTGTTCTAGGTTCTATGTTTAGATTAGATTAGATTACATTGTGGAAACAGGCCCTTCGGCCCAACAAGTCCACACCGACCCGCCGAAGCGAAACCCACCCCTACCCCTACATTTTGCCCCTTACCTAACACTACAGGCAATTTAGTATGGCCAATTCACCTGACCCTGCACATCTTTGGACTGTGGGAGGAAACCGGAGCACCCGGAGGAAACCCACGCAGACACGGGGAGAATGTGCAAACTCCACACAGTTAGTCGCCTGAGGCGGGAATTGAACCCGGGTCTCTGGCGCTGTGAGGCAGCAGTGCTAACCACTGTGCCACCGTGCCGCCCACAAATGTTCTCAATAGTTATATTAGTTTTAAAAGAATTATGTAGAATAACGGAACAGAAGAAATAAAATAATGTTCCAAACGTGATTAAGATCAATTTTAATGATATTAAATTGGAACTTTCAGATTGTGGGAGGCTGTTCGCCCGTGAGACGATGTTTGAAAAGTTGGAGGCCTTGAAGAATGAGATAACGAGAGTTCAGACACAGAAAGTTACTGTTAATTGAAGGCAAGGATATTACACAGAGGGAATGCTGGACGACAAGAGAAATTTAGTCTCTGGTCAGGAAACATGAGACATTAATTAGGTATACGCAGTTTGCATCAATTGAATCCCTGGAAGTGTATCAGGGCAATTGGAGTACACTGAAGATGGAAATCAGAAGTATACGAGATAGTGTTGTGTAATTGAATTAAGGTCAACCCAAAGAGATTCCACAAATGCCTTAAAGACAAAAGAGTAATTATGGACAAAATAGTGACTGCTGAATTTTAATGAGGTTGTTTCCGTGTGGAACCACTGCAAATGCGTGAGATACTAAACAAGTAACTTGCGTCAATATTTTACAGTAAAGAAGAATATGCAAGCTAAAGAATTTGGGTAAATAAAGAATGATGTCTTGAAAAATATCCATATTAAAGTTTAGGTTTCACTGGGATTAATATGTCTTAAGACCCATTAAGTGAGCCTAATCTCCAAGATCTGATAAGATGTTATCCACAATTTTCTGGTTAGCTGGGGAAGTGATTGCTGAGCCACATGCTGAAATATTTGTGTCCTGGATAACAACAGATGAAGTGCCAAAATCATGGAGTTTGTGTCATCTGTTTCCATTGAATAAGGAAGGCTGGAAGTAAAAGCCATAGAACTATTGGTGTTTGAGCCTTATGTAAGTCAGATGTAGTTGGAGATTCTGCGGGACAAAATGTGCATGTATTTCGAGATGCAATGAATGATTAGTGAGAATCCGTATGCTTTGTGCATGGGAAATCGTGTTTCGCTCACCCGACGGAAGTTTCTTGAAGTGAAGCCAAAGACGATACAGCGAGTCAGAGAGTTAAAAGTTTCAATATAGAACTCATGAAAACGTTTGACAAGGTTCTGCATAATAAACCTGTTAGTAAGGCGAGTTCATATAGGATTCAAAGAGAACTGGCTAATTAAACACTATATTAAATTGAAGTAGAGGATGCTGATGGTGGAGAGATGCTCGTCGGACTGGAGGACTGTGACCACTACTGTGCCACAGTGATCATTTCTGGGCCCACTGCTTATTGACATTTATATAAAAAATTGGACGTGAATTTGGTGGTATTGCTCGGGAGTTTGTGGACATATTGGGATATTAATCAGATGAGCCAATTGGTCGAAGAGTGGCAGATGGAGTTTAATTTCGATAGAAGTGAGTTGATGCATTTTGTTGAGGAGAATCGAAGTTTGTACAGTAAATGCTCGGGCTCTGGGGAGTGTTGCCAAACAAGTAGACAAAGCGGTGCAGATGCATAATTCCTTGAATGAGTAATCGAAGGATGACGTGGTGGTGAAGAAAGCAATTGGCACGTTTGTCTTCATTGGTCAAAGCATTCCACGTAGTAGTTGGGATATGATATTGTGGTTGCACAGGACATTGATCACTTTTGGAACATTGCATAAAAATTGAATGTTTCTCTAAAAGTGGAATGTTGTTAAGTTTGGGAGGGTGCATGAAATATCTACAAAGGTGTTGCATGGATTGGAGAGTTTGAAAAATAGGAAAAGGCTCAATACAATTAGGTTTTTTTTTTACTCTGGAGTATCAAAGAATGAGGGGTGACCTCGTAGAGGATTATAACATCATGAGGGCTGTGGAAATGGTGAGTAACCAAGATCTTTTCCGAAGGTGGAGGACTCAAATACTGGAGCACGTAGTTTTAAGCTGAGACGGGAAAGTAAGATTTGAGGGGTAATTTGATCACGCAGTGAAAGATGCAAGTTTGCAATCAAGTATCAGAAGAATTGGTGGAGGCAGGTAAAATTATAAAATTGAAATACATATTGGTGCGATATGAATGGGGGAAATGTTTGCAAATGAAACTAGGTTAGGTTGGGTTATCTGGTCGGCAGGGATGACATGCACCAAAGGGTAAGTTTTTGTGCTATCCGGTTCAGTCATTCTATGATTATATAATAACAGTTTTGAGAACCATAGCACTGCTCATGGACTTTCTTCCCAAACGTTCCCTCACATGAAGCGAGTGAAATGAGGAAGAGGCCTGACACAGTAAGTAGCACTGAGGCGTTCTTTTTGAAACGTCAGATGTGAAGAAAACTGTCGAGTGGAGAAAAAATTGCACAATAAAATCTAACCAGATAGATGTTGAGCCTCTAATTTTGTGAGCTGCAGTTAGCTGTAATGCCCGTTGCACCACTAGTGTCGGCGCACATCCTGCAGAAAAATGAGACAACGATTTGTGGATGCCAAAGATCGAAACGAGGGTCGCTTGATTGGAAAAGTTAACTCTGTTTCTATCCCTACAAATGTAGCCAGCCAAGAACAAAGATGGGCTGTCTTACCACTAATGTAACTATTTTCTATTATTTTCATGTTTCTCAATATGGCGCCAGGCATGGCAGTAACTGAAGTTTTTCACTGTATTTTGCCTTAAGTATAAATGACAATGAATCACTGTCTTCCTTCAAATTCATTCATAGGGGTTGAATTCCTCCACCAATTCCTGTTTATGTTTCATAACCATAGCATTCAAATTTTATTGTTTCATTTAAACCCCTCGATAATACTTTGGAAGTACAATCGCTTTAATACGGAGATGTAGCAGTGTTGTTGGTCTCGAGGGAGAGAACGTGACCAAGTCTTTGCAAAAATGATTAAGTTAGCTGATAGTCTATTTCACCTTGTTCAGTTTTAACATTGAGCCCGTAGCCACGGAGGCATACACACTGCCAGCACGACAGCTATAGGCATAGCAGGTAGTCATGGCCGAATGGCTAAGGCCATTTACAATCTATTAGGGTTTCCATATGCAGGTTTGATACGTGCTGACTGCAACCTCACTCTGTTGTTTGAGTGGCATACATGCGGTAAAAATGAGTTAAGTTTACCCATTCAGCAAGTGCCTCTCTAGGAAATGGATAGACACTTTAAAGGAAGAGTAACAATCAATCAGCAGTGAGAATCTAGAACTTACAGTCTGGAACTGTGGTCAAGGATGAAACCATCATAATGCTCATTGTTGTGGTTCTGTTCGCCGAGCTGGGAATTTGTGTTTCAGACGTTTCATCCCCTGTCTACGTGACATCCTCAGTGCTTGGGAGCCTCCCGTGAAGCGCTTCTGTGATGTTTCCTTCGGCATTTATAGTGGTTTGTCTCTGCCGCTTCCGGTTGTCAGTTCCAGCTGTCCGTTGCGGTGGCTCGTATATTGGGTCAAGGTTGATGTGTTTGTTGATATCAACGCAAATTCCCACCTCGACCAACAGAACCACAACAACGAGCACCCGAGCTACAAATCTTCTCACAAACTTTGAGCAGCCCAATCCTTACATGCAGCACTTTTTGCTTATAGACGTTGCTCATCAGGTCTTTCTTAAATATTTCCCCTCTCACCTGAAAACTATGCCTTCTCGATTTAAAGCCTGAGTCCTGAGAAAAAAATATTGCCTGCATTCATTCTATGAATGACACTTATATTATACATCTCAATATTATCACCCCTCATTCTCTCACAATCCAAGGAAAAAAAGCATGTTCTATTCTCGCCAGCCTCTCCCTATAACTCAGGCCTAATCGTCCTGGCACCATCCTTGTGAATGCTTTTGCACGCTTTCCAGTTTAACTATGTCCTTCCTATAATAATGTGACCAGAACTGTGCAAATTACTCCAGATGCTGACTCATCAATGACATATGTCAACATACCGACCCAACTTCTATACTCAGTGTTTCAACCAAGAAAGGCCAGCATGCGAATTGCCTTCTTCGCCTTCCTGTATATCTGTTGCGCTGCTTTCAAAGAATTATTTATTTTTACTATTGAGGTCCCTCTTTTCCACATAACCCTCCAGGACCTTACCATTTACCGAATAAATCCTACTTTCTTTTGACTTCAGAAATTGCAAAACCTCACACTTCTCATTATTGATTTGCATTTGTCAATTCTCAGCCCAAATCCCCATTTGATGAAGATGTGTCTGCGACTTTTGATAATTTTCCTCGCTATCGAAAACACCTTATAATTTAAGATCATCTGCAAACTGACCACTCATGCCATGTACATTGACATCAAGATCATGTATGCAATTAACATATAACACAACTACCATCACCAAAACCTGCGGCAGACAACTTGCTGAAGGTCTCCAGACCGAAAGAAAAGCAAACTTCAACCATCTCTGTCTGCTTCCTACCATCGAAGGAATTTTGAATCCAACAGGCTGACTCACCCTGGATCCTATGCAATCTAACCTTAATGACTAGCCTGTGGTGTGAGACCTTGTGAAAAGCCTTAATAAATTCCGTATTGACAGCATCCACTGTCCTACCCTTATCTATCCTCTTGGTTATGTTTTTGAATAAATCTGAAAGATTTGTCAGAAATGATGTGACACCCACACCCTCACGCTGACCACTCCGAATCAGACCTGATCCTATTCCTTGGCATCCTCTCCAACAACTTACCGACACGTTCACTGGCCTGTAGTTCCGTGGCGTACCTTTGCAAACGTTCATAAACAATGAAGCAATATTAGCCATCCTCCTGTCGTCTGAAGCATCACCAGTGGCAAACAATAAAAGAAAGATCTCTGCAAGGACCTCTGCATTTTCTTCCCTAGACTCCCATAAAGTGTACGGATGGAGTTGATCAGGCCCAGATCAGGCAGGCCCAGGACATGTATATACATTAATGTGCTTTATGGCTGCAAACACCTCCTGTTTGGTAATATGCATGCGGTACAAAACTGTTACTACTTGTAACCTTCACTGCCTTAGTATCCATGATTCTGTCCTTGGTAAACACTAAGGTGAAACATTCATTAAAAATCGCACCCATCTCCTGCGGTTAGACACATAGACGTCCAAGCCAATATTTGCAGGGACCTAAAGTCTGCCTAGACACGCTTTAACTGTTAATATCGAGTCAGACAGTCATAGAGTCATAGACTTCTAGAGGACGGAGACTGGCCCTTTGGATCATACTAGTTCATACTGAACAAAATGAACTAGTTCATACTGAACACGCTAACACCATTTCCCTGCACTTGGCCCATATCCTGCTCAAACTTTTCAATCAATGTATTTGCACAAATCTAAATGTTGTACATGTAAAAGCCTCATCAACTTCCAGTGGCAGCTAAATTCAAATATGTACCACCATCTATTTAAAAAAAATGGTGGTCAAGCTCTCTTTTAATGCTTTAATGCTTTCCCCTCGTGAAACTGACGCTCTGGAGTCCGGAATTTCCCAAGCCACGGAAAAGGCTGAGAGCCATCACCCTGTTCATGGCTCCCGTGATCTTATACAGTTCGATAATATACCCCTTCAGTTACTTGGGCTCTAAAGTTAAAAAGCCTGTCCACGTCTCCGTATAACTCAGACCATTGTGCCCTGGCAACATCCTTGTAGAGTTCGTCTGCACTAGTTCCAATTTAATAACATCCTTCCTACAGCCAGGCGACCAAAACTGAATACCATTGTCCAACTGCTGCAACAACACCTTCCTATACAAGTGCAACATAACTTCCCAACTTCTATACTTCGTGCCCTGACTCATGAAGGCCAGTGTGACAAACGCCTTCATCGCTGCGCTGCCTGTCTGTGACTCCATTTTCAGGGAACTGTGAAGCTGAACGCCGAATTCGCTCTGTTCCATTTCATTCGTTGAGGCCCTACCAGTCACCATGAAACGCCAACATGATTTGACTTCCCAAAATGCAAGACCCCTCTCTATTGCATATTAAACTCCATTTGCTATTTCTCGGCCTACTTCCCCAGCTGTTCATGGTACTGCTGCATTTTCTAATAACCTGATTCACTTTCCACAAAACCGCATGCTTTAGCGTCTTCTGCAATCGTCCTAATCATGTCTTATACATTCTTATCCAAATCATTAATATAGATAACAAACAGCAAAGGCGTAGCCCCAATACCTGAGGGACTCCAATCATCACAGGCCTCTAGTTGGACAAGCACCCCTCCACTATTACGCTCTGCTGCCTGCTATCAGGACATTTTTGTCTTCATGTTGCCAGCTTGCCATGCATTCTGTGCGATCTAACCTTCCAGAACAACCTACTGTGTGAACGCTTATTAAAGGCCTTACTTGAAGTCCATACAGACTAAATCCGCCTCCCTGCCGGAATCAACATTTCTGGTCACGTCATCAAGGTATGATAACACATTTGTGAGACATGATCTCCCATGCACAACGCCACATTAACTCCTTCTAATAAAACCCTTTATTTAAGCTGCATGTATATCTTTTCTTTCAGAACTTTCGCAAATTATTACCAACCACATGATTTAGGCTTACTGGTCTACTGTTCCAGGTTGTGCTTTGCAGACCATCTTGAATCGGTGCACAGCATTCACTAACCTTCAATCTTCCAGGACCTCACTCCTTGCTACTGATAATGCAAACTGTCAGCAAAATATCAGTCCCCTCATTATTTTTTCTAGATCCTATCGCAGTGTTCTTCCCTATATCTGGTCATTGCCAGGCGACTTATCCATATCCACACGTTCTAGTACATCCAAAATCTCCTCCACTCTGACACAGTACAGTGTGGATATTACACACGGGGATGGATCTCAGGAAATGAAACTGTTCCTTGTAAACAATTGGAATGTGACTCAATCTGAGATCAAAGATAATGACCAGTAAATCCGAAACTGCCATGGCACCCAGGTTTCGACTGACACATGGAGACAATCCATAAATTTTATAACGGAGGACGTAGATTCTCACTGCGTTAACTGTGAGTAAGGTAAACAAGCAAATTAAACAACAGCCTCAATGCAAAGTTAGCAGTTTGATTGAAGACGTGGTGAGGTTTTAAAATGTGTCACTGCATTCAGAGGTTTATGCCTTACTGCTCCCAATTTCTGATCGTATTGTCAGAAGCTGTGCTGTTAAAGTGCAAGATTATGTAAGTCAGTGAACGGTGGCATATTGCAGAGCTTTGGGTGGGACAGTTTTGTTTTTATTTCATTTTTCTTTCTCTCCCCGAGGAGACTTCTTTCGGAGCTGAAGCTGTGCAATGTATATATGGGAGAAGGAGAGACAGCGAGAATGCCGGGGAAAGAGAGAGAGGTGGAAGCATTTGAGATCGCGCAGAGAAGATTTAACAGGATGCTGCCTTGCGTGAAGGGCATGCCTAAGGAAGTAAACTTGAGGGTGCTCGGGAATTTCTCATTGGAGCGGAGGTTGACTTTAGGAAATGACTCTTTAAACCCAGCAAAATAAGGCATTCAAGAGACTAGAATTATCAATACTCCCTCTGCAAACAACATGTCGAAACCAAGAAGGAAATCGGTATTTGTTTGTGATATTCATAAATTATGATGATGAGAATTTCTGAGATGGTGGGAGGTAGGCAAAAGAATGATAACTTATTTTGGAGATGACACAAAGATTAGTTGGATGGCTTCCAATCAAGAGAAAATTGACAGTTTATAGATGGTATAAACAGAGTTATCAGAAAGTCAGAACAGAATGCCGATGAAATTTAACACTGTTAATAATGAGGTGGTGCTTTTAAGAAGATACAAGACAAGAGAGTACACAAACTCTGAAGAGAGGCCAGGTTTGCTTGTTTCTCTTCTTTGCAGCAAGGAAGATTTGGGGATCACCATTTTGACGCATATAAGAGTATGAAATACATCGACAGGGTGAACAGACGACAGATGTTCTCACGAATCAAAGGGTAACGAACAAGCTATCACACTTACAAAGTAAAACGCCAGATTATGACAGATTTGTGGTACCTGTCTTGAATTGACAGGTTAGTGTGAGTCTGGCTTGCTTCGCACGGTACGATAGGTGAGGCAGGAAATCTCGAAAACTATAAAGCTGTTGAATCAGCACGTGGTTGTGAAGATTCGATGAACCTTTTATCTATTGTGCTATACTATGTGATGGCAGCCACAGAAACTCTGATGTATTCTGAAACACTAACCAATTGCTCGTGTTTGTCTGTTCCAATGTCTGTGCTGTATATGTGCTTATATGACAAATCAGTAACATACCATGGAGTCTCATTACTTAGCCAACATAGGACTCGAAGCGTGAATTGATAGGGGTACACACGATGATGAGAGGCACGGGTCGAATGGATAGCCAGAGACTTTTCCGAAACCGGAAATAGCTCTCACATGGAATCATAATTTTAAGATTATTCAAGGAATTTATTGGAAGATGTCAGAAGCATGCTCTTTACACTGAGAGTGGTGGGTACATGTAACGTACATAGTAGTGGTAGTAGAGTGAGATACACTAGGAACATTTGAGCGACTCTTGGATAGGCACGTGGATGACAGTAAAATGAAGGATAAGTAGGTTAGTTTGACCTTAGAGTAGGAAAAAGGATCGGCAAACAACGAGGGCAGAAGGGTATGTGTTGTCCTGAATTGTTCTGTGGTCGATGTTATAGCGAAAGTGTTTAACTGGAGCTGTTTGTTTAGCGACAGTGATTGATGTCTGTCTCCATTGATCCGACTTGTGTCACGGGAGGGTTTCCCTCTTTGATTAATAAGATGCTTCCTTTTACTTTTTGTCTCATCGTATTTTGGGCAGGATCATCCCCGATATGCTGATGATCAGCAGCTCCGGTGAGAGGCAGAGAGAGTGAATCTGAGAACAAGGAACTGGATTGCTACAATAATTATTCAGGATCTGTGAGCAACAGTCGATTATAATTGCGGAGTCAAGGTGCACTGATGATAATTCAGGTTGGTTATTATCCCATCCTCACTATTGTTGGTGTTCATGTTAAGTCTATCTCTGTCAACTCTATAAACTATTGCGAGCACCAGTTTTAGGTATATTATTTACATTCGACAAAGTCATAAACTATTATCTTCAGTTTCAGTTCACTGCATTTCCATGAATGTTATGGTTCTGTTCGCCGAGCTGGGAATGTGTGTTGCAGAGGTTTCGTCCCCTGTCTAGGTGGAATCATCAGTGGCTAGTCACGAAACTAGCCACGAAACGACACGATCAGCTATCCTTAGTAGCCACACATGGAGATGACAAGCAACATGAATTCGACTGGGACAACACTACTATTGTAGGATAAGCCAAACAGAGAACAGCCAGGGAATTCCTAGAGGCATGGCACTCATCCCCAGATTCAATCAATAAGCACATCGACCTTGACCCAATATACCGGCCACTGCAACGGACAGCTGGATGTGACAACCGGAAGTGGCAGATCCAAACCACTACAAATGCCAGAGGAAAGATCAGAGAAGCGCTTCACAGGAGGCTCCCAAGCACTGAGGATGTCACCTAGACAGGGGACGAAATATCTGCAACACAAATTCCCAGCTCAGCGAACAGAACCACAACAACGAGCACCCGAGCTACAAATCTTTTCACACACTTTGAATTTCCATGAATTTCAGACTCTTCATTTTCAAATACATAAAAACGAGGAAGACTGATCAGATTATCGTGTCTCCCTTTTGCCCTGAACTGTTTTGTGCCTCCGTATTGTGTCTGCCATCAAGCCTGCCAACAATCCACATTCATAATGTCCCCGGTCTCCACCACCAACCCAGTGCCATAATCTACCACTTTGTTCACGTCATACTTTATGGCTCCAGGTTTCGGCTGACCATTCTTCCAATTACAAATATTTTGACCACAAACTTGTTTTTCTTCTTCAGTTATTTCATGATCGGCACTCCACATCAGAGTATGAATGTTACTGGAAGGGTAATTTAGAGGCACGAGTTTTTGCTCGAAAGACATTGTTTCCAATCATATCTCAGAACTTAAATCTGAAAAGCAAAATCGTAATGAAATGTAATTTCACTAATGGCAACGATAAAACATCAAAATTTATTTTACTCAGGCCTATCTGTTTCACTGTCGATCTTTGGTATCGACGTTTAACATCAATGCCCAGTCTGGACAAGATGTGTCTTTAGACTGACAACAATACGGTTGGCCTCATGCTCAAGAGTAACTATTGATGTACAACAAAGATAGTCTTTGTCAACAATGGTGGCAACTCACAAATTAAAAATGTAAAAGCTGAAACAAGCGAATAAATGGTGGACGCTGGAGAACTGAAACAAATTCTCTATCACTTTCAGATACTGGAGGATCTCAGCAGGAGGATCTCAGCAGGCATGACAGTCTCTGTCAGGAGTAAAACAGATAACGTTTCTAATCCTGTGATACTACATCAGAATTGTTACCGTGAAAGGTAACGCTGGTGGGTGAAGGAAATCTGGATCACGAGAGAATTCGAGGTTTTGTTAAAGAAAAATAAGAAGGCATATGCCAGGTATAGTCAGCAGAGATCGGGTGAATCCTTAGAAGAATATAATGACAGTAAGAGTACATGCAACAGGGAAGTCAACAAGGGAAAAGAATGGGACTATGAAATAGCTTTGACAAATGGGCTTGAGGAGAATCTAAAGGGATTGTATGATTACGTTAAGACAAAACATTAACTCGGGAGAGAATATGATCCATCAAAGATCTGCAAGGCAGCGTCTGCTTAGAATCACAAGCGATGGAGCGATGCTAAATCGGTATTTTACGTCAGTGTTTGCGGTGGAGAATCACGTGGAAAATATAGAATGTGGGGAACTATTTGGCGACGTATTGAAAAATGCCCAACTTACAGAGAAAGAATTTCTGAATGTCTTAAACCAACAAAATGTTAAACCCCACACCTGATCAGGTGTAGTCTAGAACTCGGTTGGAAGCCATGGAAAGATTGCTTAGCACCTTGCTCAGATATTTAGATCATCGATAGTCACAGTTGAGGTGCAGCAGTCTGGAGGTTGGATAACATGCTACCAGTATTCAAGAAAGGTCGTAAGGAAATGTTAACGAAATATAAGATCGGTGCGATTTACTGCCTTCTTTTACTGTACAACTGACTAAAGATGCTGAATAGCATAGTTCTGTTTCTGTGTAACAGTGCCGAGAAGCTGAATGGCCTCCACACCTTCCCCTGTAATAGACATAAGAGGCTAAATGGCAGTGTTCCGATTCTCAATTTGAAAGTCCTAATGGATTCCTCCTCTTGCTTCCCTAACTGTCTCGAGGGGATGAATAACGTTTTGTTCATTCACAGGATGAGGGTGTCGCCGACCTTTCAGCATTTATTACTATCTTGAATTACATATAAGGCAGTTTTGTGGCAACCATATTGCTGTTGATCTGAAATTTCATCTGGACCAGACTAGATATGTCCAAAAGGGAATCATAAAGGAATTATCCTCTCTTTTTCCAATATAACAGATTCAAGAGACTGAATGACTTCCTTCTGACCCTCTATAAAAGACTCAAGAGGCAGAATGGCGTCTTTCTGTTCCTGGAACTGGCTTAAGTTGATGAATGGTCTCTCCTGTTCTCCTGTTGCTGGCAAGAAAAGTTGTATGGCAACGTCCTCTTCCTAGGCTCGGGAAGCTAAATGTCCTTCTCCTGTTCCTCTCTATCATGCTCCAGAGGATAACTGACCTCCTGACGTTCTGGTGTCACAGGCTAAAGAGGCTGTTTGACTTCCCTCTGTTCCTCCGTAACTAGGATTGTGACTGAATGGCTTCTTCCTGTTCCCATCCAACAGGCTCAAAAATCTCAATTTTCTCCTCCTGTTCAACAGTAAGAGACTCATAAAGAAGAATAACCTCCTCCTGTTCTGGAAGAAAAGGTTTGATAGGCTAAATGGGCTCCTCCAGTTCTCTGTAATGCTCTCGAGATGGTGAATAACTTTCTCCTGTTCACTGGTTGAATAACGTCTTCCTATTCCTCTGAATCAGACTCTAGAAACGGATTCTGCTTCTCCTTTTACTCTGTGGCACAGTATATAGTGTGAGTGGACTCCTGTTGTTCACGAGAAACAGACTGTTGAGGCTGAATAGCCGAATCCAGTCTCTCTGTAACAGCCTCAATACATTGAATGACACAGCAATCCGTGGATGATGAGCAACGGCGAAACTGTATCAGATGGAGGTCTGCCCCTTCTCAGTTACAGGAACACAAACAACGCAATGTATTCCAGATGGTCTCTAAGTGAGAAGTCGCACAGTTGCAGCAACAATTCTCTGCATTTTCATTGCTTTCCTTTGCAAAATGTGCTGACATTCCAACCTTTGAGCTTTTCAAGTAGTAATAGGCTAGAGTGGAATGAGTGTCTCTTATCCTCTGTGCCAGGCACTTGAGGTCAGAATTGCTTACTCCTATTGCTGTGCAGTAGACGTGATGCTCTGAATGATGTCACAAGGATGCACAAGGTTATGAAAGAATTTGTTAGCAGTTTGTTAAATATAGGCCCGGCGTAACACAGTGTCACTGAGCAATGAATATCATTTTCAAGGTTTATGTTCCCTCGAAATGTCCCCACCAAACATTTGTGTCGCTGGTCAGTAGCTGTTGAAGATGTATAAACAGATAGCGTACTGGCACTACTCACACAAGACAAGGAAGCAAGATGAAAACGTTTGAGATATTTACCGTTCATGTCTCAGCCATCCTCAGCGATTCCATCCATCCAGACGGAATAAGTGTCCTCTTTTATTGTGATATTATAAGTGATGCAAGGGGGTAAATGAACGTGATTGCATGGTGACTGCAATAAATGACAGTCTCCATTAATTCTAATTATTGCACAAGAGGGTATCCATAATTTAATGATAAATTGGCTCCGTTCAATCTGTTATCCCATAGTAAGAGCAGGAGCATCACCGACAGGACGAACAGGAATCATCAGCTGCACAGTGATGGGAAGGAGAGATCAGAGTCTAAGAACAATAGACTGTAATGTTTCAAAATAAATAGGCGTTGTTCCGAGGACGTTCAGGCTCTTTCTACACGTTAAAATCAATGGTAGTTATCAGTGCAGATAACCACCTGTCTCTGTATCCAACGCATAATCCTTAACATTTACTCTAACTCCAACTAGACCCCAACACATGAGCATATTCTCCTCCCCACCCTTCTCTGTCTTCCACAAGGACTGTTCCCTTTGCCAGGAATTGGTTTGCACCACACCGTCCACCGATTCTCCCCTTGAACTCCCATGTACCCCACCTGCAACTGGAAAAGATACAAAACCTGCTGTTGCACCATTCACCTCACCTCCAACAACGGCTCCAAACTGCCCTTCCGGGTGATTCAGACGTTGACCTGACTCTCTTCGAAGCTAGTTTACTGCATCAAGTTCTCCCAAAATGGTCTTCTGTAAATCAGTGAGGCCGAATGTAAACTAAGAAAACGTTTCACTGAGCATCACAGCCGGGCCCGCAGGGGCTGAACGGAAGACCTAGTTACCACTCATTTTAATTCACCAGTCACTCCCTTTCCGACATGACCATCATTGGCCTCCTCCATTGCTACAAGAAATCAAAGTGCAAATTGGAGGAACAACGCCTCATCTTCTCCCTGGGAAGCTTACAGCCTGAAACACTCAATATTGATTTCTCCCATTTCAAATAATCTCCCTTTGCATTCCCGACTCCCTTTCCAGGATCCCCTCCATTCCATTCCTCTCAGCCACCTACCGGATACATCCTTCATATCCACCGTCCAGGCGATTGTACCCGCTACATGTCTCCATCTAACATGCCTCACCATCCTGCTCACGCCACTCCCTTTATAGGCAGCTCTCCTTTCACATAATCCCAGTTCTAAAGAAAGGTTACACCCGAAATGTCAAATTCTCTACCTCCTGATGGTGCCTGGCTTGCTGTGTTCATCCCGCCTCCTGCTTGTCTACGCCAGAACTTTCCAGGCAGGTGGAGTGACGCATCTGTCACCTTCCATTATGTTGAATTCAACGTCATTATTCGGTGACAGCTGCTATGTATTTTTGATAAGGTGAATGCAGTATTTTCTCCCTCAGCAGGGAGCTGCAAGCTGTGTCCTTGTTTTTCCAACGTAGTGGATTCCCGATGGTGTACGTGGTATAATGAAATCCCCATGTCAAAGTGGCGAGGGAGAGGAACTGAACGATCTTTCATTCTATTACTATTGCAACGTTTCCACGCACAGTATATAATGTTTGTGAAGACCCACTGAACTGGCAGCAGCCACAGCATCTTCATTCAGAAGCAGTCAGCCGTTCCCATCGTCTTCGGGTTCCCAAGTCGAACGAAAAGAATACCATCTCAGATAAATTCCTTGATACAATGAATCCTTGATAGACGGTTGAAACACCCTCCCCTCACGACTCCATACAATCTTCCAATCACATCGAAACATTCCGTGTGGACTGAGAACAACTGGACCACTGAGATCATCAGCTGCTAAAAATGTGTTGCTGGAAAAGCGCAGCAGGTCAGGCAGCATCCAGGGAACAGGAGAATCGACGTTTCGGGCATAAGCCCTTCTTCAGGCTTATGCCCGAAACGTCGATTCTCCTGTTCCCTGGATGCTGCCTGGCCTGCTGCGCTTTTCCAGCAACACATTTTCAACTCTGATCTCCAGCATCTGCAGACCTCACTTTCTCCACTGAGATCATCAGTCAGGGATTTGTTGCAACACTACCAATGTCTGAGAGGGGAAGAGTGAACCCTCCATACACACGGTATCACTTAGTCCGGTATTCTCTCTGCATTCCAATAACATGCAGCCTTCCATTCTTCCTGAAAAAGGAATGGCATATTCACAATTAAATTACTTATATTACATCTGCCAAATTGTGGGCCATTGCTTATCCATTTATAGATTCTCTACCTCCTCTTGACCGCTCAATTGCCTCTTGCCTTTTCAGCGTCATTAACAAGTTTAGTTATAAATCATTTTTTACATTTACCAAAAGTATTGAGAA
>NC_057716.1:35667712-35675402 GCF_004010195.1 Chiloscyllium plagiosum | reverse complement strand
GGTCTTGTGTTTCCTCCACTGCCAAAACACGTATCACCAAATATGTGAAGGAAGAATGCCTCACCTTCTGCCTTGGAACCCTCCAACCATATGGGATGAATGTGAACTTTTCTCATTTCCCTCACACCAACTTATTTTATTTCAGTCCCACCTTCCATTTCGGCACTGCCCTTATGTGCCGTCCTTGTTATCCATCTTCTTTCCCACCTATCTGCTCAACCCTCCTCTCCGAGTTTCACCCCCAACTTCGTTTAACTATTGCATTCACAGCTACCCCACAACCCCAGCCCCAATCCCCGATTTATCTTTCAGACCTCGTGGACCCAAAAGGAACAGCATTGAGCATTCTATCTGTTCAGTCCCTTATCATTTTTTGTTGTCACGTTGGTGCATCAGAGACATTTTCTTATTTCTGATTTGAGAAAATGAATGCTCTCCACGTGATCCTTTGCAAATGATTCTCAGGACACTCTGGTCTCCTTCAGGCCCAATATAGGTGTTTGAAAGGATGAATGTCCTCATCTGGGTGCCATGAAACAAGCTAAAGGTCCTCATTGGGCTTCTTCTGTTTCTTATGTTCTTTTTTTTAATGCTCGAGGTTGTCATTTTGCTAGAAATTCTATGAAGGAATTTTGCAATCACTGACACTCAAAGATTTGTGAGCCATCTCCAGGTGAGGTATGCGGGCTGTATCCACATGAAATCTGTGTCTACAACATGATCAACAAATGAAAGACATATTCCAGAGATCGTATGCTCTGGACAAAAAGAAAATGAACGGCCTCTTTTGTAGTGAGAATGGGTTTTCCAATTACATTTTCCAAAGCTTCCCCTAACTGCGTGTGTAACAGTCTTGAGGAGCTGAATAGTCTCCTCTGTTTCTGTGCACCAGCTAACAGGAGCATCTGACCTTCAACTAATCCTGTGTAGCAACAGTAAGGGGTTGAATGGAATAGGGAAACGCAGGAATGAAGAAGAATCGATCTTTCGATGTTTTGCCCCGACTCCAGAAGGCACTAAATCTGTGACTAATAAGTAAACTTGTGATGAACGGAAAATCGAGATAATTCCCCAAATGTTCTTCTGCCTCTGATGGTATTCTTCACACACATGCTTCTGGCCAATGGCTTTCCTGCAAGAACAGTTAGTCCAATTGACAGAATACTTCTGCCTCAGGAGTAGGCAAATTCCAATGAATCTTCAAATGGAATTCTTCAGGTGGTAAAGTTGACCGATGCATTTTTAGCTTACGAACATTGTTATGGAGGGGGGGAGAGAGACAGAGAGAGACAGAGTGTAAGAGAAAAATAGAGAGAGAGAGAGTTCGACGGGATAATTAAGCTGTCGTTGTCAGAAGGATTACACTTGCTCGCTCTATGTGGTAAATCATACACCAAAGTAATCCGAGCCCCAAACTGGACCATGTGAAATCTCCTTGACTATTCCCTGACTGTATGACACCATCCAGTTCTCTTAACCATGCAGGTGCACCACGACTGCTATTGGACCCAATATCATTTGCGCACTAAAATGGGTACCCATTTTCTAATATGAAGGCATGGCTATATGTGTTCATGTAATTTTTAAATTAATGTTTAATGTCCTCATAATATCCAGTTTAAACTGAATACATCCTATTCCTGAAATTGATTCCCCTGTTTTAGTGTCCAATAAAGGAGAAAACATCCATCCTGAGTCATTTTCCTCCAGGACGGATGTGGTTCAATATGAACATCTCTCACACTCAGGCCTGAACTGTTAATTCTTCGTAACATAAGACCTCCGTCCCAGGACTAAGTAAAATGAAAAATCTTTGAAAACTTTTCTGAAGCAGTTGTATGTTTTCATGCAAACCTTTTAAGGGAAATCAAAACTACACTTAGACGTGGTCTCGGCAATGCCCCGAACAGATACACTAAAACATTGCTGCGATTCTACTCAACATCCTTTGCAAGAAACAGTCTGATTCCATTCAACGACCCAACAACTTGATACATGTGGAAACTGACTTCCTTGATTAATCAGGGATACAAAAAACCCCTCTGTATCAACACATTCTGCGCCCTCTCTTCATTCAAACAGATTGCAGTTGTTATATCCTTCTGAAAAAAACAAAAACTTCCCTTCACCCACATTACAGTACTTACACTAAAGCTATGTTCACGAACCTCCACTTTCTGTATCACATTGCAGAAGCTTTGTCTCCATTTGACAATTCATTGAATTACTATCTTAGGTTATAAAGTAATTGAGTTCTAATAAAATCGGTCGCCTTGAAATAATCCATTAACATAGATTGTAAATCATTGATGACACCACTGAGAAGAGTTAGGCACTCCACTAGATGCAGTTTTACAAGCCGAAATGAAACATTTATCTCGACTCTGCATTTTGTGTAAATAACCAGGTCTCCGCTATTCCCTATTATCAGTCCAGAAAGTTTAAATAGCATCGCGCTGCATTGTGTAATATGTTCATAGGGCTTTGTGTGCCATGACTTCTTTCTGTTCCTTTCCAAACTCTTAAGGGTGCGGAATGAACTCCCCCTGTCTCATAACGATCCTGTCTAGCTAATTGGGATCTTCGTCGATCTCTAATAAATTCGAAGAGTTGTTGACAGAAGTAACAGCAGTTGATTGCAGAGTTTTAATCTAAATTGACCTCTTGGGCCTTCTGCTCCATTCAGAATATACATTGTTGATGTACTTGTGCAGAAAAATCCGTTTCCTCTCTGTTTCCTCTGAGCACTGACTCACGATTCTATCAGATAACAGTTGAACGCAGGCAGTATTCCGTTAATATCCCAGTCTTCATGGCTGGCTGAATCACCTCCTCCTGCTCCTCTGTAACAGTCTCGAACAGCTGAATGGTGTCATCCAGTCTCAAGGCTCAAGGTGCTGATTTACTGCCTTCTTTTACTGTACAACTGACTAAAGATGCTGAATAGCATAGTTCTGTTTCTGTGTAACAGTACCGAGAAGCTGAATGGCCTCCACACCTTCCCCTGTAATAGACATAAGAGGCTAAATGGTAGTGTTCCGATCCTCAAATTGAAAGTCCTAATGGATTCCTCCTCTTGCTTCCCTAACTGTCTCGAGGGGATGAATGACGTTTTGTTCATTCACAGGATGAGGGTGTCGCCGACCTTTCAGCATTTATCACTATCTCGAAATACGTATCAGGCAGTTTTGTGGCAACCATATTGCTGTTGATCTGAAATTTCATCTGGACCAGACTAGATATGGTCAAAGAGCCCCTTTCCAAAAGGGAATCATAAAGGAATTATCCTCTCTTTTTCGAATATAACAGATTCAAGAGACTGAATGACTTCCTTTTGACCCTCTATAAAAGACTCAAGAGGCAGAATGGCGTCTTTCTGTTCCTGGAACTGGCTTAAGTTGTTGAATGGTCTCTCCTGTTCTCCTGTTGCTGGCAAGAAAAGTTCCATGATAACGTCCGCTTACTCGGCTCGGGAAGCTAAATGTCCTTCTCCTGTTCCTCTCTATCATGCTCCAGAGGATGACTGACCTCCTGACGTTCTGGCGTCACAGGTTAAAGAGGCTGTTTGACTTCCCTCTGTTCCTCCGTAACTAGGATTGTGACTGAATGGCTTCTTTCCGTTCCCATCCAACAGGCTCAAGAATCTCAATTTTCTCCTCCTGTTGAACTGTAAGAGAGTCATAAAGCAGAATGGCGTCCTCCTGTTCTGCAAGAAAAGATTTGATAGGCTAAATGAGCTCCTCCAGTTCCTCTGTAATGCTCTCGAGACGGTGAATAACTTTCTCCTGTTCACTGGTTACCGCTCAAGAGGCTGAATAACGTCTTCCTGTTCCTCTGAATCAGACTCTAGAAACTGATTCTGCTTCTCCTTTTACTCTGTGGCACAGTATAGAGTGTGAGTGGACTTTTGTTGTTCACGAGTAACAGACTGTTGAGGCTGAATAGCCGAATCCAGTCTCTCTGTAACAGCCTCAATACATTGAATGACACAGCAATCCGTGGATGATGAGCAACGGCGAAACTGTATCAGATGGAGGTCTGCCCCTTATCAGTTACAGGAACACAAACAACGCAATGTATTCCAGATGATTTCTAAGTGAGAAATCGCACAGTTGAAGCAACAATTCTCTGCATTTTCATTGCTTTCCTTTGCAAAATGTGCTGACATTCCAACCTTTTCAAGTAGTAATATGCTAGAGTGGAATTAGTGTCTCTTATCCTCTGTGCCAGGCACTTGAGGTCAGAATTGCTTACTCCTATTGCTGCGCATTAGACGTGATGCTCTGAATGATGTCACAAGGATGCACAAGGTTACGAAAGAATTTGTTAGCAGTTTGTTAAATATAGGTCCGGCGTAACACAGTGTCAGTGAGCAATGAATATCATTTTCGAGGTTTATGTTCCCTCGAAATGTCCCTGCCAAACATTTGTGTCGCTGGTCAGTAGCTGTTGAAGATGTATAAACAGATAGCGAACTGGCACTACTCACACAAGACAAGGAAGCAAGATGAAAACGTTTGAGATATTTACAGTTCATGTCTCAGTCAACCTCAGCGATTCCATCCATCCAGACGGAATAAGTGACCTCTTTTATTGTGATATTATAAGTGATGCAAGGGGGTAAATGAACGTGATTGCACTGTGACTGCAATAAATGACAGTCTCCATTAATTCAAATTATTGCACAAGAGGATATCCATCATTTAATGATAAATTGGCTCCGTTCAATCTGTTATCCCATAGTACGAGCAGGAGCATCACCGACAGCATGAACAGGAATCATCAGCTGCAAAGTGATGGGAAGGAGAGATCCGAGTCTAAGAACAATAGACTGTAATGTTTCAAAATAAATAGGCGTTGTTCCGAGGACGTTCAGGCTCTTTCTACACGTTAAAATCAATGGTAGTTATCAGTGCAGATAACCACCTGTCTCTGTATCCAACGCATAATCCTTAACATTTACTCTAACTCCAACTAGACCCCAACACATGAGCATATTCTCCTCCCCACCCTTCTCTGTCTTCCACAAGGACTGTTCCCTTTGCCAGGAATTGGTTTGCACCACACCGTCCACCGATTCTCGCCTTGAACTCCCATGTACCCCTCCTGCAACCAGAAAAGATACAAAACCTGCTGTTGCACCATCCACCTCACCTCCATCAACGGCTCCAAACCGCCCTTCCGGGTGATTCAGACGTTGACCTGACTCTCTTGGAAGCTAGTTTACTGCATCAGGTTCTCCCAAAATGGTCTTCTGTAAATCAGTGAGGCCGGATGTCAACTAAGAAAACGCTTTCACTGAGCATCACAGCCGCGCCCTCAGGGGCTGAACGGAAGACCTAGTTACCACCCATTTTAAATCACAAGCCACTCCCTTTCCGACATGACCAACATTGGCCTCCTCCATTGCTACAAGAAATCTCCCATTTTAAATAATCTCCCTTCGCATTCCCGACTCCCTTTCCAGGATCCCCTCCATTCCATTCCTCTCAGCCATCTACCGGATACATCCTTCCTATCCACCGTCCAGGTGATTGTACCATCTACGTGTCTCCATCTAACATGCCTCACCATCCTGCTCACGCCACTCTCTTTATAGGCAACTCTCCTTTCACATAATCCCAGTACTAAAGAAAGGTTACATCCGAAATGTCAAATTCTCTACCTCCTGATGCTGTCTGTCTTGCTGTGTTCTTACCGCCTCCTGCTTGTCTACGCTAGAACTTTCCAGGCAGGTGGAGTGACGCATCTGTCACCTTCCATTATGTTGAATTCAACGTCATTATTCGGTGACAGCCGCTATGTATTTTTGATAAGGTGAATACAGTATTTTCTCCCTCAGCAGGGAGCTGCAAGCTGTGTCCTTGTTTTTCCAACATAGTGGATTCCCGATGGTGTACGTGGTATAATGAAATCCCCATGTCAAAGTGGCGAGGGAGAGGAACTGAACGATCTTTCATTCTATTACTGTTGCAACGTTTCCACGCACAGTTATATAATGTTTGCGAAGACTCACTGAATTGGCAGCAGCCACAGCATCTTCATTCAGAAGCAGTCAGCCGTTCCCATTGTCTTCGGGTTCCCAAGTCGAACGAAAAGAATACCATCTCGGATAAATTCCTTGATACAATGAATCCTTGATAGACGGTTGAACCACCCTCCCCTCACGACTCCACACAATCTTCCAATCACATCGAAACATTCCGTGTGGACTGAGAGCAATTGGACCACTGAGATCATCAGTCAGGGATTTGTTGCAACACTACCAATGTCTGAGAGCGGTAGTGTGAACTCTCTATACACACGGTATCACTTAGTCCGGTGTTCTCTCTGCATTCCAATAACATGCAGCCTTCCATTCTTCCTGAAAAAGGCATGGCATATTCACAATTAAATTACTTATATTACATCTGCCAAATTGTGGGCCATTGCTTATCCATTTATAGATTTTCTACCTCCTCTTGACCGCTCAATTGCCTCTTGCCTTTTGAGCGTCATTAACAAGTTTAGTTATAAATCATTTTTTACATTTATCAAAAGCATTGAGAAAGTTTGCAAATAGTTGAGGAAACAGTACTGGTCACTGTGTTACTGCAGTTGTTTCTTTCCGCTAAACTCGTAAAGACGAATATATCCCTAACATTCCCTGCTTCCAGCTCGTTTACCAGCTCTTCCTGTAATCCTGTGTAGTAGCGTTAAAACACTGAATATTCCCTTCAATTTTCTGTCTTTCAGGAATTAAAGATGAGACGATCTGCTCCAATTGCTGAGAAACGTCCTCAGAGGCTGAATACTCAGTACAGCTTTCATCACACGGTATCGGCTGCCCAGAGAGAATCAGACGAACCAAGGGTCAAATTTTAATATGAGGCTGTTTAAGGAGGCCATGGATAGCGTAGGTATACAACACTTTAAATACAGTGTAAATACAGTGTTATCATGTCAAGATGATATGGTCAGGATTACTCTAATGATTGGGATAAAAGCATCCAATTCGTATTGTTTGCCACTCGAGATGTCACAAACGAATCTACTCAGTTCACTCCGTTTGAGTTAATATTCGATCGTGAAGTGAGAGACCTTTTGAAATTAAAGAAAAATTGGTCGGACCAAAGTCAGAGATCTCAGAATTCGATTATGTATCGGACGGGATGGAGAGATTAAATCGAGTAGTAGAGTTAGTTGTACAGCAGCTAAAAAGGGTACGGTGTTGATTGAAGCAGGTGGAAGATTAAAACTTCTGAGACTTGGACGTTTCTTCAGGGGATAAATTGATAGTACTGTTTCTAATGATAGCAGATATCTTCAAAGCCACGTTTAGTCGTCTCTATCAAATTGAGAAAAAGTTGAGTCACGTGAATTATTTAGTAAAGATGCTATCAATGAAAAGGAGCTATCAAGTATGTCATGTGAAGACGTTGAAAACATATAGCAGAGAAACAGAGCTGGAGAAACAGGTGCTAGTTACTGCCCGCAAAATGAGGAATCAAATCCAGATGATATGGATTTTGAAGTACCTCAGAATAGATTGAAAATGAGGAAGTCCTTGAAGAGTGGGATAGATTACGAAGTTACCTGTCTCAGGAGCGTAGAGCAGTGTTGAAAGACTTCGAACATAAGGAACGAAGTAAAAATCAGATGAAGAGGACTAATGCTATTGCACATGAAGTAGATGAAGGGAATACTGTTC
>NC_057716.1:35663505-35666788 GCF_004010195.1 Chiloscyllium plagiosum | reverse complement strand
AGGACTAATGCTATTGTACATGAAGTAGATGTAGGGAATACTGTTCCTATTAAATAATACCCCTATCGGCTTAATGCTTTGCAAGCCAGACAGGTCCATATGAAGGAGGAGGCCATAGTCGATGAGAACACCATTGAAGCAAGCCAGAGAGAGTGGAGTTTGCCGATCGTCTTAGTGCCCAAAACCAACGAGACCCAATGATTCTATATGGATTGTCAGAAGGTCAACGCGATTACAAAATCGGACTCATATCCAACTCCGAGGTTGGAGGACTGTATCGAGAATGTCGGACAAGCCGGTTACACTACCAAAATTGGACTTAATGCGTGGTTACAGGCATGTACCTGTAGTAGAGACGGCAAAATAAATTTCTCCCATTGTAACACCAAATTGGCGACATTAGTTTAAAGTGATACCCTTCGGAATGAAGAACGCTGCTACCACATTCCAAAGACTCATGAACAGAGCTTTGGTTAGGTTAACAAGCTGTGCAGTTCTATTTGGACAATGTCGTGATCTTTAATGAGTTCTGGAATGATCACTTGGTACAGTTGGCAGAGTTCATTGAATGACTACGAGAAGCAAAATTGGTGATAAATCAAATAAAATGGAATTTGTTAAAACGGAGGTGATGATCTTGGACATAACATCCGTCATGGAAGGACTACCTCCTTCCCTCGGAACACATAACGATGGCTGTCAATAAATTCCCACGACCAACCTCAAAGAAAGAGGTGCTTTGAATATTTAGGACACAGCGAATTCTGTCGGAAGTTTGTTGCAAACTTGAGCAGTGTAATTGCATTAACAGATGTTCTGAAGAAGACCACAACGTTTCGGTGGACAGAACCATGCCAGGAGGCATTCAACCATTTGAAATCGATATTCACGACCAAACATGTTTTAGCAACACCAAACATTTCAAAAATATTAAAGTCGGCATCGATGCAATTGATATTGGAGTTGGAGCTGTACTCCTACAGGAAGATGAAGATGGAATTGAACTGCCAGCTGGATACTTTTCGAAAAAAGATAAACATCTAACAGAGGAAATGTTCCACAATCAAAAATGGACAATTGAATTTAGTACTGACCTGATAACATTTACATGTGCATTTCATGAACAATGTTTCTGAGACGATTTGTACGCGGATCACAATCCGCTTATATTCTTTGAATGTTTTAAAGTTGAGAATATGAGACTATTTCGTTGGAGTCTTATGTTACGTTTAATTATAAAAAAAAATACATGTCCAGATCAGAAGACTGCAATCACATTGCAAATATCACTGATAGAGTTTAGATGACACACATTCACAGGTGTAAGGGAAGAAGTTAAGGTGAACTGATACTAAAGTTATTTGTATATTAGGATAACGAGTTTAAAAAGTAGAGAAAGAAAATGAAGCAATCTTTTCATTATGATGGTTCATTATTTTGTTAAGGGGGAGGTGTTATGAAGATGTGGGTGTACTTTCAGAGAGTTAAAAGCAGTGGAACTTCCGGACACAAGAACAACTGTTCTCAATAAGGGAACAATGCAAGTTATGTATGGTCAAACAAAATGATCAGCTCGTTGCCTGGAGCCAAAAAAAGAACAAGTTCGAATTCGGCCAAATAGTTTAGATTATATCCCAAAAAATACCAAACTCCAATCTTGTTTGAACTAAATATATTGGCAACCTTAAAAGCCAATGACATAATCTGATGCTTTGCAGAGATAAGACCAGGGAAAATGGAACTGTTGAGAGGAGAACAGCCAAGTCCTGGCATGTAACAGACTGCTTGAAATGCTATCTATCTTAAAAGTACCTTTTCGATCAGGAGTCTGTGACACAGAAATTCCTGACAAGGACAAAAGAAGACGCAGGAAGATCCGAAGACAAGCACCTAAAGTTGCCTACTTTTGTGATAAGAAGTGTTGTTTTGTAAATCTTAATTGGGAATTTTATCGGACTAGAATTACAGAAGGGAAGGAAAAAGATAGGTTCGAGAAAGAAATTGCAAATAGTGGTTAGTTAATGATTCTCTTTTATACATTTTGAAATTATTTTGTTAAGTTTACTCAACACAGTTGTTGTCCACTCGAATATTTACAGCTTACTGCACGGGATAAACCTTTTCTGTGTTACTGGTTTTAAATTAAGCAGGAGATTTTTCCCTATGTCGTAATACTAAGAACATAATAACACTGGGATAGGCTCTCCATCCCAACAAACCTGCACTGGCATATGATGCCTTTCTAAAGTTAAAAAGAACGCTCGTGTGACAACACATCCAATGCCATTTTATTCCCCACCGACTCATCTCTGTGTTAAGATGCCTGTAAAATGTTGCTAATTTATTTTCTTCTCCTCTGTCAGTGAATTTCAGGCACTTCCACATTCTGTCCAAAAAAAAAGCCTGTCACATCTCCGTGAAACTTTCCGCCTTTTACTGAAGCAAATGTCCCCGAGCTATTGATATTTCTACTCCAGATGAAAATAGCCTCTAACTCCCCTCCTATCTATGCCTTTAACAATTTTGTAAATGACTATCAGGTAGCTCCTCAGCCATTGATGTGCACGTGAAAACAACCCATTTGGTACATTTTCTCTTTCAGACTAATATCCTCCAAACCAGGCGATATTCTGGTAAAGTTTTTCCACTTGCTCTCCAGCACCTCGGTTCTGCTGTTGTGAAAACCAATACTGCGCACAATATTCCAAATATGGCCACAGTAAATTTCTATAATTCTGCAACATGATCCACCAATATTTATACTGCATGCTCCCACAGATGTACCCAAGTCTTCTTAACCACTATGATTACCCATGTTGTCACTTCCAGGGAATTGTGGAGCTGTACTCTGACAACCGTTCCAATATCGATATGACTAATAGATTTTTCTTCGACTGGATACTTCTCTCCTGCAATTGGCCTTGTAAAATGCATCATCGCACAACTGTCCATACTAAATTGCATGTGTATTTTTCTCTCTTCCAAGTTTCCAGCGGACCGATATGCTGGTGCGTACTATCGCAATCATTCTCACGATCGAAACTCCCCCACTCTTTTCACATATCTCCAGTCACAAAAACACCATTCCACACTGACTTAGTCCATAATGACCTCGCAGTTCTGACCCATCTTACCGACTTACTGTTGATCCCGTGTGCCTTCAACTTCTGTATGAGCCTACAATAAGGAGCACTATCAAAGGTCTTGCTCTGGTCCATAAGGCCACCATCAAGCCCCATTCCCACATCAATCACCTTTCTTAATTCTTCAAAATGTTCAATTG
>NC_057716.1:35650355-35663462 GCF_004010195.1 Chiloscyllium plagiosum | reverse complement strand
AGACCCGGGTTCAATTCCCGACTCAGGCGACTGACTGTGTGGAGTTTGCACACTCTCCCCGTGTCTGCGTGGGTTTCCTCCGGGTGCTCCGGTTTCCTCCCACAGTCCAAAAGATGTGCGGGTCAGGTGAATTGGCCATGCTAAATTGCCCATAGTGTTAGGTTAAAGGAGTAAATGTAGGGGTATGGGTGGGTTGCGCTTCGGCGGGTCGGTGTGGACTTGTTGGGCCGAAGGGCCTGTTTCCACACTGTAAGTAATCTAATCTAATCTAATCTAATATCTAACAGACTTGTCTACCTGAATGCTTTACAAAACGACCAGTATATCCTCCAATTTTTCGAAACTGAAGTACCCTGGAATATCACCACATCCTTCTCTCGATTTACCATCCATGCTGTCCTTCTCTCGACTTACCATCCATACTGTACGTCTCCTTTATGAATACGAATACATAATATTCGTTAAGGACTTCACCCACTTCCTCCTGATCCACGCATTAATTCCCTCGTTTGTCCTGGCATGGACATACTCTTTCCCTGGCTACTGCCTTGCTCCTGATAAACCAGCTTGGGTTTACCTTAAGTACGTTTCCCAGTTACATTCCAGGATGTATTTTAACTCTCTGAGCTCCGTGTTAGCATTTTATATGTGATTTTAATACAGTTTTCGAGGCCTGTCAGTGTCTTCAGTTTCCACACACTTACAAGTTCCTCCTTTTCGTTGTTTGAATGAGCTAGCCATTCCTCTTGTCACCAAAGCTTCCCAAATCTTGCCATTCTGAGCACTCTGTGTCGATGATCGGATCTCATATTCCTAAATCCAGGAACACTTAGAGGTTTACGACAATGTTCGAGGAAAACGCTGATGAAATTCAATGTGAGCAAATGTGAAGACTTGCACTTTGGAAAAGCGAACATGGGCATGAACTATTTTATAAACCGGGAGGAAATTCATATTGCTAATGTACAAACGGATCTTGGGGTGCTACTACAGGGTTCTCTAAGGTTGACTTGCAGGTTAAGTCCGTGATTTAAAAGTAGTGAAGTGCTACTGAGACTTTATAAAGATCTGGTTGGGCCCCTTTTAAAATACTGTGTCCAGCTTTGGGCCCCATACCTCAGGAAGGACGTACGGGCACTCGATCGCTTCCAGTGGAAATGCACATGAATGATCCCTGGAATGGTAAGCCTAACATATGATGAACGGCTGAGGATCCTGGGATAGTATCCATTTGGAGTTTAGAAGGTTGAGGGAAGATCCAGTAGAAATGTACAAGATATTGCATAGCTTGCAAAGGGCGGACGCTGGGAAATTGTTTCCATCAGCTGAGGATATTAGAACTTGTGGCCACAGCCTTAGATGTAGCCGAGGTCAATTTAGAATTTCAGCAGCCACAGATTGGTGGGCCTGGTTAATTCATTGCCACGGAGCGCATTGGAGGCCGGGTTATTAAATATGTTCAAGGCACAGATTGATAAATGGGTTATTAAATATGTTCAAGGCACAGATTGATAAATTCTTAATCTATCAAGGAAGAAAGGGTTACGGGAAGAGTGCAGGTAAGTGGCGGTCATATGTCCATCAGCCATGATTGAATGGCGGAGTGGGCTCAATGGGCTGAATGTGATCTTCTCAAACAATACTCCCAGATTCATCACTACATCTCACATTGTTGAGGTCATTTTAAATTTCAATTCAAATTAAGTATCATATACAAGCCGTGAACAGCTACAGGCGGTTTCTGTTGTTTGCCTTTTGTGTTCCTTACTTTGTTTTTTTTTTCATTTTCTTTATTGCTTGCTCTAATTTGCCAGCATCATTTCACAAATTCTTTTTTGGTCACAGCCCTCGACATTCCATTCTCCTCTGTAGTACTGAGATCCCTCTAAATGACATTGCTGAAGCCTTATTTTGTCAGTATGCTTGTTGACTTCCAGGGAACTCTGGATTTAGCAGCCAGACCATTATCATTTTTGGGAAAACACTTTCTCAGAGCCACTTTTCTCTACCTGATATTGCTCTCATTCAAGGAAAAAATGAGGGCGGTAGAAGCTGGAGCTCAGAGTCGAGAGTGTGGTGCTGGAAAAGCACAGGCGATCAGACAGCATCGTAGGACCAGAAAAATCGACTTTTAGGATATGAGGCATTCATCAAGAATGAGGCTGTGAGCCAACGGTTTGGAGAGATAAAGAGGAGGGGGATTGCGCTAAGGGGAAGTTAACTGAGAGTGTGATCGGTAGATGGATGTGGAGGTGATAGTGATAAATCAGAGAGGAGGTTGGAGCAGGTAGGTGGGAAGGAATCTGGCCAATTAGGACAGTTCACGAGTGTGGCGCAATTTCCAATGAAGAGTTCATGCCCAAAAAGTCGATTCTCCTGCTCCTCCGATCTGCCTGACCGGGTGTACTTTGCCAGCATGACACTCTCGACAATGTTCTGATTCTGATTAATCTACTTGTTATCGTTTCCTATTCACTTGAATGACATTTTTCCCAAGTTAAGGAAATGAGCATCATTCATGCTAAGAAGCTAATTCTTAGTCTACCTTTGCCATTTGAAATACTTACGTCAAAATCAAAAGAATTATGATCACTATACCTTAAATAAGGCCCCTTTCCTTCCAAATGGCAGTGGTCATGAGTGTGGAAAATGCTGTATAAGGAATGCCATGGCACTCACATCTGCTGTTGTGCCTCAGTGGCGGAGGGGATGGATAGCAATCATGAGGACTGATTTTATCCAGCATTATTCCTGGGATGCATCCATCATAGTCTTTGGGGACAGGCTTTCGGACATCAGCCATTAAAATGCAGAATTGATGGCCTCTGACCTGCTCTTGATGGCAGTGTCTTTTATATGTCTAGTCCATAACACGTCTGGTCAATGAGAACAAATTTTATGCACAGAAGCACTATATTGGGCACTCTGTGCTGGTAATACTATTGAAAATCAAAGAAGGATGGTTTGATTACTTTTTGCTATATTTTTCTAGCATTCATGTGGCATGAATATTATTTGCCGTTTATGAGACTAAACGTGGATATTTTTCAGGTCTTTTGCCGATGGACTGTTTCAGCATCTGGGGAATGGTATGATCAGTGAATATTTCCACGTCTGACCTTATAGTAGACAGAGAGTCATTGCAGCAACTGGAAGTGGCTAAGTCTCGCACACGCGCCATCCTGAGGTATGGCTGCAGAGCTATCCTGAATTTCCAATTGCTGACACTCACAACAAGCATGTTAGCGCTGGTAATTATTCCAAACAGGAGTGCAATTTCCTCAGATTCCAGTTAACTATAATTTTATTCTGGCCCCTTTCGTCACACTTTTAAATGGCGCCTCGATGTAAAGAGTAATTGCTCTCATGGCCCTTTTGGAATTCCATTCATTTAAACTGAGCTTGCAATGGAGACAGCAGCTCAGTGAGCCTGATGACACAATAACTGAATGACACTGAGCAGGTTATTGCTGATTGATCACATTTTTATTGCAGATAGCTTCCTTTATATTTACATGGTAGATCGTACACCAATGGGTCAGTGATCAACTGCAATGCAAGTCCCTGCTTTTTGTTTACATGGAATACTGTGCAACTTATCACGTTGTGGGTAGATGTTAATGTTCTTGCCCAAATGGAACAGATCTTTTGGAGGTGTGGCAATCTCTGGAGGTAAGCCACAGTTTCTAGTGTCTCCAGCCATTTCTTGACATTGTATGGGGTAAACCGGGTTGTCTGAACACTGGTGTCTGTGATGCTGTTCCCTCCGAAAGTCACCAAAATGGATCACCTGCTTAGCCCTTCTGATAGTTGTTATAAACGCAACAGCTTGAATTTCCCTTCTGACATGCTGCGCTCCCCCATAGCTATGGATTTCATTGTTGGAGAGCAGTCTCCTCCTCTAATGGTCTCTTTCATTGTCCACTATCGGCAATAAAGGCTGCTCCAGGTTATTCTCAAATATCTATCTCTGGCTGGTGCTGCTTCCGGCATGTCCTTCTGCACTTTTCGCTGAACCAAGCTGGAGCACTGGCTTCATATTTACTACAGAGATGGAGGTATGCCGGGCCGTGAGGTTCGTGACCGTATGAGTTGTATAGCGCATGATTCTGCTGCTGCCTGATGGCCTCTTACACGTTCGTTGCTCTATCTGTTTAAAGTCTGTCCCATTCAGCTCACAGGTTGCCACACAATATAATAAAGGGTTACAAAATGTGAAAATGACCCTTCCTGCCCACAAGTTCTATGCAGTGGCAACACTTACTGATATATTAAATTCAGAGGTGTCTCTCTGAAGTAGGAGAAACGGTGATGATGTTGTCATCGGTATGCTTCTCATAACGTGCCTCTGAGCAACCTTGCAGCCGCAGGAATCAGCATAAATGCTGAACGCAATGCTGATTATATACCAAGAAGCGACGTACCAACCCCCCTAACCCCCATCCCCCACCCCCACCCCCGCCTGGTTTGTCCTTTCAGGGCGACAGAACCTACAAAAGAAAATGGTGACGTTGACTGGGACATAGTCCTGTTCCCTGAATCCGGCTTTAAAGACAATGTATGCCTGTTGCTTGATTAGTCTGTGCGAACTATATGGCAGGTCCCTTTTACATTTTGTACCATGAAGATGTAATATCACTTTATTTCTTACTTGTTTTAAAACGAACCGAAATTCATTGTTTTTCAGTTGAACACAATTGAAGTGAGCAATAATTAAATTACCAATGCTCACATCTAACCTTTATGCAATCCAGTGACTGTAGGAAGCAGCTGATTCATGTACAGATCAGTGAACACACCATCTTGCAGTCAGCAAAGCTGTTGAAAATATCTTTTAAAAAGACTGAATTCAGACGTGGTGTTACTGGGGTTCACCACTACCTCCAAAACACTGGCCAGTTCCAAAATCTATCCAGAGTCCTTTCAAACTGGAGCTGGCCTGTTTTCGCACAATCCCTCACAACAGACCAAGTAGGGACATTCCTGAACAACAGGGAAATGCATGGTCAATCGACTAGCACAGTGCTTGGTGCTGGTCCAAACACAATTCAATAATTGTAAAAAACACCTGACCACAAGCATGTTTTGCAAGTTTATCTCTTCTCGTATGCCACCGAAACTCTGTAAGTCTCTACCTTGGACGCGATCCGAAATGAAATTGCTGTAAAGATGACAGACTCCTGACAGGCATGGCGTCTTGCACTGAATCCCTCATAAATCGTGTTCAGTGTATGTCAGCTCCACAATGTCAGTATGTAAATAGAATTGATGACCAGCATGATCCCAGACCAACTTCCAAGTGTGTGACTCGAGATAGAAATTTCTATGTAGGTATTTACAGCATTGGTCAAACCATTAACAGCAAAGTCGCATTATTGATGGTTCGACATCGTAAGGTAATATTGACTTTTCAATTGTCCGATAAGCACAAAACCACCCATTTGTTCTCTTCACTTTTATGAAAACTATATGATGAAAGCAGTGCACAAATCGCAGTAAGGGGCTTTGTAATGATGCATCTCATTACTACAACCAAGAGCAAATTATTATGAAGTGTAAGGACACAATTACTTTCCCTTGTAATAACATTGTGAGCTAACATTCACACACAATCATTTTCACGGCAAATTTATCACTGTCTAATGTTCTACAGTGACATATGCGTACATTATCATTTGCTTCTGTCCTTCTCATAGCGCAGGAATGTGATGTGTCAATGTTAGTGTGTACCTGATGTTAGGTATGTAGGCCATGCTTTTGAAAGACTGACAATGTGTTTCAAACAGCAAATCCTTTGAGCAGTTCACAGCAACCAAGGCACTGGCTGTGCCCAACCAGCGTGCGCTCACAAAACCAAGACTCAGTGCCCAATTTTGGGCATTGATTGGACAATAGTTTTCATTCTAATTTATTCATGGGATGTGATTGAGCCAGTATTTATTGCTCTCCCATGTTGCCCTTGAGGAGGTGGTAGTAAGCTGCCACAATAAACCCTGACAACCCATGCGCTGTAGGTACGTTTACAATACCATTATGGAAGGAACTTGAAACAGTGACACTAAGGAACAGCAATATATGTCCCAATCAGGATGGTGGGTGGCTTGGTAGGTGACCGTTCTGGTGTTCCCATGTATCTGCTGCCCTTGTCCTTCTTGATGGTGGTTTTTCAGGGGTACTTTGTAAGAGGCTTCCGTAAATTTCTGCAGAGTACTATTTAGATGGCAGGCATTGTTGCGAGTGACTGTCCATCGATGAGGAGTGATGCTGCACTCAAATTGATACATGGGGTATATGTCATCACACGCATTTTCAACGTGTGCCGAAACGATGGCGGATAGGCTTTCAGAAATCTTGAGGAAATGTATTTTTACTGTATTCATAGCCTCTGACATACTCTTAAAGACAATGAATTTATTTTGGTTGGCAAGTGTGGTTCCGGAATACCACAGGATGTCAGACAACAACTGAGGTACAGAGAGTCATAAGCCCCTTACTGGAACGGATAATGAATTTATTTGATTCATCCAGTTCTAGTTAACAGTAATATCCAGTATATTGGTCCTTCGGAATTCTGTTGAGGCGATAGCATTGAATTTATTGTTAGAGGTGATAGTAGTGGAGCTGAGATAGCTGCTCTCAACCATCTTCCTTTGAACCAGGTATAACTTCAACCAGTACAGAAGTTTCTCTGATTCTCATTTGCTCCAATTTTCCAATTAATTCTTGATGCCACATTTCATAAAGAGCAGTTATGTTAACGTCAAGTGCAGCCACTCTTGCCTCACCTTAGATTTCAGCTGTGTGTTTTCTTGTTGTCCATGTTTAGACCAAGGTTTCAATGAGGCCAGGGGATGAGTGCCCTGGCAGATCACAAACTGTGCTTCAAAGAAAAGTTGGTGCTGAAGAAGTGCTAATTGACATCACTGCTGATGACATTTTTCATCATAATATTCATGATAGTTGTGAGATCAATGGGGCAGTCAGTGAGTCATGTTTTGTCTGTGCATATACAGGACACGCTCGATAGTTTCCCACATTGTCAGGTCGATGCCAGTATTATATCTCAGCAGGAACTGGTTGAATGTCATGTTATTAGGGCCCACAGCCTTTGCATTATCCAGTCCCTGCAGCCTGCTTACAGATACCACACGAACTGAATCAAGTTAGTTGAAAACTGTCATCTGGAGGAGACTAAAATAGATCATCCCTTTGACACTTCTGTCTGAACCATTTGTGAACGTTTTAGCCTTATTTTTCTATTGTTGTGCTGGGCTCTTCCACCATGTGGATGCCTTTACTGATGGAGTTCCGGTTGGAATGACAGGAGTTCTCGTGAGTGTGTTTGTTTAGTCTTTCACAGGCTGGAAGTATTGTCCTCGTCGAACTGATGTCCCTCATCGTTTATGTGCATGATGACGGTTATAGCTGATCGTGTATTTTGGTGCCTAGTTTATGCTCATATATCCTGGTGGCTAGTTTAATGCCCACTTGTCCAATGTCATATTTGTTGCAGTCGTTGCAAGGCATTTTGTACATGACGTTCAATCTACTGGTTGTGGGTACGCAGTCATTTAAAGTCATCAAGAGCTGTTTAAATGTCGTGGTAGGTTTTCGGACTGCCATGATGCCTTGGGCCGGAATAACCTGGTCGTCATCTCCGAGATGTCTTTGATGTTCGGCAGGGAGACTCGAGTCTCGGGAGTTCTTCAAATACCCTGGGAAAAAATACTGAGTGTGTTCACCCTCTTCATGCCTTTCATGACCTCTACGATTCCCAAAGATACCCCTCTGTCTCCTAAAGAAAAATGTTGTAGTTTGTCCAATCTCTTCCTGCACCTGAGAGCATTGAGTCCTGGGTAGATCCTTTCAAATTTCTATTGCACTATTTTCCCGTTTAATAATATTCTTCCAATAACAAGGTTAACAAAACTGAACACAATGATCGGACTACGGCCTCACCGACATCCTGTACAACTGCAACATAATTTCCCAACTTCTGTACTTCATGTCCTGACTGATGAAGGACAGTGTGCCGGAAGCCTCCTTCATTGTACTGTGTACTTGTGACTCCACTTTCAGAGAACCGTGCACCTGAACGCCAAGGTATTTCTTTTCCAGTGCACGCTTAAGGCTCTGCTATTCACCAGGGAAATTCTACCTTTACTTGATCTTGCAAAATGCAAGCCCTTACACGTATCTATATTAAACCACGTTTACCATTTCTTAGCCTACTTCCCCACCTGTCACAATTTCTAATAAACTTTCTCACTGTCCATGATAGTGTCCTTTTTATTGTGATCTTCAAAAAACCTCATCATGCCTGAACGTTGTCATTGAAGTCATTGAGAAAAAAAAAACAGTAATGGCCTCAGCACCATTCCCTGAGGAATCGCACTAGTCACAAGCACCCAGTCCAACAAACATCCTTCCACTATTCCCGTCTGCTTCCTACCATCAAGCCATTTGTGTATCCAATTTGTCAGCTTCCTCTGAGTTCCATGTAATCTATTCTTCCAGATCAGCCTGCCAGCCAGTCCCCTGGCACCACCCCCATTGACAGTGAAGACGAAAAGATCATTGCCAACCGTTCTGCAATTTCCCCTTACTTCCAACATAATCCTAGGAAAAAATCCGTTCAGGCCCAGGGGACTTGTCTATCCTCAAGTTTTTCAAGATGCCCAACACATCTTCCTTCCTAACAAGGATCTCCTCTGGCTTACCAGTCCGTTTCGTACTCTCCTCCTCAACAATAAGGACCCTCTCATTTGTAAATACTGAAGAAAAGTACTCATTCAAGACCTCTCCTATATCTTCTGACTCAATACACAGTCTTCCACGACTGTCCTTGATCGGACCTACCCTCGTTCTCATCATTCTCATGTTTCTCACATACGCACAAAAGGCCTAGGGGTTATCCTTGATCCTACCCACCACAGATTTATCATGTCCTCTTAGCTCTCCCAATCCCTTTCTTCAGCTCCCTCCTGGCTATCCTGTATCCCTCTAACGCTCTGTCTGAACCTCGTTTCCTCAACCTTATGTAAGCCTCCTTCTTCCTCTTTACAAGACATTCAACCTCCCTCGTCAACCAAGGTTCCCTCACACGACCATCTCTTTCCTGTCTGACACGTCGTATCTGTTCCTTGAAAAAGTTCCACATTTCAACGACATCCTTCCCTGACAGCCTATGCTCCCAATTTATACTTTCAGATCCTGTCTTGCAGCATCGTATTTACCCTTCCCCCAATTGTAAAACCTGCCCTGTTGCACGCACCTATCTCTCCATAACCAAGGTGAAAGTCACAAAATTGTGGTCACCATCACCAAAATGCTCACCCACTAACAAGCCCATCACTTGTCCCGGTTCGTTACCAAGTACCAAATCCAATATGGCCTCCCTTCTGGGCGGACAATCTACATACTGAGTTAGAAAAGCTTCCTGGATACACTGCACAAACACTGCCCCGTCCAATCTACTCGATCTAAAGAGCTTCCAATCAATATTTGGGAAGTTGAAATCGCCCTGTGGCTTCTGCACCTTTCCAAAATCTGTTTCCCAATCTGTTTTAAGATCTCTGGCACCTCCTGTTGCTAAATGAGACACTTTAAGGACATCAATGTTTATTTCTCTAATTTCTCTAGCTTCCATGGTTTTCTTCCACATTACATATTAACGTAAAATTTTTCATCTCATTCCTCGCCCACCTCCTATGGTTTCACATATTGAGAGCCTCGTTGGTCCTTAGGGGGCCCTATAACCTTCTCTTTTGCCCTTAATGTACTTAAAGAATCGTTTTACATTGTCCATAAACTTATTTGCCAATGCTATATCATGTCCCTTTTTTATACATTCTGATCTTGACCAGACATCTATATCTCGAGTCATCCAGTCTTCCCTCCATCTGCCAGCCTTGTCCTTCACAGTGACATGAACATCCTGTCACTAAGCTCTTATTATCCCAGGTTTGAAAGTTTCCATGTCGCAGATGTCCCTTTACCTGCAAATAATACCAATAGTACTCCCAATAAGTACTTTCACACACTGGAGAAGAAATTTGTTTGACCATACTTAAGAGAGTTCTTCCATCCATTTAAAACTCTGGCAGTCCCAGCCTACGTTTATAAAGTAAATATCACCTGTATTACAATCTTGGTATACTGACTGATCTGAGATACCTTTGCATATTTACTCCTCAATTTGCCAGTGAGTTTGTTAGTATTCGTGGGGTTGAGGGAGTACGTAATACGATACCTTCAAAGTGATCATCCTCTTTTTAATTCTCAGTAAACATCCATATGAACTCAGTCGACGATCACTGAGGAATATCCTCTGTACGCACAGGCGTTAGGCTCATTCATATACAGTACAGACCGTTCAGGTGCCCTCATTTTGGTACTGGGTTCAGGAAATCATCTCACCTCTCTGCACACTATCGAAATTACGCTGGGGACAGGGCGTGAACCTGCACATAGTGTGGGAAGCAATTCCATCAAATGTCCACTCTGCTGAAACACCAACAACTTCACAGCGAAGAAAGGCGTTTCAAATGCTTGAATTATGGGAAGTGCTTCAGAAGTTCCAAGGAAATGGCACCTGGTCAACACTGAGGAGATGCTGTTCAGATGTACTCACTTTTAGACTGGGTTCAGGTGGTCATCTCAACTCACTGTAAACTAGCGCACTCACACTGCGGAGAGGCCTTTCAGTTGCACTGACTGCAGGAAGACGTTGATTGCATCATCAACACTGCGGACTCACCAGCGAGTTTGCAACTCACTGCACTTTTTGGAAGTCACTGCTAATCACATCTAGAACTGAACCACATCGATTGCGATGTGTTTATGCTGACATGGAAACATTCTTACCATAAAGCTTCTTTTTTTTAATAGATATTTTTATTAGAAATTTAACATTTTTACAAGTTTACAAAAATAAACAAAACTCTCAGATATAAACATTAGCTCAAATATACAATAGCCAAAATTTAACAAAAAAAAAACACAACAACAGAAAAGAACCGAAAAAAAGAAAATAAATAAATAAACAAAACTCAACAATCTACTAATCTAACCTAGAAATAACCAGAGTGTATATTTAAGTCTCTTACATGCTCGGGATGTGTTAGCATCAGATATAATAAAACCCGTATTCGTGCGGGATTCCTCCCCCGAGGGGCCGCGGACCAGCCAGGTTCGTGGTCTCAATTAAATAAAAGCCCTTGTTGGGATAGCCGAAATATCTGTATTTATGTAATTCAAAAAGTGCTGCCATATTTTATAAAATAATTCGGTCTTTCGGTGCACCATATTTGTAAGGAAGTCAAGGGGAATACATTCCATAATTAGTCTGTGCCAATTTGAAAGTCCAGGGGGGCCCTCCGCCACCCAGTTCATCAAAATATTTTTCCTTGCACAGAAAGAATAGAAAATAGTCTCTTCCCGTACGTGTCCAGGGAGGGAAAGTTCGAAAAGCCCAAGAGGAGAGATACGGGGTCCACTTTTATTTCCGTTCCTAAAATTTCTGTCAGGGTGCTTGCTACTTTAGTCCAATATCTACGGATCTTATGACAGGTCCATAAGCAATGTACAAGAGTGCCCACCTCTATTTTGCATTTAGGACACATTGGAGTTGCTCCTGCCTTAAATTTTGCCAGTCGAACCGGTGCTATATGGGCTCTATGAAGTATCTTCAGCTGGATAGCCTGGGTTCTGTTACAAATAGTAATTCTTCTAGCATTTTCCCAAATATCATTTCACGTTTCTGTGGAGATTTCTAGTCCCAGATCCTGATCCCAGGTTTTAAGCAGATATTCCATATCTCCCGATACTTCATCATGTAGTAAATGATAAATAGTACTGACGGAAGATATCCCCACTGGTCGTAGGACACTACATTCTCTATCTGATTTATAAAGACTATCTGATAACGTGGTCTTCTTCTGTATATAATCTCGAATTTGGATGTATCGAAAGAGGTCTCCATTGGGTAATCCGAATTTCTGACGCAGTTGTTCGAAAGACATCAGGACCCCGTCTTTAAATAGATCCCCTAGACATGAGATACCCCTGGATCTCCAGAGCCTAAAAGTGGCATCTGTTAACCCCGGTTGGAATCCCCATGCTCCCACTATCGGTGCATAGGGGGATGTTTTATGTGAATTGCCCTCATTTTGCCGCATTATATTCCAAACCTTGATTGTATTTAGTATTATAGGGTTTTTACAGTGATCTGTAATGATTTGCCTCTTGTCTGAGAATAAAAGGTTAATAAGTGGGTATTTTACTTGAGAAGCCTCGATGTCCAACCAGATTGATTGTGGATCAGACAAGACGTGGAAGCTGTCGCTTCTTCAGCTTAATGCGGGGCCGCCTACGGTTCCAGGTAGAGGCACTCAGCCAGCCATATAATTTACATAAAGCCGTGCTCGGCAGCATCACCGGAAGCATTCTCCTAGGATATAGGAGACGGGGCAGGATATTCATTTTGATTAGTGCTATTCTACCCAACCAGGAAATTGGTAGGTCTCCCCATCGCTGGAGGTCCTGCCTTATCCTTTCCAATAAAAACACAAAATTAGCCTTATACAACTGACCAAATACTGGAGTAATAAAAATGACTAAATATAAGAAGCCCTCCAGGGACCAGCGAAAGGGAAAAAGGGATCCGTCCGCTAAGCAGGGTATCATAGCAAGGCCACCCATTGGCATAGCCTCCGATTTTGAAAAATTAATTTTATAGCCTGAGAATGCACTAAATGTATTAATAACTTGGATTAAGCGAGGTATGGACATCAAAGGGTTACTGAGGAATAGAAGAACAACGTCTGCATAAAGGGTAATTTTATGTTTACCTGTACCAATCCTTGGGGCCAGTATATTAGGATCAGCTCGTATAGCTTCTGCTAGTGGTTCAATTATTAGCGTGAATAACAATGGCGAAAGGGGACATCCCTGACGGCAGCCCCTACCCACACTGAAGCTATCCGAGCCTAATCCATTGGTAACCACAACTGCTTTGCGATCACTATACAATGTTGAGATCCATTTGGTAAACACCTGCCCAACACCAAACCTCTCCAATGTGTAAAACAAATATGACCATTCAAC
>NC_057716.1:35603257-35647350 GCF_004010195.1 Chiloscyllium plagiosum | reverse complement strand
TACACACACACATATACATACATCCCTCATATATACATAAAATAATAACAGAAAACAACTCCAAGTGGGGGGGGGGAGAAAATCAAATCCCTCTCCCCACCCCCCATGATAATATGGTAAGAGAAAAGAGAGAAAAAAAGGGGGGGATATAAACCAAAGCGGGGGGCAAAGGCAGACCAATATCCATTATGTCTTACAGTTTATCTAAGAGAGTCCAAGAATTCCTTAGCCTTTTCTGGTGATCCAAAGTTATATACGGATCCTTCATGGTTAAAGCGTAACGTCGCTGGGTAGCGTAAGGAGTACTGAATATTTAAGTCCCTTCGCCTCGTCGAATGCCTTCCTCTTTCGAACCAGAGCTGGGGAAAAGTCCTGAAATAGCATGATCTTGGATCCTTTGTAGATCATGGCTTGGGGGTCTTTTCCGAGATTTCTAGGGGCTTCTAGGAGTATCTGCCTCTCCTTGTAGCTCTGCAGCCGGAACAGGACCGGGCGTGGGCGCTGGTTCGAGCCGGGCCCGCGTATTGCGACCCGGTAGGCCCATTCCAGCCTTACCTGGCCTGATCCAGCTTGCAGATTTAAAAGCTGTGGCAGCCACTGCTACAGGAATGCTGTAAGCTGGCCTTCCTCTTCCCGTTCGGGAAGGCCCAGCAAACGAATATTTTCTCGGCGACCTCGATTATCGAGGTCGTCAATATGATTTTCCAAGGTCCGGACTCGCTGCTCGAGAGTCCGGACCTGATTCACGGCCGATTGAGCGGTATTTTCGGAGGTCGCGGCCTTTAGCTCCGCCCCTCCGACTCGGCGTTCAATTTCTCGAATCTCTCGGTCGTGCTTCTGCAGCGCGGCCGAGAGCGAGTCCCAACGATTTCTGGATTCTGCAATAAAGGCATCTATCTTCGAGTCAAGCTTGGAAATAATTTCTGCAAGGCTTGTTACTGTTGGTAAGTCCCCCGGGGCGGCTGTGGACGCCTCTGCTGCAGCTGGAGAGGGTGGGGGAGGGGTTCCTGCTTGCTGAGAGCTGCGGGCTCCCTTCCCTTTAGTCATTTTAACTTAGCATTAAATTGTTTAAATATAATATTACACAACTAATTAAATTACACAATTATTATAAATGATTTGGTGAGCGTGGTAGGGGGTGGGTGACCCACTGTACCCAAGTCTTGGGAGGAGCACTATAGACTCAGTCTTGCTGGGTCGCCACCATCTTGGATCCCCCAAGCTTCTTTTTTTTAATTTAAATTTTAATCACCATACAAAGAAATTGTAATTCTATTCATTTTACCTGAAGTGAGTGTTTCAGGTCATTTATATTTTAAATCTTGTGTTTAGCAATTTCTGGGTTTTCATTTATTGGGTGTTAAATTATGTCAATGATTCTGTGTTTCTCAAAGAAAACTGATTAATGGTCATCTTTAGGCTCAGTCTAATTTATAGAAGGTATTGTGCGGCACACGGGTTTGCAGTGTCCCATTTCTGCAAATTGCTAGAAATGCAACTGCCACAAAATCACAATGCATTTTGGTGCTGCTTGGGAGTGTCACCAAGGGAATTACCAAGGCTTGAGTGAACTCCAGGCTTGCGGGTAGGAAGAGGTACAGGAATAACAATCGTAGCAATGCATTTCCCAATCCAGGATTGCAACCAGTCAAAGAGTGACTGCATTTAGAATGAAATAGAATCTGCTGAAACCTGTTTTCCCTCTTTTCTAACATCAGGTAAATAATGTTTTGTAGCGAAGTGTACGAAATTTATGTGAAATCTCTCAAAGAAATTGAACAGATAACACATGCCCTTGTTTTGGTAAGGTCCGAAGTTTGGACTTGGTGTGTCATCGGCTTTGTTGGTGAGAGTGTCCGCAGCCTGGTATGTGGTATGGCTGAAACAAGAACTTTTGGCTGTGATATGCCTGAAACGTGGACTCTTGGCTGTGGTAAGCCTGAAGCGTGGGCTCTTTGCTATTGTATGCCTGAAGCATAAATTATTGGCTGTGGTATTCCTGAAGTTTGGACTCTTGGCTGTAGTATGCTTGAAACGATGGATCTTGGCATGATTGGCATTGTTGTGCCCGGAATGGGGAATTTTCGATGTCATGGAAACCTTGCAGAAGTCCTGAAGACAAACTCCATATAATTCCTTTTTATTCTTTTTATATCTCGAATGGCGCGAAATTCGGGCGATAAAACACTTCTCACTCCATTTTTCGAGACATATTTGACAGTAAATAAGTGAATCAGCAGCTGAATCAGCTCGAGTTAAAGGGGAATATTTATTTCACACCCACACTAGCAAAGTATCCAATGAACTCTGTATCTATCTATGTGATGCTGACCGTGCATTCACAGACACAGTCTGTTTTCGGGCCATGTTTCACCAGTGTTTGGGCCAAATGCTTTGAGTTTTGAAAGCATATGATTGTCCATATCGGCACTTGCCTAAAATATCCTTCATGCAGTAACCAAAGGAGTCGTGGGATGTGGAAAAAAAAACAATAGATTTCTACCATTCTAATATTGTTCCATAGAGCGAACATGGATTTTGTGGTGAAGTAGTAGGATTGACTGCATTCACTGTGGAATAAATTTACTTTAACCTTGATGGCTTAAAAGCCTCCTGCCGTTTTATTCTGTACGATCCATAGCACGCCACAAAGGTTATGAACGGAAACTGTTCAATAACAAAGCTGAGCTGATTATTTTCCACAGTGCCACTCCATAAACAGAACAGTGAACTTTGAAAATAATCAAGACTGTTTTTAATTCAGTATCTTATTGAAGAAGAATGTATTCATTGATAAAGTTGTGGAAATTAAATGCAGCAAATGAGTAAAGATAAGGAGTGGATTTTGTGAGAAATCGAGTGGCATGTTAAAGAAGTTTATAGACAGAGATAGAGAGGGACAGAGGAAGAGACACAAAGAGGAGGACAGAGGTAGGATAGAGGGAGAGCGTTAAAGAGAGGTGAACTGAGAGAGAAAATCAGAAGGAAAGGTGAACAGACACAGGGGACAGAGAACGAGAGAGGAACGAGAGAGAAGGGAAAATAGAAGGAGACAGGGAACAGAAAGAGATGAGGGACAGACAGAGTGACTGAGAGGGGGACAGCGGGAGAGAGGCAGCAGAGGCCGAGCAGAATGAGACGGGAACCGAGAGGAACAAGGAGAGAAACGGGGAGAGAAGGAGCACGAGAGGTTGGGTAGCGTGGGAGTGGGATTGCCGTGGGTTTCAGAGAGAGAGTGACTGGAAATAAAGAGAGAGGGGCTGCAGAGTGGAGAGGGAGAGGGGGAAGAGAGACAGAGAGAGAGAGAGAGAGAGATGGGTCCAGTGAAAAGGGTGCAACAAGACAGAGCTTGATGGTAGAAGAGAGAGCGTTGGACAGAGGGGGACAGATAGAGAGAGGGACGGTGGGAGGAAGAGTGGGATGGAAAAAACAGCGAGTGGTGGACTGACAGGGAGAGAAAGTGACTGCGCAGGGTGGAGGGATGGGGCAAGTCTAAAGAGCAACAGTAGGACAGGGTGTGAGATCAAAAGTGTCAGGCTGAGGACCAGAGAGGGTGACAGTGACAATGCCAGAGCGAACGCAAGGAGCAAAGAGACAGGAAAACTGAGAGAGAGAGAGGCACACTGACAGAGAGGGAGAGTAGGACAGAGGGAGGGCACAGAAAGAGAGAGGCGGACAGAGAGTGAGAGAGGGAGGCACAGAGAGATACAGTGGGCTGCAGGTGTGGATGGAGGGTGGGAGAGAGGGAGAGATTGGAAGTTGAACAGTTTGTGTAAAGGAGAGGGAGCATTGGAGAATTGGGGAGGCAAAGGAAAACCTGACTGCGGGAGGACGGAAGGTGCACGTCAGAGCAAGATATGGAAGGAGGTGGGTCAAGTGGGAGAGATGTGTTTTGCTGAGGCCAGTTTGCAATGAGTGACCCTGTAACGAAAGCAAGGACAGAGTAAATTAAACCCAACTCCTGCGAAAATTCCCGGCCTCCTCCTCTTCCCTAAGGACCAGGACGAGGGAGTGTTGCTGAACAAACAGACTCCGGAATGCATGCATTGCTCCTTGAAAGTAGAGACACGGGTAGGTATGATAGTGAAGAAGGCTTTTTGATATGCTTTCCTTTATTTGTCAGACTATTGATTACAGGAGTTGGGAGATCATGTTGTGGCTGTACATGACATTGGTTCGGCCTCGTTTGGAATATTGCGAGTTATTCTGGTCTCCTTCCTTCAGAACGTTGTTGTGAAAATTGAAAGTTTAAGAAAAGATTTACAATGATGTTGCCCCGGGTTGGTGGTTTTGAAATCATGAGGAACACGGATAGGATAAACAGACAATTCATTTTCCTTAGGGCGGGAAACTCTTGGAACTGGATGGCATAGGATCAAGCTGAGGGAAGGAAGATATAAAAGAGACCCAAGGGGCAACTTATTCACGCAGGGTTAATGCTTGTATAGAATAAACTGCAAAGGAAGTGATGGAGGCTGGTACACTTGCAACATTTAAAATGCATCTGAATGCTTATGTGCACAGGAAAGGTTTGGAGGGAATTGCGCCTGGTGTTGCTAAGCGGGACGAGATAAGAATTGGAAATCTGGTCAGAATTGACGAGTTGGACTGAAGGATCTGTTTCTGTGCTGTTCATCTCTATAACTCTATGATGGGAGCCGAGTCTGTCTCTCTCCAGCTCAACTTCTTCAACGGAAGGTCAAACAAATTAGAGTTTTCTCTACTGTCCACACTTTTTAGTGAATATTTTTATTTCTTACAAATTGACGTTACAGATAAAGTTCGTTGAATTTTCTCACAGGCCCCTGAGTTCAGAGAAACATTGAAATGTGTCCATATAACTCCCTATGGGATAAGGTTGGACAAATGAGAACTACACTCTGTTGCAGTTTGCTTCGTTGTTGAACATTCAAACTGAAATGAGATAATTGTGGGTGGATTTATTAATGAGACAATTTGATTGATTGCTGAATTTTGTTAAAGGGATATTTCAGCACATTCTTCAGCTGTTGTCTGAACTTAGTCTGAGTCACCGCATAAATCGCAGTGTTCGTACAGCAACTGAGGAGCTGCAGCATGAACCCAAATTCTCGTACAAAGGGATCTAGATACACAAACTGATACCCCAAATACCACATCCGTTTCCATAGAGAAAACACCATTAACCATGACCATAACAGGATGAAGTTCGCCGAGATAACAAACAGTAAAATGACGGATTTTTTTCGATTTCGCATTTCTGTGTCACACTGACCATAGCCATTGGTGTGAGTCCGGAGTCTCCTACGGACTCTGCTGGCAACTATAATGTATCTGACAGTAAAAGCATTGAACAGCAGAATCAGGAGAAATGGGAGAGCTGGATTTAGAATATGATGGAGGAACTCGATTGTAACCCATACATTGGATAAATAATAATTGCTTGTCATCTCACAAAACCAGGGGTTGTTCATCAGTAAATACCGACCTGTGACCATAAAATACCAGAAGATGTTCTTTAAACAGCTCAGCACGGTCACTGTCCCCAGAACCACAGACGCCGTTTTGTCACTGCAGTATTTACTTTTCAGCTTCTGGCAACAAATGGCCACAAATCGATCAAAGGTGAAAGTGACGGTGAACCATACAGAGCAGTCAGTGGCTGTATAAAGGAGGCTAGCATGAATATTACACACGGGGAGGGATTCCCGGAAGGAAAAGTATTCCCAATAAACAATTGGAATTTGTCTCAATATCAGGTCGAGGATAATGACCAGTAGATCCGCCACTGCCATGGACCCCAGGTAACGACTGACACATGGAGACAAGCCGCAATCTTTACAAAGCAGGACATAGATCGTCACTGTGTTAGCTGTGAGGAAGAAAAATAAAAAAAAATATATCAGATTGGGGGCAAATTTACCATTTGATTGAGAACCTCGTGGGATTTCCAAATATGTTTCTCTCTTCAGAGATTTATTGAAGCAACTGGACCTGAAATAACAAAATATGTTAGGGCTCATGAGTTCAAAGTGAGAGGGGAAAAGTGTAAGGGAGATATGGGTGGAAATGTCTTTATGCAGAGGGTGCTGGGTGCCTGGAAGGTTTTGCCAGTGGGAGTGGAAGAGGCGGGCATGATAACATCAATTAAGATATATCTAGACAGATACATGAATGGGCAGGGAGCAGAAGGATACAGACCCACAGAAAGTAGGCGACAGATTAATATAGCCGATCTGGATTGACCCAGGCTTCGAGAGCTAAAAGGTCTGTCCCTGTGCTGTAATTTTTTGTTCTTTTTTTAATCTCAATTATTTCATAAAAATTGACACAAGTCACGATAAACCCTTCCTCCCAAAACATACTGACACACATCTATAAGAACAGATAATTTCAGATGATTTCTTGAACATTCCCACACACTCGGTTACTCGAGAGCAGACTTTGCAGTTCCTCATACGGAACGTCTAAACGTTGCTGTCCTGAACAATTCTTTCCCAGTTCCTTAAACAACAACGGGGATTGGAAATTTCTGCCTTTCAATCAAAATTGTGATGATCCTCTGTCGTGAAGGAATGGAAATTGGAAATGCAGGGAAAATCTATTCACTGCTTTAGCTGCCAGAGGATTCATAGAACATGGAACAATATAGCGCAGAACAGGCCCTTCGGCCCTCAATGTAGCGCCGACCTATGAACTATTCTCAGCTCATGATGTCCAGCCTTTCAAAAATAAAGTGAGCTATAGAATGTTCGGGAAAATGTTGATTATAGAATATTCCAGAGAGTGTCACATTACAGAAGAGGAAGTTCAGTAGATTTTAAAGAATGTACAGGTGCATCAATCTCTAGAACTTCATCTAATGTATCTCACAACACAGTGGGAAGACAATAGACAATATGTGTTGAACTCGACTATTCAGTGGCAGACTTTTCTGAGTGATGTCTTTTGTGGAATGTTCTAGATGATGCTCGAACCAATTGGCCACGTTCAGATAAATGTCACTCCTCGAGTATGTGACACATTAGCCAAAGGATCAGATTTGTGATTCTTCGAAATCACATACAGTTAGATTAGATTACAGTGTGGAAACAGGCCCTTCGGCCCAACAAGTCCACACCGACCCGCCGAAGCGCAACCCACCCATACCCCTACATTTACCCCTTTAACCTAACACTACGGGCAATTTAGCATGGCCAATTCACCTGACCTGCACATTTTTGGACTGTGGGAGGAACCAGAGCACCCGGAGGAAACCCACGCAGACACGGGGAGAACGTGCAAACTCCACACAGTCAGTCACCTGAGGCGGGAATTGAACCCGGGTCTCTGGCGCTGTGAGGCAACAGTGCTAACCACTGTGCCACCATGCCGCCCATGAAGTTATAAAGCTTCATGAGGCCATTTAACACTTCTCACCTGCTCAACCTTTCAATAATGTCTGGGTTGATCTGATTGAGTCCTGAGATCCATGTTACAGAAATGTTCAATCATTCAACTTCCTGGATTCCTGTCACTGACAAGATAATATTTAGGCACTTTTTACACTAGATCTTGGCAGTTATTTCCACCAAGATGTTATGCATAAAATACTCCTAAAATAATATTTTAAAAATATGCATTCATTTTATATGAAGATTCATTGATAATATAAAGCTGTGGTTATTTCATTTGACTCACCTTGTTACATTTAACCAATGGAAGCATTATTTGTTATTTCATTATAAAATAAAATAATATCCAGTGTTGGGAATATTGGCAATCAGGAACAAAGGTATAGAACAGCACCTCAAGTGTTAGAGTCACTGGATTATTATATGGGCCATGTGTAAATTATCACAGAAAGAAGAAAAATTGGGAAGTAAATTCGTACTAAAGGAGTGGTGCAGGGAAAAGTGGATTTTGATTTTGGCATCAGTATTGAAACAGGAAGGAACTATCTAAAGCCCATCTAACTGACACTACTGCATTACCATCTATATGTTAATCCAAAGCCCATGTAAATACCCTTAATGCTGCCGAGTCTACTACTGTTGCAGGCTGGACATCCACGCCCATCCTACTCTCAGAGTAAAGAACCTATTCTGACATATGTCCTCTATCTATCATGTCTCAATTTAAACCTGTGACCCAAGTGCTATCGCATCAGAGTTTTGTACAGCTGCAACATGACCTCAAGGATTTGAAACACAATCCCTCCTTCAATAAAATCAAATACACCGTATGCCTTCTTAACAACCCTATTAACCTGAGTGGCAAATTTCGCAGATGGATACACACGGAAAACGAAATCTCTCTGCTCATCCAAACTGCCAAGAATCTTGCCATTAGCCCAATACTCTGCATTTCTGTTATTCTTTCCAAAGGGAATCACCTCACACGTTTCCACATTAAACTCCATTTGCGACCTTGCAGCACAGCTCTGCAGCTTATCGATGTCACCCTCTGTAAACTTCAACATCCTTCCGCACTATCCACCCCTCACCAACCCTTCGTGTCATCCACAAATGTAATAACCCATCCTTCTATGACCTCATCCATGTCATTTATTATAATGAAATGCAGCAGTGGCTCGAAATCAGATCCTTCATGTACATCACTAATAAATGAACTCCAGAATGAACATTTCCCATCAACCTCTGTCTTTTTACAGCCAGCAAATATCTCATCCAAACCACTAAATCACATTCAATTCCCTGCTCCATATTTTCTACCAAAAAATTCAGGACAGAGAAAATCCAAGTGAGGAACTTATTATTACAATAATAATGGAGGACTGCAACATGAAGTTGGACTCGGAAAATCAGTGTACTCCCAAAGAACTTGAATTGTGGAATGTATACGAGATCTTTTTGGACTAGTTTCTAATGGAACCATCGAGGAAATGGACAATTCTGGATTTGATAATGTAAACGTAGGCAGACTTGAAGAGATGGCTGAAAGTGAAAGAGCCCTGAGCGAACAGTGACCATATTGTCATCAATATCAACCTGCAGCATGAGAGGGAAAAGCTGGAATCAGATCCCTCAGTACAGTTGACTGAATGCAGAGACAATAACATGATGGAGCAGCTGGCCATTATCTATAGGTAGGAGAGACGTAGGCAATGGAGGAGCAATGGCTGGAGTTTCTGAAGGTAATTCGTGAGACACAGCCACAATTCATCATAATGAATTAACCATGTACGAAGGTGAGAGAGAGGCAAGATAGGAAAATTATGAACGTAACACCGTGGGAAAAGTGTGAGGAAGATACATGGGAAATTGGTTAAGCTGACCTCAGTCGATGGTTACATTTTTCGTCAAGTGTTAAGGATAAAGTTACAATGGTTAAACCATGAAGTGCCTCTTTAATTTGGGATAGAACCGCATGGCATCTACAAGGAAAGGTCACGTGATAATTCTGAAGAATTCTTTGAAGACATAAGGTTAGCCACAGGAGAGCTGGTGAATCCTTCTTTGGATTTCCAGAAGGTCTTTAATTAGATGCCACACAGGAGGCTAATGAATATGTTAAGAGGCAGTAGTGTTCACATTTTCCCTGGAAAAACAACAGAAGGCAAATGAGCAGAAGCAGTCCATTCAAACTTCGAGTCTGCTCTGCCATTCATTGTCAATATGATAAACCTCAAGGCCCCTTTGCCCCTTGTTTTGCCCTTGATATCTTACAGATTAAAGGTCTGCCCATCTCAGTCTTGAATGAACTCAATAACTGAGTGTCAACAATGCTGAAGGTGTGGAATTCGACAGAATTACCGAAAGTAAATGAAGTGATTGGAAAGAGGTCATCCAGGTGGGCCTCAGTATAGGGCTTCCCTGACTGGGGCTGTTAACGTGGACCAATCAGTGAGCTTTGCCAGACAGATATAATCAGGAGTGTTGTGGAATGCATTATTTCCCCCTCCAACTCTATTTTGATTTAGTCCCTACCCTACCCTTCACTGTTTTGATCACACAGCACTGCCCTTTGATGTGAAGGGCAGTGTTTGTCACTGGCCACCCGGGTGTTTTCATATCTTCCTGGTGGTGGAATTTGAATAAAGATTCGTGCACTTTGTGTCTTTCATTGTGTCTCACACCTGCACACACACACACACCATGGGTGTTGGGGATAAAATAAGCACTACCGCACTTAGGTGGTAGTGTGGGGGTTAAATAAAAAAAAAACAAAAAAAAACAAGAGATCTCAAAAAAAATAAACAAGAGATCTGCTGGGGAAAAATAAGCACTACCGTGGTTAGGCGGTAGTGTGGGGGTTTAAGGAAAAAAGGAAAAAATAATAATAATAAACAAGAGATAAAAAAGAAAAATAATCAGGAGTGTTGTGGAATGCATGATTTCCCCCTTCAACTCTATTTTGATTTAGTCCCTACCCTTCCCTTCACAGTTTTGATCACGCAGCACTGCCCTTTGATGTGAAGGGCAGTGTTTGTCACTGGCCACCCGGGTGTTTTCCTATCTTCCTGGTGGTGGAATTTGAATAAAGATTTGTGCACTTTGTGTCTTTCACTGTGTCTCACACCTGCACACACACACCATGGGTGCTGGGGAAAAAAATAAGCACTACCGCACTTAGGTGGTAGTGTGGGGGTTAATAGGGGATTAAAAAAATAAACAGGGATTTTACAAAAAAAAATCAGGAGTATTGTGGAATGCATGATTTCCCCCTTCAACTCTATTTTGATTTAGTCCCTACCCTTCCCTTCACAGTTTTGATCACACAGCACTGCCCTTTGATATGAAGGGCACTGCTTGTCACTGGCCACTCAGGTGTTTCCTATTTTCCTGGTGGTGGAAATTGAACAAAGATTCGTGCACCTTGTGTCTCTCACTGTGTCTCACACCTACACACACACATAATGGGTACTGGGGAAAATTAAGCACTACTGCAGTTAGGCGGTAGTGTGGGGGTTTAATTGAAAAACACTTGGTGGGTAGACTGCTAAAAGAAAAACAAAAATATAACCAGGAGGAGCATTGCCCTTTAATGTGGCCACCTGGGTGTTTGTCTATCTTGAGAGTTGGATCAGTGTGAGTGTGCACACGTGCAAGGACTCTTCTCCTTCAAGGGGACTGAGAGGAAGGGGACTGTCCCTGGAAAAAAAAGGAGTGTATAAGCACTACCACAGTTAGGTGGTAGTGTGGGGGTTAAAGAAAAAAAAAACACAGGAGATTGCATTGCAAAAAAAAGAAAGAAAATGACCCGGAGATAAGGGCACTGCATGTAAAAAACAAGAACAGGATAAAAAAAGAAAAAAAACAGGAGTGTCTCCCCTTCACTGTTTGATCACGCAGCATTGCCCTTTGATGTGAAGGGTACTGCTTGTCACTGGCCATTGGGGTGTTTTCTTATCTTCCTGGTGGTGGAAATTGAATAAAGATTCATGCACTTTGTATCTCTCACTGTGTCTCACACCTGCACTATGGGTAAAAAAAATCAGGAGTGTCCTGGAGTTGTTCAGGGAGAAGTGGGCGCCGCAGGGAGTGGAGTGCATTATTTCCCCCTCCAACTCTATTTTGATTTAGTCCCTACCCTCCCCTTCACTGTTTTGATCACACAGCACTGCCCTTTGATGTGAAGGGCAGTGCTTGTCACTGGCCACCCGGGTGTTTTCCTATCTTCCTGGTGGTGGAAATTGAAATAAAGATTCGTGACCTTGAGTCTTTCACTGTGTCTCACGCATGCACACACACAACATGGGTCCTGGGGAAAAAATAAGCACTACCACAGTTAGGCGGTAGTGTGGGGGTTTTAAGAAAAAAAGAAAAAATAATAATCAGGAGTGTTGTGGAATGCATTATTTCCCCCTCCAACTCTATTTTGATTTAGTCCCTCCCCTCCCCTTCACTGTTTTGATCACACAGCATTGCCCTTTGATGTGAAAGGCAGTGCTTGTCACTGGCCACTCGGGTGTTTTCCTATCTTCGTGGTGGTGGAAATTGAATAAAAATTCGTGCACTTTGTGTCTCTCACTGTGTCTCACACCAGCACACACACACCATGGGTGCTGGGGGAAAAATAAACACTACTGCACTTAGGTGGTAGTGTGGGGGTTAAATTTATTTTAAAAAAAGAAAAAATAATCAGGAGTGTCGTGGAATGCATTATTTCCCCCTCCAACTCTATTTTGATTTAGTCCTTGCCCTCCTCTTCACTGTTTGATCACACAGCATTGCCTTTTTTTTGTGAAGGGCACTGCTTGTCACTGGCCACTCGGGTGGTTTCCTATCTTCCTGGTGGTGGAAATTGAATAAAGATTCGTGCACCTTGTGTCTCTCACTGCGTCTCCCACCTGGACACACACACCATGGGTGCTGGGGAAAAATACCGCAGTTAGGCGGTAGTGTGGGGGTTAAAAAAAGAAAAAAAATACACAGGAGATAATACCCTGGAGTTGTAAAAATAAAAATAAACTAATCAGGAGTGTTGTGGAATAAATTATTTCCCTTCCAACTCTATTTTGGTTTAATCCCTGCCCTCCCCGTCAGTGTTTGATCGCACAGCATTGCCTTTTGTGAAGGGCACTGCTTGTCACTGGCCACTCGGGTGTGTTCCTATCTTCCTGGTGGTGGAATTTGAATAAAGATTCGTGCACTTTGTGTCTCACTGTGTCTCACACCTGCACATGCACACCATGGGTGCTGGGGAAAAAGTAAGCACTACTGCACTTAAGTGGTAGTGTGGGGGTTAAATTTATAGAAAAAAAGAAAAAATAATCTAGAGTGTCGTGGAATGCATTATTTCCCCCTCCAACTCCATTTTGATTTAGTCCCTGCCCTCCTCTTCACTGTTTGATCACACAGCATTGCCCTTTTTTGTGAAGGGCACTGCTTGTCACTGACCACCCGGGTGTTTTCCTATCTTCCTGCTGGTGGAAATTGAATAAAGATTCGTGCACCTTGTGTCTCTCACTGCGTCTCCCACCTGCACACACACCATGGGTGCTGGGGAAAAATAAGCACTACCGCAGTTAGGCGGTAGTGTGGGGGTTAAAAAAAGAAAAAATATAAAGGAGATAACACCCTGGAGTTGTAAAAATAAAATAATCAGGACTGTTGTAGAATGCATTATTTCCCCTCCAACATTTTGCCAATCATTTCATCCAACTCCCTGGAATTCTGCAGAGGCTTATAAAAATCTCGCTGCAGTGTGACCTCTCCTCTCCTGTTTCTAACCTCAGCACATACTGCCTCAGTAGACGAGTCCTCGTCAAAAGTTATTTCAGTCACCGTTACGCTACTTCTCCCCCTCTTTAAAGGCCTTCCCTCTTCTAAATGAAAGAGCTGAACCCTGGAACCTACAACATCCATTCCTTACCCTTCTCTATCCATGTCTTCGAAACGGCCGCAACATCGAAGTCCCAGGTACCCATCCTTGCTGCAAGCGCACCTAATCTTATTTTGGATACTTCTTGTGCTGACGTAGACACACTTCAAACCAGCTTGTCTGCTAGCGAATTCCTGTGACCATGAACTACTCTCCATGCCCTCCCTACTCTCATCCTCCTGTGCAGCAGAACTATACGTCAGGTTTCAATCCCCCTGCTGAGCTAGTTTAGACTCACCCGTATAGCACCAGCAAATTCCCCCCCCCCCCCCCCCTCCTAAGGGCATTAGCACCCCTCTGGCTCAAGTGAAGACCATCCTATTTATAGTGGCCCCACCTTTCCCAGAATGAGCCCCACATACCCAAGTACCTGACACCATCCTTCCTACAGCAACTCGACAGCCACGTGTTCAACTGATATCTCTCCCTATTCCTTGTCTCGCTGTCACTTGGCAGAGGTAACAAATGAGAGAGAACAACTCTGTTTGCTTTAGCCCACAGCTTCTAGTTCCCTGAAATCCTGCCTTACATCCGTATACCTCTTTCTACTTTTGTCGTGGATACCTATGTGGAACACGACTTGGGTCTTGTCACTCTTTTCCTTCAGGACCCCAAAGGCATAATCCGAGACATCATGGACCTGGCATATGGGAGGCAGCACACCACCAGGAGTCGCGTTCGTTCCCAACAAGCCTTCTATCTGACCCTCTAACTATTGAGTCCCCAATGACTAACACTCTCCTCCTTTCCCTTCTTCCCTTTTGTGCTACAGCTACAAACTCTGTGCCAAAAACCTACACCTCAGTGCATACACCCGGTAAGACTTCCCACCCCAGCAGTATCCAACACGTCATACATCTTTTTTAGGGGAACGACCACAGAGCATTCCTCCATGACTGTATTTGCCCACCTCAAAGAGTTATGGAGGCAGTTAGACCAGTGAGTACAGTATAATGTGGAAACAGGAGAGTGTAGATCAGTGAGTACAGAGTGATGTGGGACCAGGAAAGTGTAAGTCGGTGAGTACAAGTTTGACAGGAGAAGGGGTCAGTGCAGATCAGTTATATCAGGATGTTGTATGAACAGGACTGTATAGATAAGTGGGAACGGCACAGTGTAAATCAGTGAGTACAGGGTGATGTGAGAACGGACAGCGTAAATAAGTGAGTAGTTGCTGATATAGGAATGAGACAACTTAGGTCAGTGATCACAGGGTGATGTTGGAAAAAGAGAGTGTAGATGAGTGAGTACATGGTACTGTGGGACTGGGAAAGTATAGATCGGTGAGTACAGGGTTAATGGGAGAAGGGGACAATTCAGATCAGTTTGATCATGATGTTGTGTGAACCGAACAGTGTAGATCAATGAAGTGGGACACTTAATTCAGTGAGAATGGCACAGTGTAGATCAGTGAGCACAGGGTGATGTGAGGACGGGACCGTGTAGGTCAGTGAGGAAAGGCTGTTATAGAAACAGACAGCGAAGGTCAGTGATCACAGGGTAATTTTGGAACGAGAGAGTGTAGCTGACTGAGTAGAGAATGATGTGAAAACGGGACAGAGTAGCTCAGTAAGCACAGGTGCTGTGTGAACGGGACAGTATAAATCAGTGAGTACAGGGGTAATGTGAGAACGCTGCAGTGTAGATCAGCGAATACATTGCTCGCAGTGAACGGGATAGTGCAGATCAGTGAATACAGGGGTGATGCTTGAACTTGATGTGGGAACGGGACAGTGTAGATCAGTGATTGACGGTGACATATGAACAGGAGTGTGAGTAAGTGAGCACAAGTTGATGGGAGAACAGGGCAATGTTGGTCAGTGAGCACAGTGCTGACAGTGAACGGGACAGTGTAGATCAGTGAGAACAAGGGTGAATGGAGACGCAAGAGTGTAGATCAGTGATATTAAACCGGGATAGAGTAATTCAATGAGTACATGGTGATGAGTGAACAGATCAGTGCAGATTAGTGAGCAGAAGTTGGTGTGAGAAGGGGTCCGCGAAGATAAGTGAGCACAGGGTGATGTGGGAATGGGACAGTGTAGATAAGTGATTACAGATTGATATGGGAACGGAACAGTATAGATCTATGAGTACAAGGTGATAGGAGGAAGGGAGTGTAGATCAGTGAGTACGTGTGTGATGTTTGAACATATGAGTGCAGATCTGTGAGTACAGATCTGTGAGTACAGGGGTGATTGTACAACTGCGCAGTGTAGGTCAGTAAAGTACAGGGTGATCTGAGAACGGCAAACTGTAGATTAGTGAGCACGGGGGATATGAGAATGGACAGTGCAATTCATCGAGTAAATGTGATGTGGGAACGGGATATGTAGTGCTGTGGGCACAAGAGTAATCTGGGAAAGTGGAGAGTGGAGATCAGTGAGTAGAGAGATTATGCAGGAACTGGACAGTATACATTTGGGCGGCACGGTGGCACAGTGATTAGCACTGCTGCCTCACAGCGCCAGAGACCCTGGTTCAATTCCTGCCTCAGGTGACTGTCTATGTGGAGTTTGCACATTCTCCCCGTGTCTGCGTGGGTTTCCTCCGGGTGCTCCGCTTTCCTCCCACAATCCAAAAATGTGCAGTTTAGGTGAATTGGCCATGCTAAATTGGTCGTAGTGTTAGGTGAAGGCAGTTTAGGTGAATTGGCCATGTTAGGTGAAGGGGTAAATGTAAGGGAATGGGTCTAGGTAGGTTGTGCTTCGGCGGGTCGGTGTGGACTTGTTGGGCTGAAGGGCCTGTTTCCACACTGTAAGTAATCTAATCTAATGAGTGAGTACAGAGAGAGAGGAGATAGACAATGTAGATCAGTGAATGCAGGGCTGATAGTGAACGGGACAGTGTAGATCAGTGATTACAGGGTGAGTGGAACGGGAGAGTGTGTCTCAGTGGGTACAGAGTGAAGTGGGGACAGGATAAATTAGATCAGTGAGTGAGATGTGAGAACAGCACAGTGTAGGTCAGTGAGCAAAGGCTGATGTAGTAACAGAACAGTGGAGGTCAGTGAGTACAGGCGTTACATGAGAACAGGACAGCAAATGTTATTGAGTTGAGGGTGCTGCGTGAACGGGACACATAGATCATGAGTATTGTGAGAATGCTACAGTGTAGATCAGTGACTACAGGGCTGCTAGTGAACGGGACAGTGTAGATCAGTGAGTACCGGGGTGATGTTTGAACCCGACAGTGAAGATCATTGAGTACACGGGTGGTTGGAGAACGGGACAGAGCAGGTCATTGAGTATAGAATTATTTCCGAACGGAACAATGTAGATCTGTGAGCCGCAGGTTGATGTGGGAACTGTACAATGCAGATCAGCGATTACACAGTTAAGTGGAAACGGGACAGTATAGATCAGTGAGTACAGTGAGATGTGGAACGGGACAGTGTAGGTCAATGAGCACAGGGTGATGTGAGAACGGGATAGTGTAGATAGTGAGAACAGGGGGATGTGAGAACGTGATAATGCAACTAATTTAGAAAATGTGATTTAGGCCAATACACACAGAATGATGTGGGAACGGGAGAGTGGAGATCAGTAAGTAGAGAAGTTATGTGGGAACGGGACAGTGTACATTAGTGAGTACAGTCATATAGGTTAACGGGACAGTGTAGATCAGTGAATAAAGGGCTGATAGTGAAAGGCACAGTGTAGATCAGTGAGTACAGGGGTGAGTGTAGACGGGAGAGTGTATATCAGTGGGTACAGTATGATGTGGGAACCGGGTAAATTAGATCAATGAGTACAGGGTGACGTGGGAAAGGGACAGTATAGATCAGATAGTACAGTGGTGATGTGAGAATGGGACAGATGAGTGAGAACGGGGCAGTGTAGATCAGTGATTACAGAGTGATGGAAGAACGGGACAGTATAGATCAGTGAGCACAGCGTGTTGCAGGAGTTGAACAATGCAGAAGAGGGAAACAAAATAGTGTCAGTCGAGGTGATGAAAGAATGGGACAGTGTAGATCCGTGAGTGCAGGTTAATATGGGAACGGAACAGTGTAGGTCAGTGAAGGCAGGGTAATGTGGGAACGGAAGAGAGTAGATCAGTGAGTACAAGGTGATGTTAGAACAGTGAGAAAGGCACAGTGTAGGTCAGTGTGTGCAGGGGTGATGTGGGAACGGGACAGATTAGATAAATAAGCACAGGGTAAGGCGGAACGGGACAGTCTAGATCAGTGACGTCAGAGTGACGTGTTACGAGACAGTGCACGTCAGTGAGTGTAGGTGATGTATTATCGGAACAGTATAGGTCATTGAGTACAGGGCTGATGTGAAAACCGGACAGTGAAGGTCAGTGAGCAGATGGTGATGTAGGAACGGAACAGTGGAGGTCAGTGACTACAGGGGTAAGGTGAGAACTGGACAGTGTTGATCGGTGAGCACAGTGTGACGTGAGAACGGGATAGTGTCGATCAGTGAGTACAGATTAATGTGGGAACGGGTCACTGTTGATTAGTGCGCTCAGGGTGCTGTGTGAACGGGACAGTATAAATCAGTGAGTACAGGGGTAATGTGAGAACGCTGCAGTGTAGATCAGCGAACACATTGCTCGCAGTGAACGGGATAGTGCAGATCAGTGAATACAGGAGTGATGCTTGAACTTGACAGTGTGAATCATTGAGTACACGGGTGCTGTGGGAAGGGAAAAGTATAGGTGAGTGAGTACAGGGTTTATGGGAGAAGGAGGGGTCAGTCAGTGAGTACAGGGGTGAAGTGAGAATGCGACAAAGCAGATAAGTGAGAAGGGGACAGTGTAGATCAGTGATTAGATGACGATTAGAGAAGGGGTACAGTGTAGATCAGGGAGTATAGGTTGATGTGGAAACGGGACGGTGCAGGTCAATGAGAACATCGTGATAGGAGAGCGGGACAGTGTCGATCACTGAGTATAGGTTTGATAGTGAACGGGACAGCGTAGATCAGTGGTGATTGGAAAATGAGAGAGAATATGTACTTTTTGGACAGAGTGGTGTGGGAATGGGATTAATTAGATCAGATAGTACAGGGTAACATGGGGACAGGGCAGTGAACATGAATGAGTACAGAGGTGATGTGAGAATGGAGCAGAGTAGATCAGTGAGAATGCGACAGTGTAGATGAGTGATTCTCGGATGCTGGAATAAGAGGACAGTGTAGATCAGTGAGTACAGGAGTGTTCTGAGAATGCGATAGAGCAGATCAGTGAGGAGGGTCAGTGCAGATCAATGATTAGATGACTATAGGACAAGTAGACAGTGTAGATCAGTGAGTATATAAATATGTAGGACCGGGAACGTGTAGATCAGTGAGTGCAGCTTTGATGGGAGACGGGGGAGTGTAGATCATTGAGAAAGGCATAGTGTAGATCAGTGAGTACACGGTCACGTGAGAAAATGACTGTAGATTAGAGAGCGCAGGGTGATGTGAGAACGGAACAGTGCTGATCAGTGAGCACAGGGTGATGTTGGAACGAGAGATTGTAGATCAGTGTATACAGGCCGATGCGAGAACGGTACAGTGTAGATCGATGAGCACAGGGTAATGTTGTAATGGGACAGAGAAGATCAGTGAGTAAGAGTGATGTTGGAACAGGACAGTGCAGATTAGTGACTACACATTGATGTGTGAAAAGGACAGTGTAAATCGGTTTGCACAGGATGATGAAGGAACAGGAGAGTGTAAGTCAGTGATTACAGGTTGATGTGGGAACAGGACAAGGTAGATCAGTGAGTACAGGAGTGATGCGAGAATGCGACAGAGCAGATCAGTGAGGAGGAACCGAATAGTGTAGGTCAGTGAGAACAGGAGTGATGTGAGAATCGGACTGTGTCAGACAGTGATCACAGGGTGATGTCAGAACGGATGTCAGTGAGTACAGGGTGATGTAGGACCGCTAAAGTGTAGATAAGTGAGTTCAGGGTTGATGGGAGAATGGGGCGTGTAAATCAATGAGAAACGTGTGTTGCATGAGCGGGACAGTGGAGATCATTGACAACGGCAAAGTGAGTACAGGTTCCCGTGAGGAAAAGACTGTGTAGAATAGATACCACAGGATGATGAGAGAACAGAACAGTGTAGATCAGTGAGCACAGGGTGGTGTTGGAATGAGAGAACGTAGATCAGTGTGTAAGCTGAAATAAAACGGTACAGTGACAGTCAGTGAGTAGAAGATAATGTGGAAAAGGGACAATGCAGACCAGTGTTTACAGTATGTGGAAACGGGACAGTGAACCCAACAATTACTGGGCAATGGGAGAACAGGACAGTATAGGCCAGTGAGCAGAGGGTGTTTTGTGAAAGGGCAGCGTTGATCAGTGAGAACGGCCCAGTGTAGATAAGTGAGCAGAGGGTGATGTGGGAACGGGACAGTATACATTAGTGATCTGGGAATGGGACAATGTAGATCACTGAGTACAGGGTTTTGAGTGAATAGAAACGCGTTGATTGTGAAGCCAGACCGTGCTGATCAATGAAAATGGCACAGTGTACGTCAGTGAGTTCAGGATAAGTGTGAGAACGGTACAGAGCAGATTAGTGAGCACTGGGTGATGTGAGAACTGGACAGTGTGGATCAGTGAGTGCAGGTTGACGTGGGATGGAAAAGTGTATGTCAGTGAGCAGAGAGTGATGTGGGAACGGGAGAGTGTAGATCAGTGAGTTCAGGGTAGTGTTAGAACAGTGAGAATGACACCGTGTAGATGAGTGAGTCCAGGGTGATTGTGGGAATGGGACAGAGTAGATGAGTAAGCACAGGATGATTGGTGAACGTACAGTGTATATTAGTGTCTACAGGTTGACATGGGTACAGGACTGTGTAAATCAGTGAGATCAGAATTAATGAGAGGAGAGAACAGAGTAAATCAGTATGTACATGTTGATGGGTGAACGTGTAAGTGTAGGTCATGAGAACAGGGTGACTAATGAATAGGGCAGTGTAGGTCAGTGAGTTTAGGGATGATCAGAAAACAAGACAGTGTCAGTCATTGAGTAGAGTGTAATGTGACAATGTGACAGAGCAGATCAGTGAGAAGGGGAGAGGGTAGATCAGTGATTAGATGACGATCGGAGGAGGGGGACAGTGTAGATCAAGGAGTATAGGATTGATGGGAGAACAGGACAGTGTATATCAGTGAGTACAGTTTGATGTGGGAAGTGGACAGGGCAGGTCAGTTAAAACGGGGCAGTGCAAATCAGTGATTTCAGGGTGATTGGAGGACGGGACTGATTAGATCAATGACTGCAGTGTGTTTTGTGAAGGGGCAGTGTACATCAGTGAGAACAGCACAGTGTAGATCTGTAAGTACAAGATGATGCGACAACGGGACAGTGGAGGTCAACGAGCACAGGGTGATTTGGTAATGGGACAGTGCAGCTCAGTGAGTAAGGGTGATGTCGGAATGGGACAGTGCAGTTAAGTGAGTACAGATTGATGTGTGAACGGGACAGTGTAAATCAGTGAGCACAAGGTAATGTGTGAATCGGAGGGTGTATATCAGTGAGTACAGGTTGATGTGGGAACGGGGAAATGTAGATCAGTGTGTACAGGTGATGTAGTAACGGGACAGCATAGGTCAGTGAGTACAGGGGTGATGTGAGAACCGGGCTGTGTCACAGGGTGATGTGGGAACCGGAAACTGCAGATATGTGAGTGCAGGGTTGATGAGAGAAGGGGGAGTGTAGATCACTAAGGAAAGTGTGTTGCATGAACGGGGCAGTGTAGATAATTGAGAACAGCATATAATAGATGAGTGAGTACAGGGTCACGTGAGAAAAAGAGTGTGTAGATTCGAGAGCACAAGGTGATGGGAGAACGGAACAGTGTAGATCAGTGTGCACAGAGTGATGTGAAATGGTACAGTGACGATCAGTGTGTACACGCTGATGTGAGAACTGGACAGTGCAGTCCAGTGATTACAGGATGTGGGTACGGGACATTGCAGGTCATTGGAAATGGAACAGTGCAGACCAGCGACTAAACGATGATGGGAGAACGGGACAGTGTAGGTCAGTGAGCGCAGGGTTTTTTTTGTGAAGGAGCAGTGTAGAATAGTGAGAAGGGAATAGTGTGGAATAGATCAGAGAGCACAGGGTAATTTGAGAGCGGGACAGTGAAGATAGTGGGAGGCACGGTGGCATACTGCTGCCTCACAGCGCCAGAGACCCGGATTCAATGACCACCTCGGACAACTGTCTGTATGGAATTTGCACATTCTCCCCGTGTTTACGTGGGTTTCCTCCGGGTGCTCCAATTACCTCCCACAGTCCAAAGGTGTGTAGGTTAGGTGAATTGTCCATGCTAAGTTGCCTATAGTGTTAGGTGAAGGGGGCAAATGTAAGGTGAATTGTTCTTCGGAGAGTCAGTGTGGACTTGTTGGCCCGAAGGGTCTGTTTCCACACTGTAAGTAATCTAATTTACTCTAATAAGTGAGCACAGAGTAATGTGAGAACGGGACAGTGTAGATCAGTAAGCACTGAGTGATGTGGGAATGGGGGAGTGTAGATCAGTGAATACAGGGTTTTGTGTCAATGGAACAGTGTTGATAGTGAAACCGGACAGTGCAGATCAATGAAAGCAGCACAGGGTGTTGTGTGAAAGCAACAGTGTATTTCAGAGAGTGTACATCAGTGAGATCAGGCGTAATGGGAGAACGGGACAGCGGACATCAGTGAGTGATGTCAGTGAGAACAGCTTGATTGATGAACAGGGCAGTGTAGGTCAGTGAGTATAAGGGCGATGGGAAAACAGGAATTTGTCAGTCAGTGAGCACAGAAGTGATGTGAAAATGCAACAGAGCAGATCAGTGAGAAGGGGACAGTGTAGATCGGTGATTAGGTGATGAAAGGAGAAGGGGACAGTGTAGATCAGGAAGTAAAGGATTGGTGGGAGAACGGTACAGTGTATATCAGTGCGTAGAGTTTGATGTGAGAACGGGACAGTGCAGGTCAATGAGTACATAGTATTAGGAGAACGGGACAGTGTCGATCACTGAGTAAAGGTTTGATAGTGAACCGGACAGTGTAGATCACTGTCCGGACAGTGTAGATCACAGTGAGTACAGTGGGGATTGGAAAACGGGACACTGAGTGATGTGGGAATGGGATTAATTAGATCAGTGAGTGCAGGGTATCATGGGAACAGGACAGTGTAGATCAATGAGTACAGGGGTGATGTGAGAATGGGACAGAGTAGATCTGCGAGAATGTGGCAGTGTAGATGAGTGATTCTCAGATCCTGAAATAACGGACAATGTAGATCAGTGAGTACAGGGTGTTGTGTGAATGCAACCGTGTACATCAATGTAACTGGACAGCATAGACCAGGGAAAACAGCTCAGTGTACATCAGTGAGTACAGGGTGATTGCGAGAATGGGACAGAGTAGATTACTGAGCACTCAGTGATATGAGAACTGGACAGTGTGGATTAGTGAGTACAGGTTAATGTGGGAAGTAAAAGTTCAGGTCAGTGACCACCGATTAATATGGGAAGTGGAGAGTGTAGATCGGTGAGTAGCGGGAGATGTTAGAACAGTGAGAATGGCATAGTCTAGGTCAGTGAATTTAGGGCGATTGTCAGAACGGGACAGAGCAGATGAGTAAGCACAGGGTGATGGACGAACGTGACAGTGAAGATCACTGACTACAGATTGATGTGGGAATGGGGACAGTGTAAATCAGTGAGAACAGGAGTGATGGTAGAGGACATGGTGATGGCTGAACCGGTCCGTGTAGATCAGTGAGCACAGAGTGATTGGTAGGTCAGTGTAGGTCAGTCAGTATATGGGTGATGTTAAAACGGGGCAGTGTCAATCAGTGAGAACAGGGTTGATGTCAGAACACAATAGACCACATCAGTGAGAAGGGGACAATGTAGCTCAGTGACTAGAAAAAGATGGGAGAACTAGTCAGTGTAGATTAGTGAGTACCGGATTGATGGGTGAAGGGGCAGTGTAAGTCAGTGAGCACAGGGTGATGTGGGAACGGGAGAGTCTAGATCAGTGAATACATGATGATGTTAGAAAGTGAGTGCATGTGGTATCTGAACAGCACAGTGTAGTTCAATGAGTACAGGGTGATGTGGGAAGGCACAGTGTAGATCACTGAATACGGGGTGATACTGGAATGGAACAGTGTTAATCAGTGAGGACAGGACAGTGTCAATCAGTGATTACAGGATTGATGGGAGAACGAGGCATTGTATATCAATGAGTACAGATGATGTGGAAACGGGACAGTATAGGTAAGTGATTACACGATGATGTTAGTTTAAAAAAAATCACTCAACCCCAGGTTATATGCCAACAGGTTTAATTTGATGCATGAGCTTTTGGAACGCTGTTCCATCATCAGGTCATTGTGGAATACACGATTGTAAGGCACAGAATGTATAGCAAAGGTTTACAGTGTGAAGTAACTGTAGCAGAGGCTACGGCAATGGATAATTAGGCACAGCACAACAATCAACAGAGAGGAGTACTCCCTCCAAGTTGGAGAACACTTCGGACATTCGGGTGAGAATCCTCCAAGTCGAACGTCAGGACAGGCAGTAGCGAAAAATGGTTGAGCACATGCTGATACCTAAGTTCGGTACACACAGGGATGGCCTCAACCATGTATTTAAGTTCACATTGTCGCTTCAACAGCAGCACACAGAGGTGCTAACACCAAATACATTATCTGGTCTAACGTCAATTGTTAAAGTTCACTTGAGAATGTAACATGTAAAAAAAAAGTTTTGCGATTTTATGATAGAAGACAAACGAACAGTGTCAATCTAACAGATGCTAGAATTAACAAGCAATCACGGAATTTTCAATGTATAATTTCAGTACATCACACTGTGAACTTGTGCTATAGGTTCCGTGTCTGACAGCCATATACTCCACAACCACATGATGAAGGAGCAGCGCTGCGAAAGCTCGTGCTTTCAATTGAACCTGTTGGACTGTAACTGGTGTTGTGTGATTTTTAACTTTGTATGCCCCAGTCCAACACCGGCATCTCCAAATCATGTTATAAAAGGGCAGTATAGTTCACTGAGTGCAGCTGATGTAGTAACGGGGCAGTGTAGGTGAGTGAGCACAGGGGATCATAGAACGGGACAGTATAGATCAGCGAGTACAGGGTGATGTGGGAACGAGACATTGCAGGTCAGCGAGTACAGGGTAATGGGAAAAGGGGGACAGTGTAGATCAGTGAGCAAAGAAAGAGGTGGGATCGGGACTATGTCGATGTGTGATAATGGAACAATGCAGATCCGTGACTACAAGATGACGTGGTCACGGGGCAGTATACATCACAGAACACAGGAGTGCGAGGAGAACTGGACAGTGCATATCAGTGATTATAATGTGATGACGGATGAAGGGAACAGTGCAGACCAGGTAGGGTGATGGGACAACGGGGCAGTGTTGGTCAATGATTAAAGTAATGACGTGAGAATAGGACAGAGCAAATCACTGAGAACTGGACAAGAAGATCAGTTATTACAGGGCGATGAGTGAACGGGACAGTGTAGAGGAGTGAGTACAGAATTGATGAGAGAAAGGAGCAATGAAGATCAGTGAGAACGGCACAGTGTAGATCAGTGAGAACAACACAGTGTTGATCAATGACTGCAGGGTGAATGTGAGAACGGGAGAGTGTACATTAGTGAGCACCGGGTGATGTGAGAACTGGGCCGTGTAGATCACTGTGTACAGGTTGGTGTAGGAACGACACCGTGTGGATCACTGATGTGGGAATGTGGCAGTGTAGATCAGTGAGAACAGCACAGTGTAGTTCAGTGAGTACACGGTAAGTTGAGAACGGGACAGTGTAGATCAGAGAGCAGATGGTAATGTGAGAACTGGACAGTGGAGATATGAGCGTTCATGGTGTAGTGGGAATGGAACAGTGTAGATTGTGAGTTCAAGGGTGACGTGAGAACGGGACAGTGTAGATCTGTGAATACAGGGTGATGTGGGAACTGGCAGTGTAGATCAGTGAGTACAGTGTTGATGTGAGAACAGAACAGTGTAAATCAGGGATTAAAGATTCATGTTGGAACGTGACAGTGCAGATCTGTGAGTAGAGGGGTGATTGGTGAATGGAATGTGCAGGACAGTGAGTACAGGATGATTTGAGAACAGGACAGTATAGATTACTGAATTCAGTAGTGATGTGCGAACGTGACAATTTAGATCAGTAAGTGCAGAGTGATGTGAGTACAGGAGAGTATAGAGGTGATGTGGGAACGGGCCATAGTGGATCACTGATTACAGGGTGATGGATGAACGGGAAATTGTAGATCAGTGATTCCAAGGGTAATGGGTGAATGGGAAGTGCGGACAGTGAGTACTGTATGATGCAACAACAAATGAGTGCAGATCACTGAGTACGTGGGTGTTGTGGGAACTGGACAACATACATCTGTGAGTATAGTCGTGACGGGAAAACGGTACAGTGTCGATCAGTGACGACATTGTGATATGTGAACAGTGCATTGTAGGTCAGTGAGCAAAAGGGTGATGGGAGAACGGGACAGTGTACGTCAGTGAGGCAGAGGTGCTATTTGAAGCAGAGTAAGTCAGTGAGTATGAGACAGAGTAGATCAGTTAGTAAAGGATTAGATGGAACTGGGCAGTGTAGACCAGTAAGTACGGGGTTTCTGGGAGAACGGTCGGTGCAGATCAGTGAGTGTTCAGTGTTGTGTGACCGGGACAGTGCAGATCATTGAGAACAGGACAGTGTAGATCAGTGAAAATGTCACAGTGTAGTGCAGTGAAAATGTCACAGTGTAGTGCAGTGAATATAGAGTGTTCTGAGAACGGGACAGTGTTGAGTACTGAGAACAGTGTGATGTCAGAAAGGGATAATGCAGGTCAGCGAGCACATTGTGATGCGGGAATGCGAGGGTGTCGATCCTTGAGTACGGAGTGATGTGGGAACTGGACAGTGGAGGTCAATGAGTGCAGTGTGATGTAGGCACTGTACAGTATACCTCAGTGAGTAGACGGTACAGCGTAGATCAGTGAGTAGAGGATGATGTGGGAACGGGACAGTGCAGGTCAGTGAGTAGAGGGGTGATGCATGAACGGGACAGTGTTGATCAGTGAGCACAAAATGATGTTGGAACGAGAGTGTAGATCAGTGAGAACAGGGTGATGTGGGAACGGGACAGAGCAATCAGTGAGAACAGGGTGATGGTTGAACGGTGCAATGTATGTCAGTGAGTACAGAAGTGATGTACCAATGGGACAGACTAGATCGGCAAGACTGAGACAATGTCGACCAGTGAGTACAGGATGATATGGAATGGGAAAGTGTAGATCAGTAAGTAAAGGGTTACTGAGAGAATGGTGCAGTGCACATCCGTGAGTGCACGGTCTTGTGATAACGGAACAGTGCAGATCATTGAGAACGGGACAATGTAGATCAGTGAGAATGGCAAAGTGTAGAGCAATGAATACAGGGTGTTGTGAGAACGGGGCAGTGGAGACTAGTAAGCACAAGGTGATGTGAGAACGGAATAGTGTAGATCAATGAGTACAGTTTGATGTATGAATGAGACAGTGCAGGTCAGTGAGTACTGGGTGACGTGGGAAAGAGAGAGTGTAGATCCGTGAGTAGAGGGTGAGGTTAGAACAGGACAGAGGAGGTCAATGAGTGCAGGGTGATGTAAGCACAGTACAGTGTAGATCAGTGAATACATGAGTGATGTTTGAATTCGACAGCATGGATCGGTGAGTACAGGCATGATTGGAGTACGGAACAGTGTATGTCAGTAAACAAGGTGGTGTTGGAACTGGACAATATACATCAGTGACAACGGGGCAGTGTAGATAAGTGAGTAAAGATGTGATGGCAGAACGGAACCGTGTAGGTCAGTGAGTACAGGATGAGGTGGGAACGGGACAATGTAGATCAGTGAGTACAGGTTGACGTGGGGACGGGACAACGTCGATCACTGTGTAAGGACTGATGTGTGAACTAGACATGTTGATCAGTGAGTAAGGAGTGATGTGAGAACAGGACAATGTAGATTATTGAGCACAAGGGTGTTGTGAAAATGGGCAGTGCATATCAGTGAGTACAGGGATGATGGGCCAACAGGACAATGTTGATTAGTGAGTACAGGGGTGTTGGGTCAACAGGACAGAGTAGAATAGTGAGTACAGGGGGTGTGGGAATGGGGCAATATAGATCAGTGACCATGGGGCAATGAAGATCAGTGATTAAAGGTTTGATGGGAGATCGTGACAACGTAGATCAGTGTGTACAGGTTGACGCGGGAACTGGAATGTGTAGATCAGTGTGTACAGCGTGATGTGGGAAGTGGATAGTATCGATCACTGAGTACGGGCAATGTGAGAATAAGACAGTGTTGGGTATTGAGCACAGCAATGATGGGTAAACGGGACAGTGTATATCAGTGAGTGCAACGGTGATGGGTGAACAGGGTAGTGTAGATCAGTGAGTACAGGGATGATGGGAGAACGAGACAGTATAGATCAGTGTGTACAGGGTGATCGTGAACGGGACATTGCAGATCAGTGAGAACAGGGGTGGTGTTTGAACTAGACATTGTAGATCAGTGAATAGAGGGGAGATTGGAGAATGGGACAGTGTACATCAGTGAGTACATGGTGATGTGGGAACGTGTAATGTAGATCAGTGACGACTGAACACTGTAGATCAGTGAGTACACGTGTGATGTGAGAACTAGAAAGTGTAACTTATTATGGGGAGGTAACAATGTACATCAGTGAGTACAGGTTGACGTGGGAATGGGACAGTGTAGATAAGTGTGTCCAGCGTAAAGTGAGAATGGGGCAGTGTAGATTATTGAGTACAGGGTGATGGGTGAACAGGTCACTGTAGATCAGTGAGTGCAGGGTGATTGTGAACAGGATCGTGTATATTATTGAATACAGAATATTGGGTGAACAGGTTAACTTAGGCCATTGCATTACATGGTAATAGTAAACAGTGTATATCAGGCCTGAATATTTTGAATTCCCGATTCGCTGGTTAGTCAGGGATAATGGTGCATAGAGAGAAAAGTGCAGCTGAGATCACAATGAGATGGATCACAATTTACAGGTGGTGTAGTATAAACGGGTCGAATGCATGTGGTCTTAAGTCTGCTCGCATGGTGTTCCACTCAGCATTTTGAGAATGATAGACAGGTACAGTTCGAGACCACATCGATGGTTAGCTGTACGTTGGTATATGTGCTTGAAAAACCCAAACTGGGTCATGAGGAGCCTTTCCTCCCTCATTTCATGCTTCCCCAATCGGATACTTAAGCTAAATATATTTGCCATGCTCACTCAGAAATGGCTCAACCAAATCCTCTGCTCTCGCTGAATGCAAAGTTACTCACATGACCTCTAGAATAAAAAAAACTTCGAATAAGTAAGAGTGATGATACTGTCGCTTTACAAGGTGTCGTTGTGGACCAAGCCAGACCCGATCAAATTATTTCAAGTAGGTAGCCCATATCATCCACTTTTCTGATTTTCAACGCAGATACTCGAGGAGTGATGCAGCCGGAACTACTTGATTTTTTAAAAATCAAAATGTATTTACACGCTGCAGTTGAAACACAAAAAAAAAGAAAACAGAATTTAGAATAACTTAACTATTTGGAATCCGAGTTAAATCATAAACAAAACCCTTGGCAAATGGTAAATTCAAACTCAGTTTCCTGCTTGCAGGAGAATTGCAGAGACGAGTAGGTCAAGAAACATTCGTTGAAGCATGGACTCAAGAGTGTGGTGGTGAAAAAGCACAGCAAGTCAAGAAGCAGGAGAATCGACGTTTTGGGCAGTGGTCGTTTCCTATAGTGTGGAAACAGGTCCTTCAGCCCAACAAGTCCCCACTCACCCTCCGAAGAGTCACGCCCCAGATTCATTTCCCTCTGACTATAGCACCTCATACGATGGGCAATTTAGCATGACCAAATTACCTGACCTGCACAGCTTTGTACTGTGGGATGGAACCCACGCAAACACGGGAAGAATGTGCAAACTCCACACAGACAGTCGCCAGAGGCTGGAATCGAACCTGGGACCCTGGTACTGTGAAGCACCGTGCCGGAATGTTGAAGCATGGAGCCTTTGATTCACAAGTCTCCTTAATCAATTCTGCTTGCTATGTTCCAGTGAACAACAAAAACGTGAATGATTCTTAGTGGAAAAAAAATCCTTTTCACAGTGCCATGCAGGCTCTCACTGTGTTAAGCCTTCCTAAATTTCTTCATAATCCATTCTAGCAGATTCAAAACAATTTATTGAAAACCGATACAAGTGCGGATTCTCGAAAGCAGAAATAAAGCAGAATTGCTGGAAAAGCTCAACAGTTCTGGCAGCATGGGTGGAGGGATATCAAACTTGGCGTTTCGGGTTCTGAGTCAAGTGGATTTTGAGGAATGGCCACTGAACCCGGAAAGTTAACTTTGACTTCTCGCTAAATAACCTGCTGAGCTCTTTCAACAATTGATATTTGGATAACTGGCCGAACGGTTCCAAATTTCATTGTCCGTCACTTCGTGAAGATAGGCTTTACATTGAGGTTTGGCAGTTACACTAGGATTCCCCAGGAAACCAGGGACGTCTGGAACATTTTGAGAAATGCCGTCAGTCACTCTACAAACACATCTTTTAAAACCAAGTGTCAGTTACTGCTGATTCGTTTGCCTTTCATCTTATTTGCCTATCAGAAACCTTGTCCCTTTTGCTCGAGACAGTTCAAGAACTTTCCTCCCACTACATCTTGCTTATATCCTTGAAATGCTTGTATTTTCTTCTGCAGTAGGGATCGATAAAAAATATCGTTTCAAATTATCTGCAAATTCGCGGTTCCCTGTAATTAAGTCCCCTGTGCATCCTCCAATTGTTCCACATGTACTTCTTTGACATTCTTCCAAGGGTCACACATTCAGTTTGAACTTTAAAAAAAGTATAGAAAAGCTCTTGCAGTATGCTATTATATTTCTTGCCAATTTACTTACACATTATTTATTCTTCCTTCTTTTCGCGACACATCCTCTGCTCCTGGTTCTGAAAATAACCATCCAGACTTGGGCTACACAAGTTCTCTCCATTTTGAGTTTTTTAGTTTATGATTGAATTGTATCCACGAGAGGCTTTAGGAACCATGAGTGACTCATCATTTTATTGGGTCCTTCCTTTGAACACACACAATCATTGCTAAGAATTATAAAAGGTGTCTTAAAATATCTGTCACTTTTCATCTGCTGACCTTCGCCTGGACCCATTCTCACATTCTGCTTTCGGCAGGATGTAAGATAAGATGCTGCAATTTCGATGCCTCCTTCTTTTCCGTCATTGGGAGGGTTCTTCTGCATATGGCTGATAGAATTATTAGCTGAGAATAACTTTGTGCTCACAGTTTCTACTCCTGTGTCACTTCTATTCCAATTATGCCACATTCCAGTGAGAATCCTCCAATACGACTGCAATTTCCCTCTATCACGAGACAGAATTCTCCAAAGTTCTGTGGACAGGCACTTCAGCTGTGACACATACATCACACGGGTTTCTACTCTGAGCCATTCCCGTTGTTTCCAGAAGAATGAAAGAGACCCCCTTGCGCTAACATTTCACTGCACTTGTCTCAAACTTCGAAGAGTGAACCTCCAACACTTCCACCATCTCCAGTCGGATAGCAATCAAACCCATCTTCCCCACCCATCCACTGTCAGAATTTCAGAGGGACTGTTCCTTATGTGACAAGTTCCATTATTCTGAACACTGACCCACTTCCCCACAGCACATTCCAATGCAATTGCAGATGCAGAAAACTTGCCCACTCTCCTCTTCCCTCCTCACTGTCCACTCCTCAAACCTTACCTTACATGTGAAGGTGCATTTCAATGGTACTGTTTTAATCGCATCCACAGCAATATCTCACAAAGCAGTGCCGGTAATATTGGCGAGGCCAAACAGACACTAAAGGACTGTTTCCTGAAAACTTATACCCTGGAGCAAGAACCCTGTCATTCCCATTTGTCGCCCAGATCAATGAGCATTGGTCTCATGCTAAGGTTTGGATTCTGGGGCAGCTAAAATTTTCCAATAAAATACAATACAAGCTGGGGTGACACCTTATGTGTTGCTTTTGCACTTTACTGCCTTTATGGTTAAATTGACTTCTATTTCTTCAGACCAAGACCAGTATCAGTTCCCCGCTTTCTCTCACCTGACCTCTTCATGGACTTGCCTTGTTTATATCTTTTTTTGATTAGTTACGATCTGCTACAACGTGGAAAGAGGCCTCTTCGGCCCGACAAGTCCGCATCAAACCTCTGCAGCATACCCACCCCCCACACCAATTTACCTCTGACTAATACACCGAGCACAATGGGCAATTTAGCATGGCCAACTCACCCGGATCTTTGGTGGGTGGGAGGAAACTGGAGCACATGGAAGTAACACGCGCAGACATGCTGAGAGTGTTCCCCCTCCTCGCAGACAGCCCCCCGAGACTGGGATCAAACTCAGATCTCTGGCGTTGTGAGGCAGCACTGTTAACCTCTGAGCCACTGGGCTGTTCCGTCTTGTGAGCATTGCACTCACTGGGGAGGACGCATTTTCCCTCTTTCACACCTCAATTTGCATCAACTTTATATGTCTCTCTTTCACCACAAGTAACGTCCCCTTTGCATTTTCCACTGGGCTGACATAACGTCTGTTCCTTTCACCCACCCCCTCCCACTTCTGTTTCTTCGCAGGATATTGCCGACCAGTTGAGTTCAGTTGGGCGGCACGGTGGCACAGTGGTTCGCACTGCTGCCTCACAGCGCAAGAGACACGGATTCATTTCCCGCCTCAGGCGACTGACTGTGTAGAGTTTGCACATTCTCTCCGTGTCTGCATGGGTTTCCTCCGGGTGCTCTGGTTTCCTCCCACAGTACAAAAATGTGCAGATTAGGTGAATTGGCCATGCTAAATTGCCCGTAGTGTTAGGTGAAGGGATAGATGTTGGGGAATGGGTCTGGGTTGCCCTTCGGCGGGTCAGTGTGGAGGTGTTGGGCCAAAGGGCCTGTATCCACACTGTATTTAATCCAAACTACAAAACAAAAGAACAGGAATAGAACACATTTTGAACAAAAAAAAGGAGTTGTATTTGATGGAAATGGAAATGAAAACAAAGATTTCTGGAGAAACTACCATGGCCAGACTCTTTATTACCTGAAGATATAGATTAATCAGGCCATGGGAATTTATCAGATTTCAGTCCAAACGGTTTCTCAAAAGCTATTCATTAATTGATTTCATTCTATTTTCTTCCCTCACTGGACGTAGTTTTCTAGAGATTCTGGAGACAAAACTAAAGACGTTGCTTCTTGGTTTTAAAACTTCCCTGCACTCTATTATTTCTTCACTCATTTTAAATGCATGCCTCGTAGTATGGATATTTTAACTCTGAAAAAAATCTGACCGCTAACACCATCTATTCATCACAAAATTTTATAGAGTTCAATCAAATCTCTCCTCAGCCACTCCAGAGACATTGACTGAGCATTTCTAGCTTCTCCTTATAGATCGGATCCTCTAATCCAGGCAACATCCTGATAAACCATTTCTGCATCTCCACAAAGCCTTCCTGTAATGTGGCAACCATTGCTGAATGCAATATTCTCAGTGCGATCTAACCAAAGTCTTAGAAATATGTAACAGGAAATCCTAATTATTGTACTCAGTTCTCTGACCAATAAAAGCAGGCATGCTATACACCTTTTGATCACTTTAGCTACTTGTGTTGAGACTTTCAAGGAGTTATGGACTTGAACCTGTAAGAATTATCTCTATGTTAGCTCTGTCAGGATCCTGCCATGAACTGTACGCGTTTCTGTTACATGTGATCACCCAAACTTACTCGGATTAAAATCCATCTGCAACTGATGCATATACTGCAATAAACGTTGAAGCTCCTATACTATCGAAGCTCCTGTACTATTGTCTGAAAAATTACAAACCGATCCATATACATTTTCATTCAAATCACTTCTATACAAATATAAGACACAAAGAGCAGGGGTCCTAGTACCGATTCCTGCAGAACAATACTGATCTCCAGCACGGTTCACCAGCAAGAAAAGCACCCTGCCATCACTACACCCTGCCAACTTTGCATGCCAATTCTGAATCCATGCGGTGAAATTACCATGGATCCCCTGCACCTTAACCTTCTGGATGAAACTATCATGAGGGAAATTGTTTAAAACCTGACTTGAATCCATGTAGGTAACGTCCACTGCTCTACATTCACTGATAACCTTTATCACCTCCATGAAAAATTCAAATAAGTTACGAAGTCATGACTTGCACATACATAGCCACGGTGACTGTGCCTGATTCGGCCTTCCTTTTCAAAATTCATGCAATTCCTGTCCGTAAAAAATCTCTCCAATAGCTCCACAAACATTGACGTGAGACTCACAGGTTCATTGTTACCTGGATTATCCACATTTCATTTCTTGAACAGATGGAAAACAGTAATTGCTCTCCAGTCCCCTGGGACATCTCCAGTGGCTAGAGAGATTGCAAACATCTTTGGCAAGAACTCTGTAATCTCCTCTCTTGCCTCTTCCAATAACTAACAGTAAATCCCGAGTGATGTATCCATACTAATGCAATTCAAGTAACCAAACACCACTTTTATTGTTGAGCTCAAAATACCTGAGTATATTAGCATCCTCTGTAACAATCTCACTATCCTCCGTAATTTTCTATTGGGTGAATACTGATTCGTTGTAATTATTTTTAAAGAGAGATTGTACGGCAGATGTACTGAGCAGTCGGCAAAGCCCACGAGACCACTTTGCCTTTGAGGTTTTTTTTGAAGTTGGAAAATTGGAAACAACGTGACTGCATGGGGTGGGATGGTGATTCAGTGGATCGTACTGCTGTCTCACAGTGCCAGATAACCAAATTTGATTCCAGCTTCAGGCGACTGTCTGTGGGAGGTTTGCCCATTTCACACCCCATATTAGCATGGGTTTCCTGCGGGTCCTCGGGTTTCCTCCCACAATCCAATGATGCGCAGGTTTGGTCAACTGGCCAAGTTAAATACCTCAGACTGTTCAGGGATGTGTAGGTTATGAAATGAGTTAGCGGAGAGTTGGTGTTAAGTTGCTGAGCTGAAGGACCTGTCTCCACAAACTGGAGATTCTATAAAATAAAGTCTGTTTGGCATCTCTGCTTCCAAGCACAAGTTTCCTCTTTCATCTTTGTGTGGTGCTACTTTCTCCCTAATTTTCCATTTGATTTTAATGTATGTACCGGATATCTTTGCATTCATTTTATCCATGTTCCAGAGGCAATGGACTGGTTAAACGACTTGAAATCGCCCCAAGTTCAGTGTATTAAAGCACAATAGTTAAATGACAAACAAAATAAAGAACTTACAATAACTCTGCTGGACAACTTAACTGAGTAATAGGTACAGTAATTATTGATAACCACTCTAATATGTTAACATCCTGCAACTGCACACTTTATCAAAACTCCAAACATAGACCTGGAATCAGTTCTCCAATCAAGGGTGGGCTGGGTGCAGAAGCATCAGTGGAAAAGTGAGGGAGTGTATCAGACAGGAAGCATTTACTGAAGCTTCTAACTGCTAATTACGTAATAGGTTTTGATGCTACTTCGAAAGCAAAACCGATTAATGTTGATCCGTGAGAGCTCGCCCACTTTTTTAGGCTGTTTCTAATTTTCAAACTACAAAAAAAAAGGCATCAGAAGCTCTGGGCTGTCCGATAAATCCTCAATAAACAATGTTTTTTTTAATGCAACCTTATCACTGATATGAGTAGTTATAATCTATTATTACATAATTTCCAGAGTCATTTGGTATTTCTGGGAGATTTTCTGGATCTGACTCCATGAATAATCTGTTTAGTTTCTGTCTAGTAACAGTTTAGTTTCCCCGTAATTTCTCAGTTCTCAACAATACTTATACTGTTGGTGCATTCTCCTTTACACATAGTCCACTGCTTTCATGTTTTAAATTTCCCTTCAAATATTTAAACAGGTTTTTCGGCAGTCCTAATGATTCTTAGCTTTTTGCATTCCTGTTGCCTTTTTTGTTTTTTTTTCTCTTCAATTTATTTGGTCTCATTGTTGGGTCATAAATTTCTCTGAAGCGATTTATTCGCAAAATGTCTGAAATTTGTTTAAGTTGCTACCTTTTATAAAAAGGAATCTTCACTTTGTTTTGTGAAAAATGTTGAGTCACTTGTCCTTTTGCTGTTTGCATGTTGGATGATAATCTACATCTTATAGTGTTTTGATAAGTAACAGACACTGCCTGTCTTCTTTGAAATGCTTTTAACGTACTTTTCCAACTCACTGAAACCAATTTGCTCCTCATATCTTCATGGTTTGTGTGACTCAGATTCATAACTGTATTTTTAAAAATCCAAGAAACCTTTTGTTTTCAGATATCATGTGAATTTCAACATTTTGTGATCACTACTCCCAAAATCTAATTTACAGCTCCTTTCATGGTGCTCATCTGATCAAACAATACTCATTCAAAAATAATTGGATCTCGAGATTGATACTCAACATACTGTTAAAATAAACCATGTCTTACACTCTCATGTGAATTTCATTTTTCTTAGCATTAGCATTCACTTACTTCAGCACAGTTTAGATGTAACTTGTTTAGATCCATTGTTGCTGCAGCAGCTGCAAATTCATATCTAATTCCCATTTTTTGGACATGCTAGTTAAACGTGTTGCACTTTGGAATTTTATGTATAACCCTCCTCAATGTTTGTATCTCATTGCTGTTTTTCGCCAACACATAACTATATTCAGTGGCATCTGACAAAGAGGGCTCCTGAGAAATTAATGGAAAATTCAGCGAAGATGTTTGCTGAGATCGATTTTAATGCTATGAGCACCTCGTCACATTTTATTCATTCTCCTGAAGTCTCATTCTGTCGTTTTCTCCAGATCTCCCATTTTGCCGGTCGAGTAGAGAAGGAGAATGATCTTTCAACAATGCTGTGCATTTCGACTGACAGCTGACACTGCTCTGACCAGAACGGGAAGATTTCATTCGGCTGGCAACCAAGTGGTGCCACTGTACAGCATCTTAGTAATACAGCATCTGGAGTGGTTTGTTCAGATTTAGTCTCATCACTTAAAACAATGTTGTTGTTGCAAAGGAAGCAGCTCAGAGATGGTTCTCACAGCTGATTCCTGCAATGAATATGTTAAGTTAGAAGGAAAGGATGATAAAGTTGATCAAATACACAATGGAGTTTACGAGCATGAAGAGGGTCTTACTTTGACATAGAACACGATAAGGATTCAGCATCAGAAGCCAATTGTGCAGATAATGGAGGAATTAATTCCGGTTTTGAGCCTATTACACAGGAGCTGCAGAAGTACGTTCAGGCCTTCAACCATGCCACACCGAAATAGAATGAAACTATTAATTCCCTGGATATGGATACATAGTTACAACCAGACAATTGGCCGAGAGCACTAGACCCAGAATAGGCCACACAGTACTAGTATCCTCCTGCACATCAAAAGGATCAGTCCCTTCAGCCGCCTCAAGTCTGTAACACAGGAAATGAATGAGGCCACAAAGTGACTGGGCATTGATACATTGGAATAAAAGGACGCCATTCAGAACACCGGGTCTGTTGCATGGGAATTCAATGTTAGATACAACAATATTTGAGAATTTTTACAGGAAAGGAGGAGGTAATTCAGCAACGGTTCCGTTGTATGGGAAGAGGAGATAATCAATCATCCGCCAATCACATTTCAGGGATGCCAGAGGAGAACATTTTCTATATTGAATCAGTTCGGGAGCAACATGTGGCGACCCTTCAGCCCCTCCATCCTTAGATATGAAAATGAAAATCCCATAAGCCTTCACACTCTTAGACATTAACAGTAGGAGGACAAGTCGGCCTTGATTCTCTTACTCAGGAAAGGAAGCGGGACATTCAGGCCTTAGAGACTATAATGTAGCAACAGCAGGAGGATATTCATCTGATCGATTTTGAAAACGATCAAGAGAATGACTCCTTTCAGCCTACACAGCAATTGGAGCAGATCTTTTAAAACCTTGTGCCCATTGCACAGGAACGAGAAAAAGTCAGAAGTCGCACGACACTTGCTTATACCTGAACAGGTTTATGTCAAATCACAAGCTTTCCGAGTGATGCTCCTTCATCTGTTGATGTGAATCAGCGCTCTGAAAGCTTGTGATTTAAAACAAATATGTTGGTCACCTCTTACACATTAGCAGGAGGAGGACAATTTGGCCTTTATTCTCTTACTCAGGAAAAGAAGCAGGACATTCAGGCCTGAGAGACTATAATGTGGCAAAAGCAGGAGGATATTCATCTGATCGATTTGGAAAACCATCAAGCGATGACTCCATTCAGCCATTAATACATCCTACACAGAAATTGGAGCAGATCTTTTAAAACCTTGTGCTCATTACACAGGAATGAGAAAACGTCGGAAGTCACACGACACTTGCTTATACTCGAACAGGTTTATGTCGTGTGACCTCTTGCCTTGTGCACCACAATCTAAGACAGGCACCTTAATATCTGGAATTGGAAAATGAACGTAGAGGTTATGGAAAGGGATGAATTTAGAAAAATCATTTTTCTTAGACAATAGAAGTAATGAGCAAACTATTGGGATTGATGACAAATTGATAGAATTCATTATGAATAAGTTAGTAACAGATTTACATAGTCAAACCACAATCCGTCAGAGTTAGCATGGTTTCATGAAGTAGAAATCATGTTTGAATTATTTGCTCGTGTTCCTTAATGGTGGGACAAGCAAGGTTGATCATGGAGATGTATCTGAAGGCATTTAATTAGGTACAGCAGAAAATATTCAAGACTACATAGGGTTCAGAACAATCTATGAGCTTGGATAATGGATTGGCGAACCAATAAACTGCAGAGAGACAGAACGGATGAGTTTTCTTTCGGGATTCTAACATCTGTGGTGCCATAGAGTTCGATCGCCAGGACCCAATCATTTGCATTCTATCTTATTATTTTGATGAGGAGACAGAATATACCTTAACCAAATTTTCAGTTGACACTAAAATAGGTGGAAAAGCAGGGGTTAATGAAGGTGCATAAGATTTACAAATAGGTACGGAGTAGGTTAGCTAAATAAGCCAAAGTCTGATCAACGAAATTTAATATGGATAAGTCTGAGATGATACATTTTTCGCAGTGGAATAGGAAGTCAAATTGTTATCTAAGTGGAGAGAAACTACGGATTGTGTAGATGTCACAGAAAGCTCGCGTGCAAGTACAACAGATAATGAAAAAATCAGTGCAATTTTGGCATTTAATTAGAAGACTAGAGCATAAATGTAGAAAAATGTTGCTGCAACTATGCAAGGAATAAGTGATACTGCAACTGGAATAATATGAGCTCTGACTGGAGCAGGGATTTTATCTATTTAGATTAATTTCAGAGTAGGTTATTTTGATTAATTCCAGAGGTGAGAAGTTGTCTAACGAAGAGAAATTGACCATTTCAGACCAATAATCTCTGGAGATTAGAAGAATGAGACGATATCTCATTAAGGTCTTTAAGATGCAATGGGTGATTGCCAAAGTTGATGTGGAATGGATATTTTCTCATATGGGACAATCAAGACCAGAAGATTATAGCTTAAGGATAAAGCAGATCAAGTTTAAAACAGGAACAAGGAGAACACATTTCTCTCAAAGCGTTATGAATCTGAAAACAGACTGAGTGCAGTGGAGGCTGGGATATTGAATAAATGAAGGGTTATGGAGAGAGGTCAAGAAAGTGGAACTGCATTCAAGATGACGTCAGTCATGGTTGTATGAAATGACAGAGCAGGCGCGATGCGTGGACTTCTCCATTCGTGTTCCTCATTCTCATTCAGTCCTTCGAATGTGCTAGACAGGAATGGAAGAGGGCTGAAAATGTGTTGCTGGAAAAGCGCAGCAGGTCAGGCAGCATCCAAGGAACTGGAGAAATCTGAGTTCATCCCTTGTGGTTGGAGGGTTCCGAGGCGGAAGATGAGGTGCTCTTCCTCCAACCATCGTGTTGCTATGGTCTGGCGATTGAGGAATCCAAGGACCTGCATTTCCTTGGTGGAGTGGGAGGGGGAGTTGAAGTGTTGAGCCACGGGGTGGTTTGGTTGGTTGGTCCGGGTGTCCCAGAGGTGTTCTCTGAACCGTTCCGCAAGTAGGCGGCCTGTCTCCCCAATATAGAGGAGGCCACATCGGGTGCAGCAGATGCAATAGATGATGTGGGTGGAGGTGCAGGTGAATGGAGGAGGGCTGATTATCAAACAGGAAGCAGACATTCGGGGTGAATCAGTGCTGATCAGTAAGCCAAAAAATCAAAAGTGGAGACACACAGTTACCTGCGTTATCAATTATTTACAAACTATATGAATGGCTTTGAGGATTGGAACAAATCTGTGATAACTAAGTTTGTCGATGACACTAAGGATAAATAGCCAAAGTCTTTTACCTGGGGTTGGGGAGTCCAGAACTAGAGGTTGGGGGTGAGAGGGGAAAGATATAAAAGAGACCCAAGGGGCAAATTTTTTCACGCAGAGGGTTCTACGTGTATGGAATGAGCTGCCAGAGGATGTGTTGGAGGCTGGTACAATTGCAACATTTAAGAGGCATTTGGATGGCTATATGAATAGGAAGGGTTTGGAGGAAAATGGGCCAGCTGCTGGCAGGTGGGGCTAGATTGGGTTGTGATATCTGGTCGGCATGGACGGGTTGGACCGAAGGGTTTGTTTCCATGCTGTACATCTCTATGACTCTATGTAGCTGAGGGACCTCTCACTGAATAGTTCGTGGAGATGGTGGGGATATTTTCAGTATGTGCTTTTAGCCACCGCAGACTTTCAGGAAGACCTAAGGATTAGTTCACCTAACCCAAGATGGAACATCGGGACCGTCTTTGATGTATCAGGGTCTGCAACGTGAACAACAAATGAAGCAGGGACCACACACAGGATAAGCCCCGAAATCATAGAGTGAGGGTGCGTGGAGCAAGTTATCTGGTATTTCGACCCCGGGCTTTCCAAGAACATTTTCCCAAGCTCAACATAACCCAGGAACAGATTGTGCGCATACCTGATTGAACAAGAAGGTGATCATAGATCGATATCATCTTATTCAATACTCCTGCAGCTTCAGACCGGGGAGGACAGGCTGGAAATTTCAATATCACAGATTACATCAATTGATAATAGTCTGGAATGTAATGTGATATATAAAGTTCCACTTATTCAGGAATAATGGAAGACAGTATGTTACTGAAAGGGAGAGAGATGACAGACATAGTGATACAGTCTGCAGTGGACAGTTCACTCTGGCCTGTTCAGGCATCAAGTATTGCAAGATCCCTCGAATGGTCTGTTCCCTCATCCTCCAGATGTCAATATTTACTGTGTCAATATTTACTGTGGAGAAGGCTATCGAAGCGAGAGAACATCTGGAAATAAATAGTGACGTCTGGCACAAAACTAGCTCTTCTTTTGTTTTTTAAAAAAGCTGTTCCTTGGCTCAAGGAGATGCTGTCTTTGACTTTTGTTTTCAGAAAGGCAAGAAATTAGGCAGAGTTCCGATCAGTCTGGTTTGGTACAGAGATGAAAGGGATTTTGAGGAGCCTTTTGTTTGTATGTAAACAGATGAGACTTCAGTCTACAGTGGTCATGTTTTAGAAGTGACATGTTTAATGGAAAGGATAGGGTCAGCTGTCCACCTGAGTAGTTTAATTCAATCTGACCTCGTGAGAAGTTAACTAGGGAGCTGCAGAAACACACTCTCTCTCTTTATCCCCTTAAACTCAATTTATACTAGTTTTTAGAAGAAGTGTGGGACTTATGTGTCTGTTCAGAAGAGCAAAATTAAGTCTAGTTGGATAGGCTGCGCTCTGTTCGGGTTCTTTATTCTTTTCTTTGTGTTTCACTGTACAATTTTGTGAGTAAACTTATGTCTGTTTTGAAATCTGCTATTCAACCAAGCTCTTTTATTCCGGGTAATTTTCGCTGCATGCTTACCAAAACAATCGGGAAGTAATGTAATGGGGCTGTCTGCTTAAGAATGTTTTGAGTGGTCATGTCTAGTCGATAACAACCTTGAAAACTGTCCAAATTAAGGACAGGAAATAAGTGGACATTTTAAAATGCATGCAGGGGATCAAATTAATCCCAGATCTTTGTGGGAAGGTGTGGTAATGATTGTGGTATCCCTTGCTGAGATTTTAGTATCATTGAAATCCACAGTTTAGGTGCCAGAAGATTGGACGCTGGCAAAGGTTTTGTTGTTGGTTAAGGAAGTTGATAAGGAAAGTGAGCGAACAATAGAGCCTGACATTAGTGGTGACTAAGTTGTTGAAGCTAATACTGACCGATAGGCAGGGAAAGGCAAGGACTGAATAGGGATTTGTTTATGGGAAATTGTGCCTTACTAACCTGATGTAGGCAGAGCAGTTGACATTTTCTATATGGACTTCAACAAAGCATTTGACAAATTTTCACGTAGTAGAAAGATTAGCAGAATGAGATGGCATGCAATCCAGGGAGACCTCGCCGTTTGGATACACCATTGACTTGAAGATAGGAGACACAGCGACGGTGGAGTATTTTTCTGACCGGATGCTTGTGCCTCGCAGTGTACCACAAGGGTCTGAATTTGATCCTCTCATTTACATAATTGATTTAGATATGAATATCGGACGATTAGTTCAAAAGTTTACAGACGAGAGCAAAGTTGGGTATTACAGACTAAGGCAGGACTTTTATTTGATGGTGAATGTCCCGGGATGGAGTGTATTTTAGGCCAAGGTTAGGTGCTGCATCCTGGTAAGGCAATCAGGCATGACCTATCGACTTCTTGTTAGGATCCTGGAAGTATTGCTAAGCTTAGAGACTTTCATAGAAATCATAGAATTCCTACAGCGTGGAAGCAGTCAATTCAGCGCATTGTGTTTAAACTGACCTCCCAAACAGCATTCTACGAGACACATCCCTATCCTTTCACTTCAACCTTATATTTTCCCTGCATAATCCACTTAGCTTGCACATCTATGAATAAAATGGAAAATTTAGCATGGCCACTGCACCTAACTTGCACATGTTTGGTGTGTGGGAAAAAAAATGGAGCATCCAGATGAAAACAGCCAGACGTGTGAGACTGTTAAACGATGCATGATTACAGGAGGGTGGGATCAAAATCGGATTCCTGTAAGTCCTGTGAGGCAACAGTGCTAACAACTGAGCAATTGTGTCACCTTAGGGTGAAGGTGGAATCACAGGTAGTGAAGGCTGCATACGGCTCATTCGCTTAAATTGGTCAATAGTTTGGATGTTAGCGTTTGTGTGCTATTTTGATCCTGTCCTGGACATTAGTCAGGCCACTTTTGGAACACTATTCAATTCTGATTTCTGTTTAATAGGAAAGATTTTAAACTTGAAAGGGTGCAGAAAGCGTTCAAAGATATCTTATTGCTGAACGAGCATTTGAGATGCAGAGACAGTTGTAATCGGCTGGGACCATTTTGATTGGAGCGTCAGAGGCTGATGGATGACCTTCCAGAGTTTTATAAGATCATGAGAGACATAGATAAAGTGAATTTCCAAGGTCTTTTCGCCGGGGTAGGAGAGTTCAAAATTACAAGGCATATATTTATTGTGACAGGGAAAGATATAACTGGGACCTAAGGAGCAACATACTTCATGCAGAGATTAGGACTTGTCTGGAATAAGCTCTCAGAGGAAGTGGTGGAATTTGGTACAATTGCAACATTTAAAACGCGTCTGGATGTGTATTTGAATAAGAAGGTTTTAGACGGATATGGAGCAAATGTTGGAAAATAGGAATAATTAATATAGGATATTCAATTTGCAGGAATTATTTGAAAGGTATGGACTGTTTCCATGCTGTGCAGCTTCATGATTTTATCACATGAGGCGGATGTTCAACCACTCAAGTCCATTATGCAGGAACAGGAGGAGGCCGTTCAGTGTTCAAGCCTTTTACAAGGGAGCAGGAAGAGGCCATTTTAACTCTCAAGCCTGTTACACCAGAACAGGAGGAGGCAACACCTTCCCTACCAGTATGGTACACTGGGAGGTGAGAGTTGACTTGTCACAACAGAAACGTATCAATCAGTCGTGAGGGTGCTATTTAACCGTGCTCGACCATTCAATAAGACCTTGCTTGTCCGGACTGGGAGCCCTATTTGCATTTTATGACATTCCCTCCTCTGCTCCATTTGTTGATCATGTTGCACACATAGATGTTGCATATAATGTCACCTAACACGTCCAGAGTGGGTCACCAAACTCTCTGGTCTTCCTGAATGTCCATATAACCTTAAAACGCATCATCCAGGAAACTATTTCCACGAACCTCCCAATTCCAGAATTGAGTCAAACATCACTCAGCTTCAACTTAAAAGCCTGATCTGAATTAGTAATGATCAAGGGTTCGTGCTACTGAACACATGATCAAAACAGAGTGACTCAGGCGTTCAGTGGAATAAGTTTCAAAGACGTGTCTCAAAGCTGCTGAAACACCCGTCCAACATGGATTACCATGCAAGATACTGGGAAGCATGTGCTACGTCTTTTAAAATTGTTGTGGTTCTGTTCCCCGAGCTGGAAGTTTTTGTTGCAAACGTTTCGTCCCCTGGCTAGGCGACATCATCAGTGCTTGGGAGCCTCCTGCGAAGCGCTTCTTTGATGTTTCCTCCGGTGTTTATAATGGTCTG
>NC_057716.1:35590135-35602768 GCF_004010195.1 Chiloscyllium plagiosum | reverse complement strand
GTGAATTCTCCGTTTGGTGTTCTCTGTACCATCACGTCTCGGAATGGGAGTTGGCTATCCTTTTCTTCTTCTCTCGTGAATCAGATTCCTGTGAGTCTGGAGTTGATGATCCGGTGTGTTTTTTCTATTTCCGTGTTTTTAATGATTACAAACGTGTCATCGACATATCTGACCCAGAGTTTGGGTTGAATTTGTGGTAGGACTGTTTGTTCTAACCTTTGTTTGTTTGTTTGTTCTAACCTTTCTAACCTTTGCATAACTATGAGTCCCGAGATTGGTGATCCCATGGGTGTTCCGTTGATTTGTTCTTAATCTGGTTGTTGAATGTGAAGTGTGTTGTGAGGCACAAGTCCAGTAGTTTAAGTATGCCGTCTTTGTTGATAAGTTCAGCGTCCTGATTTCTGTTCTGTATGTCCAGTAGTCCTGTATGTCCACTACTATCATAGGGCAAGCCAGACAGAGAACAGCCAGGGAATTTCTAGAAGCTTGGCACTCATCCACAAACTCCATCAACAAACACATCGACCTGGACCCAATATACCAACCACTACAGCGGACAGCTGAAACTGACAACCGGAAGCGGCAGGGACAGACCACTATAAACACCGGAGGAAACATCAAAGAAGCGCTTCGCAGGAGGCTCCCAAGCACTGATGATGTCGCCTAGCCAGGGGACGAAACGTTTGCAACAAAAACTTCCAGCTCGGCGAACAGAACCACAACAACGAGCACCCTAGCTATAAATCTTCGCACAAACTTTGAAGTCTTTTAAAATTGTTCCAGAGATTCTGAACGGTAAGCAAAACCAAAGGCTGATGATGGATACACGACAGGTATTCACGTTAAAACGGGCAATATCATAATGCACAACAAGTTGCAGAAATATAGAGAAGACAAGGAATGGCGATAGCCAAAGGAGTTTGGAAGGTTCAACCTTAAGAATGAGGACATAAACAGACGTCATGGCGAGATGAGTCCAAATAGTTAACTCACATTCTCGATCCACGTCACAGAACCAGAGACACCATAACTCAGATGAGATATCTGTTCAGCATGGAACACAGTGCAGACGAGACTGGTTTACTGCTCAACGAAATTGGGCAATCTGTCCTGAATGGAATACTTTGAAGATCACAGAAGTGTACTAATCTATCAAGACAGTCCATATATCTGTTCAGCAGGGGAAGCTGTGTAGACCACACCAGTTACTCGGTAACACTGTTTAAAATCGCTGAACTGCATGGGAGACCTTGTAGCCCATGTCAGAAATGATAGAGTGTTCTCCTCCCATCCATTTACAGCTTCATATCTCCATTGTGCTATGCAAGGGGTGCTCTGGGTGTAAAAATCACTTGCACAGAGAGATAATCAGGGAGTCAGTATAAATACCAACAAGTGGGAGGGCCTTCAGATTTCAACAGTGAGGTGGATATTGTGGGACAGTGTCATAGAAGTCCCGGTGTCACACATTTGAGAATACTGAAATGAAGACATTTGAATTGAATCTTGAAACATGGGCCAGTATTTCCAGTAATGATGGATGCATCGGATTATCTTGTGGTTCCAGATGATGCAGTGATTCAGATGAGCATTTGTTGTGCAGTTTTGTAATTAAAAGTGGGGTAACAGTGTCATCTTTAATTACATTTGACAGAGGGATTGTCTGCTCTAGGCGTAGAGAGTTTTTTCGTGCCATCTTATCAAACTCACCTCATGAAACACATCCCGCACCATGGTGTCCCTTTCAATCAATGCTAGCCCGATTCTCCCACACATTATGGCTGGAGGTATTCACAATTTCTGGCATAAGTCTTGATATTCTGTGAACACTAGCAATGGTACCATCTTTAAAGAGCCAATGGGTATACAGTTAAGCATTCTCCAACTGGAGTTGCCTTGCAAGGTCTACGTTGATCATGGCAGATAAGCGGCAATTGCTATCTGATTATCGACAGAGGACAGGAGGTCTTTCTGGATGGTCTAGTACAGAGGAGTACCATTCTCTTCCGAAAGCAAGCATGGTCTGAACTAATCTCCCTACTCAGTGCAGTGCCAACAGTCCAGGGAAATAACCAGGCCTAGAGGATAAGCATCAATAGCTTTCATTGCTTTGCCAGAATTAGAGTCGCCATATTCGCTCTGCTCCCTCGCACACACTGTGTATCTGTTGTAGCACCAATCCCCGAACAAGTATTATACTCCACCACAATGATTATTGCATTTAGCACCTTCTCTCTCTCTCTCTCACTCTCTCCATTTCACCGTCTCTTTTGGGTACACAATTCCTCCACACACTTCTGGAAAGTTCTGGAGAATGTGAACTACAGAATGTTTTGAGAATGCCAGTTCTAGAATTTTCCTGATGATGACGCTAATAGAATGTTTCACATCATGTTCGAAACAATTCCTAGGTCCTGGAAAATGGAGAATATGGCGACTCTAATTCTGGCAAAGCGGTGAAGGCTACTGATGCTTATTCTCCATGTCTGGTTATTTCCCTGGACTGTTGGCACTGCACTGAGTAGGGTGATTAGCTCAGACCATGCTTGCTTGGTCTGGCAGTGTGGCCCCCTTTCGGAAGAGAATGGTACTCTTCTATACTAGACCATCCAGAAAGACCTCCTGTCCCCTGTCAACAATCAGATTGCAATTGCCGCTTATCTGTAACTGATAAATGGATGGAGAAACTTTATATTATCTCCAAGGTCGCAAGCTGTTAAAGCACATCATGAGGACATTCAGCCTTTGAATCCTGCTCCACCATTCAGTAACGTCGGGGCTGATCTGCTGGTGCCTTGAGTTTGATGTTGTAGGATTTTTCAGTGAGTCAATCTCCTGGATTCCTGTCACTGTACAAACGACACTCAGACACTTCTTGCATTGGTTTTATTCAAGTATGTGTGTTTTGGGGGCAATATCAAAATGACGGTCTCTCCAACTGTTATATGACAAAAGAACTTTATGCTTTTATGTTATCATTAGCACGATTTACACAGACCAATCAAATTGGTGCACTCTTTTTATTGTAATAAATATCCAATCACTATTAGGAATTCTGGTTATTTCCCTGTCTCTCCTGTTTTATTCAACTAACCACAGTATCTAATCGTTTGTCTCATAATAAAAGACAATTTCTAGCGGTGAACTTCTTTTCTCTTCAGCTATTACCTTGAATATTATCTGACTTGCAGCTTCTCCCTTGCTTTTAAAATATCTATTGATCTTTATCTTTGAATATTTCTGTCTATAGCAGTCTTTCACTCAGTTGTCTGGACGTTTGATTTTGTGATCCAGAGAGAGGCTAACAGTGCAACTTCAATTCCCCTCATGTAGAGCGTATGTCCTCAATCCTGTCCCTCGCCCGAGGTGTCGTGACTTTTACGAAGTTGGAAGCATGAACGTTCACTTTAAAACTGAGAGTTTTCTGAATATTGATATAAATGTAAAGTGGGAGTTCAGCTTCCCGATTGGAAAGGCTAGGAAATTGGCTGTTCCAATAAAGATCCAATATGGGTGGCACGGTGCTCAGTGGTTAGCACTGCTGCCTCACAGCACCAGGGTGCCAGGTTCGATTCCAGCCTCGGGCGACTGTCTGTGTGGAGTTTGCACATTCTCCCTGTGTCTGCGTGGGTTTCCTCTGGGTGCTCCGGTTTCTTCCCCCAATCCAAAGATGTGCAGGCTAGGTGAATTGTCCAGGCTAAATTGCCCGTAGTTTTAGGTGAAAGGATAAATGTAGGGGAACGTATCTGGGTGGGTTGCTCTTCGGAGGGTCGGCGTGTGGACTTGTTGGGCCGAAGGACCTGTTTCCACACCGTAAGTAATCTAATCTAGATCTATGTTGAATCTGTTAAATGGACACCTGAGTTTCGGTTGGAACTTTGACAATTAACTAATTAGTTTATATTATGCCCAGGATACGAAAACTAAATCGGGTTTGAATTTATTGCTTTGAAATAATCTGACCAATGACAGGAAACAAAAATGCTTGGGGCATAAAAATACCGAAGTTTTGAAAATTGTTTAGAACAACTGCCACTGCTCAGCTAAAACTCGTCTGTAATGCCAGAATGCTAAAGGCCTATCAAAAAACATGTCCTCAATGAAATTAGATGTCCAACCATATCAAAAGATACCTTCTCTGGTAAATGGTACGCACATGTAAAAGAAAGAAGAAGATCCATGGAGATCAGAAGACAGAAGATTAAAGTCAGTCGAAAAGACAGAGACTGTGTGTACTTGAGATTAAGTTAACATAACGTTTAGTAATTGCGTTACTTGAACTACATATTAATAGGATTTTGTTCAGCTGGCAGATTGACTGTTCCATTTGTTTCTAGATTTGTTCCGTCTTCTGTTAGGAAAATATGTTGTTGCTTTTCTATCACCCCTCACTCCATCAGATAATGAGGTGACATGAGTTTTACTGGTAGTTTTGTTTCAGGTACTACAGTGAATGAAGTGGATACCTGATAGGCATTTATATAATTCAAGTCTGTTGCTATTTCCATCTTTGTTGAGGTACCAGAGCGGTTCGGCCTCTGCATCATAACAGTGACTGCCAGTTTAAACCACATGAGAGTTGTTTTTCTAATGAGACACCAGCTCCATAATCCTCTGGCAGCATAGCGACTTTATTCTATCACTGTTAACACTTTTAACTTTTCTCTACATTTTCATTTGTTGGCAATGCATTTCTTGGATATTATGATTATCTGCAGTGATATCTTGTACTACTGCAGTTATTTTACCCCAAAGGGCACATTCCTGCCCTCTCCCCGATAATCCTTGATTCCATTATTATTGATGAATGTATCTGTCTGTGCTTCGAACCGATACAATGTCTCTGTCTTCAGAGATCTCTTGGGAAGTGAGTTCCAGGGACTCACAACAGTCTGAGAAAAGAAAAGAAATCTCGTCATCTCTGTAACAAATTGAATCTGACTTTATAAAAAAAGGAAAATGTATTTTCAACCAACCCTTTTGGAAGGATACGTTGCTGCAGCTGTACCGAATGTTACTGAGAACACATACCGAGGATTGCGTGAAGTTTGTTTTTTGTCTCTCTACCTGAGAAAATTTATAATGATTTTTCAAGCAGTTCAGAGATTTTTCACTTCATTTGTTCCGGCTACGAAGGACTTATATTCTGAAGGTTTAATAGGTTACTCTCGGAATGAGAGGTAATCATATTGCATTATGCAAAGTCTTGCGGAACGTCGATGAAGTGGATACCCGATAAGTATTTATATAATCCAAGTCAGTTGCTATTTCCATCTTTGTTGAGGTAGCTTATTGCATAATAAACCAGTTACTGTGACAAATGAAAGAAACATGCCCGACTTGCTCCTATCACTGGACATGCGCCAGTCTGAGACCTATACCTTTGACCATATTACCAGCTTGCTTACAGATATAATTTGTTGTGAACACTTGAAGAATAGAACTAGGAAAGGAAACAGTGATCCCTACAAACTCAGTTAGAATAGGGGTGAGGAGAATCTCAGAAAATGGGAATTCCTTCAAGTGAGGATTCTCTTTCCCAAACGTTTATAGTGTTTTTTTTTATTATATCAGGAAAGACATATTTTGATTTTTGAAAGGCAGGTGTATGATAAAGAAGATCAACTGGGACCACAATGAGATGAGACACACTCTAATTCCTGGTGTCAAATGGTCGAATGGATGTCTCATGCTCCTTAATCTGATGTTCCATTCAACGCTTCAGACGTGCCATATAGGAGCAGACCGAGGCCACTTCGATGATTCGGTGCAGGTTGGGAAAATGTGCTGAGCAAATCCAGGCTAAGTTATGAAGATATCCCCACTGCACCCTTATTCCTGTTTTCAGGCTTCCCCTCTCTGTAATTTCTGCTACAGATGTTTGCCATGCTGCAGAACAAGATTCACTGTGAATACAGTCCCCTACCTCAACCACGGTGAGCTCAGTAAAACCGTCTCATCTCCGTGAATATAGCAGTGCACAGCATGACGTTCAGAAAAATAACCAGTTATTTTCAACAAGCAAACATTAAAAAACATAAGAAATAGGAACAGGAGAAGGCTATTTGGCTCATCAAATCTGATCAGTCATTTGAAAAGAGCAGGACTTAGCTATTCAAGCGCTAAATTCCATTTTCATGACAACCACTTTAACTTTCAACTTGCGATATGCCCAAAATACATGTGCCTCAGCTGTAAAATGCTTTCAGTGATCTAGCATCCATAACTAACTGGCTGAGGTAATTCCAGCTTTCACAACCTTCTGTGGGAAGGCATGTCTTTGCATCTCAGTATTAAATGGATGTCCCTAGTTTTGTATCTATGTTACTGCATTCCAGACTCCACTGAACAATTGTAACATTTTCTCAATATTGAGGTTGGCAAGTCCAGTGTTTATTCACCGATAACAATCCTCATTTATTTCAACTACAATTAATCAACACCTAAACATTTTAGATATTTGTCATAAGCAAACATTTCCATCCCAGGAATCATCCTAATGGATTAAAGAGTTATTTCCTGCACCAGCATGCTCGCTTCGTATTTTATACACGGAAACACACCAATCCATTTTATTGCACTTTTATTTTGCAGTCTTCCCCATTAAATAACTACCTGGCTTGCCCTCATACATGAAAGTGCATGACCACATTTTTTTAACAATACATTCCATATGCCAATTTTTAACCCACTCAATGACATTTTCTATACCTGCTGTCTATTCCCGACAGCCTTAATGCACGTTCCATGTACCTGCAAACTTGGATATATGTTGCACTCAGCCCCTGTCTTCACACCATCAGTATAGATTGTAAATAACTATTTCCGTAGGGCTGACATTCGAAGTACTCCGACAGATACATTTTTGAGACGTGATAAGAACCACGAGTCAGCACTCACCGTCTTCTGTGCATTTACAAATCCTCATTACATCCCCTGGTACACTGTCAGCTCCTGTCTTATGTAAAAATTCTTATATTATTGTACATACCAAACATCTCTGAAAAACCAACTACACTGTCACGCAGTTCCCCTTTGTCAAGACTGGTCCTTATGTTCTAAGTGAACTCCTGCAAGTTCTGCATTTTTTTAGGGGAAAATACATAACTGCTGTTTCACAAATCCTTGAATCTGCGTGAAGCTTTTTTACATATGCTGCAGCTCTTTCATTAATAACTGATTCTAGCTGATTCTCAGGAATCAGTTAGGCTAAATAGCCTGCAGCTACCAACCTTCTTTATTCCCCCTTTGTGAAGACAGATGCCATATTGGAGATTCTCCAGTTTTACTGAAACACTCCTAAAATCCTCAGAGTTGTGGAATATTTCAAACAGTGCCGCCAGTCACTCTGTAACAACATCTCTTCAAATAGCGTACCAGTTGCTGCTGACTTGTCTATTGCAAATCTTATCTGTTTGTCAAAAAAATCTTGCTCTTTTTGCGAGAGACTGTTCAACTTTCTCCTGTTACCATCTTGCTAATATCATTTAAATACTCCATAGTTCTTACTTCTGTAAGGATATATGCAAAATACTGGTGTAAATTTTCTACTGTTCCCTGTAACCAATCCCCTAGTTGGATCCTCCAAGTGTATCACATACATTCTCCTGATGTTCTTTCTTCCAAGAGTCACAAATTCATCTGAAGTATTTTTTTCAAATACACAGAAAATCAGTTGCTAAACGTTTTTGTGTTTCTTACCTATTTAACCTTATCATATCTTTTTGACTTTTTTTTTCATTTGACATCATTAGCTTATGGCTCCTCAAATAAACATCCCTGATTGAACATAATGTACTTCTCCAATGTGAATTATTTAATTTGCATTATTCAGTATTTTTGACAGTCTTTGTGATACTTGGGTGGTTCCTCCACTTCTCCATGTCTCCCTTTGAACAGAATCGATCATTGCTGAGCGTTGTAACCATCTGCTTAAATGTCTGCCACTGAGCTCCTCCAGTCTATTTTCAGATTCCACCTTAAACAAGATGTAAGTCAAAAAATCTGCAATTTAGATGTGTGGTCGTTTTCAATCACTCGAGGAGAACCTCTGCATGTGGTTCAACACATGATCAGCTGAGAGTGAAAAGTTCTTCCATTTCCTCCATCTCTTTTATTTCTGTTCAGAGAAGCAACAATCCAGTGAGAAGCCTCTGACGTGACCTCCTTTTCCCTCCACGAGAACCCCCTGCCATTCTGGTGGAGAGGTCCTTCAGTTGTGAGTGGCTTATCTCCCATGCTTCTGACCTCATGCCTTACCCCCCCCCCCCCCCCCTTTCTGGGGGAATGAGAAAGATCCCTTTGTCCGTATTTTATATGAACGAGAGCCAACAATCGAAGAATCATCATCCGCCCCTTCCAACATCTCTAGCAGGACGGCGCCATCAAACACATCGTCCCCTCCCATTCTTCGTCAACATTTTACCAGGACAGTTCCCTCAATGATACCCTCCATCACCTTGACCACTTCCACACTCACCCATGGCACTTCCCATGCAAGTGCAGAAGTTGCAACAATTACCCATTCACCTCTTTCCTCCTCACTGTCTAAACGTACTGTCCACGTGAATCAGCACTTCGCACTCTTCCAATCCCATCGACTGGCATTGCTACTCACAGTCTCCTTAATATTGACGTGGCAAAAAGAGACTGCGTTGAGGAAGACATACATTCTGTCTGTCTGAATAACCCTCACCCTCGAATTGCATCCCATTTCAATAAATTGTATTGCTCTTTCTCGTGCTGCAATGAAGCACAATGCGAAAATGATTAGCATGTCCCTTTATACATTAGTAATTTACAGCCTGTAGGACCTAATATTCAACTTGGCAGTCTGGCTCCATTATGGATTTTCTGAATTTTACATGCAATCCCCCTCCTACTCTTCCTATGACCTTGAAAAGCTTGTGCCTCGTTTGTCTTGCACTCAAGAATTTGAACCAATTTCAACTATTCATGCATTAATTTACATACATTTTGCATCTGTTTCTTTTTCAGCACCATTAAAGGCCCTTGCTGTCTCTTGCACTGCATTTCCACATTTTCCTCACCTTTGTCAAAGGATGACAAAGTTTTTTTCCCAATCATTCTCATTTCTGAAAAAGTGCAACGCTGGGTTTGAAACGTTCACTCTATTTTTCCTTTTCTGTACATGCTGTCTGACGTGCTGATTTTCCACAGAAATGAATATGCAAATAATGAATCAATCCACTGAAGCACTGCAGATAGCGGCAATCTGAAACAAATCCATAGTTTCTAGAGAAATTTGGCGTTTTGAAGAAGGGTTGTTGAATCCAAAAGGTTGACTAAGCATTCACTCCACAGATTCAGCGCGACACAAGCAGTTTCTTAAGCAGTTCCTCTTTTCAAATAAGTTTCAAAGACGTATGTGATGATTCTGTCACTTTAAAAAGGTTATATTTTCCTTTAAAAAAACAATTGGGAGAGGACCTAAAGTCAGAGGTACCAAAGGTTAAAATTTGTATAATTGAATGGGAGTTTTGTTGTAGGCAAAAGTGCGTACTGAAGATGCTGGAGATTAGAGTCAAGAGTGTGGTGCTGGAAAATGGATTCCTCATGAAGGGCTTTTGCTAGAAACTTGGATTTCTTCCTGCTTGTCCTGTTGTGTCTTTCCAGCACGACATTCAGATTTGTTCTAATTTGTTTTTATATTTTGTGTGAGTCTACAAGAGATACAAGCTTGAAAAAATTCTTCTGAATTTCTGTGAAATCGCTCTCTGGATGTTTGCTCCCTTCCGCCTGCAAGCATCTGTATTTGAATTAACCATTTTAACAAGGAGAGCGTTTATGGGATGTCACTGTATTGGAACAGCTAATTGCTAATGATTAGATTACTAATAGTGTGGAAACAGGCCCTTCAGCCCAACAAGAGATTATGCAGGAACTGGACAGTATACATTTGGGCGGCACGGTGGCACAGTGGTTAGCACTGCTGCCTCACAGCGCCAGAGATCCGGGTTCAATTCCCTCCTCAGGCGACTGACTGTGTGGAGTTTGCACGTTCTCCCCGTGTCTGCGTGGGTTTCCTCCGGGTGCTCCGGTTTCCTCCCACAATCCAAAAGATGTGCAGGTCAGGTGAATTGGCCATGCTAAATTGCCCGTAGTGTTAGGTTAGGGGTAAATGTAGGGGTAGGGGTATGGGTGGGTTGCGCTTCGGCGGGTCGGTGTGGACTTGTTGGGCCGAAGGGCCTGTTTCCACACTGTAAGTAATCTAATCTAATCTAAAAGTCCACTCCAACCCTCCGAGGAGCAACCCATGCAGACCAATTGTCCTACATTTACCCTTCACCTAACACTTGCAATTTAGCATGGCTAATTCACTTAACCTGCACATTTTTTGACTGTGGGAGGACTGACACAGGGAGAACGTGCAAACTCCACACAGACAGTTGCCCGAGGCTGGGATTGAACCAGGGTCTCTGGCGCTGTGAGGCAGTAGTGCTATCCACTGGGCCACGGTACCGCCCACAAAGAGCTACTGTATCCAGTTGGTGAAGCTTTCCAATACTGAAGTTATGCAAAATTCTGCGATCTTTTGTTTATGTTTCGACTGTACTATTTGAATAGACTCAATTTTGCTTAAAGTCAAGAGGTTTGACTAGTTACAATCCAGCAGACCACCCATTTCACATCTCCATTTAAAATTAGAAACAAAGTCACCAGATAGTAGTCATGGGCGATTTCAACTTCCCAAATATTGATTGGAAGCTCTATGGATCAAGCAGATTGGACAGGGTGGTGTTTTTGCAGTGTGTCCAGGAAGCGTTTTGAACTTAGTATGTAGATTGTCCGACCAGAGGGGAGGACATATTGGATTTGATACTTAGTAACGAACCGGGGCAAGTGATGGGCTTGTTAGTGGGTGAGCATTTTGGTGATGGTGACCACAATTCTGTGACTTTCACCTTGGTTATGGAGAGAGATAGGTGCGTGCAACAGGGTAGGTTTTACAATTGGGGGAAGGGTAAATACGATGCTGCAAGACAAGATCTGAGGAGCACACGTTAGGAGCATAGGCTGTCAGGGAAGGATGTCGTTGAAATGTGGAACTTTTTCAAGGAACAGATACGACGTGTCCTTGATGTGTATGTACCTGTCAGGCAGGAAAGAGATGGTCGTGTGAGGGAATCTTGGTTGACGAGGGAGGTTGAATGTCTTGTAAAGAGGAAGAAAGAGGCTTACATAAGGTTGTGGAAACAAGATTCAGACAGAGCGTTGGAGGGATACAGGATAGCCAGGAGGGAGCTGAAGAAAGGGATTCGGGCTAAGAGAGGGCATGAAAAATCTTTGCTGAAAATGTGTTGCTGGAAAAGCGCAGCCTGAAGAAGGGCTTATGCCCGAAACGTCGATTCTCCTATTCCTTGGATGCTGCCTGACCTGCTGCACTTTTCCAGCAACACATTTTCAGCTCTGATCTCCAGCATCTGCAGTCCTCACTTTCTCCATGAAAAATCTTTGGCGGGTAGGATCACAAGGCATTTTATGCATATGTGAGAAACATGAGAATGACGAGAACGAGGGTAGGTCCGATCAAGGACAGCAGTGGGAGACTGTATTGAGTCGGAAGAGATAGGAGAGGTCTTGAATGAGTACATTTCTTCAGTATGTACAAATGAGAGGGACCGTATTGTTGAAGCGAAGAGTATGAAACAGACTGGTAAGCTAGAGGAGATACTTGTTAGGAAGGAAGATGTGTTGGGAATTTTGAAAAACTTGAGGATAGACAAGTCCTCCGGACCTGATGGGATATATCCTAGAATTATGTGGGAAGCAAGAGAGGAAATTGCAGAGCTGTTGGCAATGATCTTTTCGTCTTCACTGTCAACGGGGGTGGTACCAGGGGACTGGAGAGTGGCGAATGTTGTGCCCCTGTTTAAAAAAGGGAATAAGGATAACCCCGGGAACTAAAGGCCAGTTAGTCTTACTTCGGTGACAGGTAAAGTAATGGAAAGGGTACTGAAGGATAGGATTTATGAGTATCTGGAAAGACACTGCTTGATTAGAGACAGCCAGCACGGACTTGTGAGGGGTAGGTCTTGCCTTACAAGTCTTTTTGAATTCTTTGAGGAGGTGACCAAACATGTGGATGAGGGTAGAGCAGTGGATGTAGTGTACATGGATTTTAGTAAGGCATTTGATAAGGTTCCCCATAGTAGGCTTATGCGGAAAGTCAGGAGGCATGGGATAGTGGGAAGTTTAGCCAGTTGGATAGAGAACTGGCTAACCGGTCGAAGTCAGAGAGTGGTGGTAGATGGTAAATATTCAGCCTGGAGCCCGGTTACAAGTAGAGTTCCGCAGGGATCAGTTCTGGGTCCTCTGCTGTTTTTAATGTTTATTAATGACTTGGAAGAGGGAGTCGAAGGGTGGGTCAGTAAATTTGCAGACGATACGAAGATTGGTGGAGTTGTGGATAGTGAAGAGGGCTGTTGTCGGCTGCAAAGGGACTTAGATACAATGCAGAGCTGGGCTGAGGAGTGGCAGATGGAGTTCAACACTGTCAAGTGTGAGGTTGTCCATTTTGGAAAGACAAATAAGAATGCGGAATACAATTAGTGATTGGGCGTTGCATCGTATTGTGGAACACGGAGGCCAGGAATGCAAGTTCATAATTCT
>NC_057716.1:35532451-35590107 GCF_004010195.1 Chiloscyllium plagiosum | reverse complement strand
CGAGGATAGGTTGAGAGTGCTTGGCCTTTTCTCATTGGAATGGCGAAGGATGAGGGGTGACTTGATAGAGGTTTATAAGATGATCAGGGGACTAGATAGAGTAGACAGTCAGAGACTTTTTCCCCGGGTACAACAGAGTGTTACAAGGGGACATAAATTTAAGGTGAAGGGTGGAAGGTATAGGGGGGATGTCAGGGGTAGGTTCTTTACCCAGAGAATGGTGGGGGATGTGCTGCCTGAGGTAGTGGCAGAGTCAGAATCATTTGTGACCTGTAAGTGGCAATTGGATAGTTACATGGATAGGTGCTTAAGCGAGGACAAATGTTCAGCACAACATCATTGGCTGAAGGGCCTGTTCTGTGCTGTATTGTTCTATGTTCTATGTAAAGTTAGTGTCTTGTCAGCGTTCTGACAATAATGTGAGAGTTTCTGGCCTGGTCCACAACAGATTGGGGGCTCTTGTCTGGATAATGCTGTAATTCTAGTTTGATTCAGGTATGTTGGACTGAAAGTCTCTGTGTGATTCAAGCTAATGTCCTTTGTTCCAGATGTTGAAATCTGGAAACAATGTGCTTTATATTGGAATGGGTCCTTCAGTGACGATGAGATCTCTCTTGGTGGAAAAAGTGAATTTGTAGGTTTTGCAAAACATGACCAGGGAAATGCTGTTGGAATTAACAGACAATGTGGAGTTACGTTTGCTTCATATGTGAGAAAAGGAAAGGTAATTGCATCAATAGATTTGAACTTGCTGCGAACATTTCTGGAATCTTTGGAAATGGCTCGAATTCAATTGAAAATAAATCAGCTTGAACATTAAAAGGAACTGACAAAAATTGAAATGTGGATAAAAGCAGATGAAGGAACAAAACGAAAGAATCCCCTGAGCAACCCAAAAGGAAAAGAGACAAAGTCCCCAGCAGAAGGAAGGGGGCAAGAGAGATCGTTTGAATTTGAGAAGTTGGCACTTAAAAGGAAGGAGGTAACGTTAGAAGCTAAATATAGTGAAGAGGACAGTGACATTGAGTAAAACTATTAGGCAACGATCTGGTGGGCATCCGTTTATATATATCCCAGCATTGTGTAAATGTGACGAGAGCAAGAGAAAGTCTTTTTTTTCATATTTTTTTAATGTGGCTAAACAAACGAAAGGGCGAGTGACCATTTGGGTTTTCTTAATCCAACCAAAGTTGGTATGTAGATTCAGTGAGGTATTTGCATCACCATCTGACGAGGTATCTGATGAATAAGTGGAGGTGAAGAAAGCCATCTTAAGGGCATGTGAGCTTATGCCAGAAGCCTACAGACAATCTTTCAGAATTCTGAGGAGGGACCTTGGTCAAACATGCGTTCAGTCTGAAAGGATCAAAACAAGAAAATAATCTGGGCAGATGAATACCGACATTAAAACAAATGAAACATATGACGCTCTTAGGAGGCAATTATTTTGTAAAAGCTCAAACACTATCTTCTGGTCATGAAAACTCATGCGGAAGAACATCGAGTTAAAACGGCAAGATTAGCAGATGAAATGGTTGATTGTTATGAGTTGTTTCATAAACTAAAGTTTGCCTGCCAACATCAGTTTAAAACTGCGAGGGATAGAAATTGGATGAAGAGAAATCCTAAATTGGTAAGGGACAGAAAGATCTCATTGAAGAAAAAAATATTAAAAACCTTGCCACACGGGAAAAAGGAAATACATGGAGTGTAATGTGAAGTTAAAAGGCTTTGCACTGCAATAAAGCAATAACGTTTCACTACAACAAAGCAGGAAAAGTCACGTCACAGTGTTGTATTTTAGAAAACAAATCATTGCAAAGAAATATTTCAGAAAACTGGATCAGCCAAAAAAGTTTGGTGAAGTGTTGAAGGAAAGAACAGTGGAAGTTAAAAAGCTGCACTGGAATGCACAACCTCGTCGGGGCTTGTTTGAGTAGAAAGTGCTAGATCTTCTTAAACCATTTACATGTTAAGGTTTGATTTATTCCATAGGCCAGGAGCAGCAGATAAAAAGTTACAATATTAAGAGATAGGGGATTGTGTCAATCGTTAATGCTGAGAGATGTCGAGTTGTCTAATTCAGAACGAGTATTGCCAGAGAAAAAAAGTGTCAGTAAATGGAATTCATGGTGAGGCAGGAAGTGCTCCGATATGTGGAATGAGATTGGAGTTTCCAGCAAACACTGGAGAAGTGGTGGGTGGAGTACTGGAGAAAATCTCCGCTCCAGGATTACAATTTGTTCGTGGTAAGTATGCAGCTGTATTACAGGTAGGAATGCAGCTTACTCTGTTGAAATGCCAATGGCGAATCAGTCAACATTATCTTTCCTCAAATCCTAGGTAATCTCTCGTTTTACCAGATAATAATTATATATCTGGGTCAGTATTCTTCCTCCTTTGTCTCCAACAGATGCCTGAGTGGCAACGCATCCCGACTTGGGAATTTGTCCAATTTTATACCTGCTAAAACCATCAATCCCTGTTCCCACCTTATTTCAATCTGTTCAAGAACTTTGCTTCATAGTCCATTTTCTCGAAATCTGTACTAGCATCAGTCGTCTCCAAATAAAGCTCAGCTAACTACATACCACGCTCACTGGTTTTCCATTATCTATCTCGACAAGCAACATGTTAAAAAATTTAAAAAATGTATGTTGAATATGATTTTCCGTTCATAAATGCATAATTATTCTTTCCAACTTTACTGTTACTTTCCGAATAGAACATAGAACAATACAGCACAGAACAGGCCCTTCGGCCCACGATGTTGTGCTGAACTTCTAACCTAGATTAAGTACCCATCCATGTACCTATCCAAATGCCGCTTAAAGGTCGCCAATGATTCCGACTCTACCACTCCCACAGGCAGCGCATTCCATGCCCCCACCACTCTCTGGGTAAAGAACCCACCCCTGACATCTCCCCTATACCTTCCACCCTTCACCTTAAATTTATGTCCCCTTGTAACACTCTGTTGTACCCGGGGAAAAAGTTTCTGACTGTCTACTCTATCTATTCCTCTGATCATCTTATAAACCTCTATCAAGTCACCCCTCATCCTTCGCCGTTCCAACGAGAAAAGGCCGAGAACTCTCAACCTATCCTCGTACGACTTCCTCTCCATTCCAGGCAACATCCTGGTAAATCTTCTCTGCACCCTCTCCAAAGCTTCCACATCTTTCCTAAAGTGAGGCGACCAGAACTGCACACAGTACTCCAACTGTGGCCTAACCAAAGTCCTGTACAGCTGCAACATCACTTCACGACTCTTGAATTCAATCCCTCTGCTAATGAACGATAATACTCCATAGGCCTTCTTACAAACTCTATCCACCTGAGTGGCAACCTTCAAAGATCTATGTACATAGACCCTCTGTTCTTCCACCTGACTAAGAACCCTACCATTAACCCTGTATTCCGCATTCTTATTTGTTCTTCCAAAATGGACAACCTCACACTTGGCAGGGTTAAATGTTCTCCAATTTCACATGCAGATTTCCTCTTATTTTCTAATGGGCTCTAATTTCTCCCTGCTTATTGTATCTTGGTTTTCTCTCCAGTCATACACTTCAGTAAACTCGGTCTTTGTCAGGCCCCTCTGTGTGAATTTTCTAGTTTCACTGCATTCACCTCTCAATCTTTAAAACACTAGCGAACACAGACCGAGTTTCCTCATAAAGCAATCTTACACCTGAGGGATTTACCTCGAGAAACACCTTTGCATTTCCCTGTATTCGCTGTGTTCTTCCTGAGATGGGAAAACAAAAACGTGCGCAATATTCCAGAGACAGTCTCACCAACAAGCTATGCAACCAATGCAGGACTTCTTTACATTTGTTTTTACATTCTGATGCCGTATAAATGAAGGTAAACCTACCTTTCATCTTCCATTTTTATATATTCCTCCAAGTAGACTTTGCTTTAATTTTATTTGCTAAATCACCATGTGAGCTCTGAAAAATATCTTCCTGAATATCCAGATATACAACGTCCACTGGTTTTGCATTACGTATCTCTACAAGCAACATGTCAAAACAATTTCAAAAAATGCATGTCAAATGTGATTTTCCTTTCAGATTAGTAATTAGTCTACCCAATTTTGCTGTTACTTTCCAAATATCTAACATGACATTTTATATAATAGATTCCATCGGATTTCCAATTGCAGGTATCAGGTTGACTGGTTAATTTGCGATGCTCCCTGTTCACCCCTTCTTCAATTAGGATTACATTGTTAACCTTCCAGTTATTCAGAAAGCCTTTCTACCTTTGATGAATAAACACAGAAAACGCACAGTGATCTCCAATGCAATCAGCAAAACTGTTGCTGTTTCCTCCGAAATGAAAAACAACTGGTGCATCATTCTTATTCATGCTGAATTGCACTATGTTTTGAAACACCACCTCGTTACTGATATGAATGACAATCGTGTTTAGTTACACAAATCCCATAGTCACATTGTATTTCTCAGAGATTTTCCTGGATTATCCTTCATAATGACAGGCTCAATATCTTTTTCTAAGCAGTTTTTTCTAAGCAACTTCACTTGATCTAACTTGATCGATAATTACTTTTGTTAACAATCATTTAATCATTCTTACCTTTTGAGACTTGCACCTTAGAGGAACATATGTATATTGTTCACATTACAGTGTTTGTGTAAATAGCATCCATTGCTTGTTTTCCATTAAATATTTTAATTAATCTTCCAATTCACTGAGCTTTTTGGCTTGCATGACTCTGGTCATAACGAAAACAAAGAAATGTTCTGCATACTAACATCATGCAAAATTTAGTATATTATGGTCATTAATCCTAATCCAAGGAACTCATTGCCAACAAGGTCTTCATAGAACATAGTACATAAAGCAATGCAACAATGTAAAGGCCCTTCCGCCCTTGATGTTACGCTGACCTGTCAAACCGATCTGAAGCCCATTTAACCTACACTATTTCATTATCATCCCCATTTTTTTCCAATGAACATTTAAAAGCCCTGAAATAATCAGCTGAGAGGGATAAACACAAATGTTCAGTGGTCAGATGCAGACTAAGGTTTAAGACTTGTCTCAAAGTTGCTGAAAATACCTGGAGCACCTCGTGGTACACACGAGGAAGTGAAAAAAAACACACAAACCATTTCATGCTTTCTTCACTTCACAATACGTTTTGCATTACGTATCTCTACAAGCAACATGTCAAAACAATTTCAAAAAATGCATGTCAAATGTGATTTTCCTTTCAGATTAGTAATTAGTCTACCCAATTTTGCTGTTACTTTCCAAATATCTAACATGACATCTTATATAATAGATTCCATCGGATTTCCAATTGCAGGTATCAGGTTGACTGGTTAATTTGCTATGCTCCCTGTTCACCCCTTCTTCAATTAGGATTACATTGTTATACTTCCAGTTATTCAGAAAGCCTTTCTACCTACACACGAGGAAGTGAAAAAAAAACACACAAACCATTTCATGCTTTCTTCACTTCACAATGCCAAAATTTGATACATAAGGGAGCCATCGAACAAGGTCATGGAATAATGCAGAGAGAAAGAAAGGGTCACATGAATGGTAAAGCAGGCAATTAATTGAGGCCATGTTGTGCATATACGAGGAAAAGCACGAAAAGTGAATGGAGACCTGAGAGGAACGAAAACACTGAAGAAAGGCATTGTCAGTTCAGTGGAAATGTTTGCTACATCAAAGGCTAACCGAACGTGCCCAGACGATATGAATACAGAAAAGATGACAGCCCAGCATGGAGACCTGTGCAGACTATTTTAGTGTCATGTTCAGTAAGGTGGACTAACTGATGAAAAATACCCATGGTGAGAGTGACAGTAAATACGGCTCTCACAAATTTTGGTCTCAGTATTTTCTTTGAACAAGCACGAGGCAAGTGTGTGTGTGTTTATGTGTTTATGTGTGTGTGTGTGTATGTGTGTGTGTGTGCGCGCGCGCGGACATGCATGGGGAGGGTGTGTGGGACATGAAGTTAGTGGTAGATAGAGTAGCTGTGACAATTGGTATTTGAGAGAGAGCGTGCATGGAGAAATCAGATTAAATATGAGACCTTGATAAGCATTTTGGCAATCGACAGAGGGACTGAGGGACGCCACTGGACGCCATAGTGCCTCAATAGTTAGCACTGCTGCCTCACAGAGCCAGAGACCCATTTTCAATTACAGCCTCGAGCGAGTGACTGTGTGTAGTTTGTACATAATCTTTGTGTCTGCCGGGGTTTTCTCCAAGTGCTCCGGCTTCCTCCCACAATCCAAAAGTGTTTAGGTTAGCTGAATTTTAAATTGACCATAGTGTTCAAGGATGCCGAAGTTAGGTCTTTTTGTCAACGATCAATGTAGCTAAATACGGACGGCGAATAGGTCTATGTGGTTTACTCTTTGGAGACTCAGTGTGGACTTGTTGCTCCAAATGGCCTGTTTCCATGCTGTGGGGATTATATGATGTTCTAGACAAAATATTAAAATAAAGGAGCTGTCAGTCCAAATAAATATTTAGATCAATGCGATGGATAGGTTTGATTTTGATATGTATTTGAAAATAAGATTGAAGTTTCTTGAGATTGGAAACTGGGATAGTCAAAGGAGATTATTGGCATCATTAAGACTGTATTTCGTATCTGAATGTTTAAACAGCAGATTGGATGAGCCAGCGAAGTATATTTATGGAGGTGTCGTTAGTGAAATATAGGAGTGGTCACGGTAAGATGTCATGAAAGCAGCTAATGGCTGAAGGGACCCCCAGATTTGTGTTTCGGCTGTTTCAGCCTCACATATTGGACAGGAATTGGATGAAAACAGAGGACGAAAGTGGAGTATGGAACCAAAACAGAGAGCAGTGACCTCTATGCTCACAACATGTAAATAACAAGGTCAGTGATGCAATGAATCATAATTCACAGCTGAAACTGAGCAGATCAACATCGAAACTCATGAGGGACACTGCCAGCTGCAAAATGGGAGAGAGTGAAAGAAAAGGTTCACTGATGCAGACAATAGTGATTCATGGGGTAGATATCTGCTTTCAGAATCTCAGCAATAACAATACCAGCAGCAATACCAGAATAAATTAAAATAATAAAATTACAATCATGCGTGTTTTATCAAAACAATGTCTGAACAATGAGACTTACCAGGGACACCAACGATAGCCAGGATAGGATAATAAAAGTATTGAATAATCAGCAGTGTGAAATAGATCCGCAATTTTACAGACAACCACTTATAAAAAAACAAAAAATCCCAAATATCATCAGTTAAACTCCTGTCAATAGGTATAACATTCCAGTCTATTGTTCTGAGATTCTGATCCATTGTTGGAACGTTCCAATCCAATTTTCTCAGATTCTGTTGTCTGGACCTCTCTTTGGATGACTGCTCCCTGTTAGTGCTGGAGGTGATACTCCCACATTGAACGGAATCCATTTATCATGGAAAGACAGAAGCCCTCCTTTGGGATAATAACCATCCATGTAGACTAACTTCAATCTCAGCTACCGAACAAACAGAGTTCAGTTAACCCCTTCGTTACATTACTTTTCATATCACAGTAAAAGGGAACATTTCCTTGGGCTGGATGGAATGTATGAGGGTTGCTGAGGGATGGACGATACAATCTTCAATTTAAAAAAATATATATTTCTTCCTTGTATGTGGGAGTAATGCCAGAGCATTGTAGGATTGTAAATGTCCTGCTCTGCTTATAAAAGGAGGCAGGGATAAAATAACAGACCAGCTCTGTAAAATCACAGATGGGGAATTTTTCAGAAACCATAAACCAGGATTGTAATATTTACTTTTCATTCTCTTTTCGTGATGCTGCTAATATTTTATGAGCCCCGCCATCAAATACTTTCATAAATTTGAGACTATTTCATAGAATTGATACTTTTTGCTCAGGAATAGCGGGAAGCACTCCTGTCCCCAATGTGCCTGTTGCGGCGAAATAGGATGGGTCCATTCATTCCAATTTAACCAATTATCATTTGAAGAAGTTCAAAGCTGGAATTTTGCAAGAACATGCACAAGGTTTGTTGCAGCTGTACGAGATGTTGCTGAGAGGATCCGTGGAGTATCTTATATTGTTTGTTTTCTGTAACTGAAAGGGAGAGATATCTATCAGCAACAGTTTACCAGCTGCTCATTATCCACTGGGTGGATAATATCTCGGACATGTTGGAGAGGGAAAGAAGGAAACCATTCAGACGTTCGAGTCTTTGACGCTGGACCAGGAGAAGGCCATCTAACTCTCCAGCCTGTCCCTCAGGAACAGGAGGAGGCCATTCACCCTCGTGAGCCTATTGCACAAGAAGAGAAGAAACCAATTCAGTATCGGGAACCTATTGCACAGGCACAGACGAAAGATATTCAGAATCTGAATTCTGGCTCAAAACCACAAGCTTGCATACTCAATTACTCAGAGAAAAAAAACACAAGTACACCATTCAGATTTTGAGGTTGTTTTCCAGAAACAGGAGAAAAGATTTCAGTCAATAGAAGTTGTAATGATCGTGAGTAGACCGTTCAGATTTTCAATTCCGTTCCACAGGAACAACAGGGGAGCACACAGGTATTCGAGCCTGTCACACAGGTGCAGGCAGAAGTCATCTATTTTCACCAACCTGGGACACAGTAATAGGAGACAGCTCTTCAACTGTTCGAGTCTGGGATGCAGGAATATCTGAAGGCCAGTGAGCTACCAGGATCTGCTTATTCAAAAACAGGAAAAGTCGACTCACTCCCCACCAGTATGATGCATTCGGAGCGAAGGAGAATTATCTTCCTCCTAACAGAAATATAAGGAAAAATTGAATGAGTGGTCCATTCAGCCCTGCCTCACATTTCAATACGATCCTTGTGAATCTGAATGTGACTCATCACTCCATTTACGGAGATTCCCCGCTCTGCAGCTTCTGCTCCAGTCATTGGTCATGTTGCAGAATCAGATGCTATGATTCAAATCACAATCAGTCGTCCAGAATGGATCAGCAAAGCCTCTAGTTTTCTTGAATATCCAAAGAAGCTTAAAGGATAATCTCCAAGCAATTGTCCACAGCATTCCTACTAACTTGCCAGTTCAAGAATTAGTTCAGACTCCACTCATGCCCAAGTTTGATGCCTTGTCTGAATCAATAACAGTTGAGGCGATTCTTCATGTTACAAACACATGAACAGCAGAGAGTGACTAACTCAGGCATTCAGTGGTCCGGCCATAGCAAAAAAACTCAAGGATGTGTCTGAAAGTTATTGAAACCCACTGAAGCACTGTGAATGTCAACCGGAAGTGTGAACTACGCTTGTTTTGGTATTCTTTCTGAATGTCGTAATGGTGGAAGCTATAGCTCCAGGGTAAGCAACATCAAAGGCCAGGGTAAGGTCCAGGACAGTTACTCAATAAAAATCGGACAATTAGTTAGTGGGCAATAAGTTTCAGAAATATAGATGCAGACAGAGCAATGGGGCAAGCTAGAGAGGTCTAACATTGGAGATTCCAATCACAAGCATGTGAACAATTAGTGAAGGCTTTGCCAGATCACTCGAAATGTTTCGTTACATTACATTCCCAATCCACCTCCCAGAACCAGCTCAGATACCAGAAACCCAGATGGGCTCAGCATGGAGTACTGTGCAGTCCAGGCCATTGCACTGATCAGTACAACCTACCAATCTGTCAGGGCTGCAAAACTGTTCAGACCACACCAGTGCATTGTTGTCTCAAACCGGAGAAGGCATCTGACAGCCGGGTCCTTCAGTCTTTGGAGATAGTATGGGTGTACAGCTTTATTCTGCATCAAATCCCCTTCTGTCCATGCCCTGTGAGCATTTGATGAGGACAGCATACATGCAGGTTTACTCTGCATCAAATCCCGTGCTATCCCTGTCCTCAAAGTTTTTGATGATGACCTAGAGGAAGCTTGAATCTGTATCCAGCTCCATGTTTTTCCTGTCCTGAGACTGTTTACGGGGTGTCAGTTCAAACAGAGACTTAACTTGAATTTACCCCTACGCCGTCCCCGTTCTGAGAGTGTTGGGTAGAATGTCGAGAGAGATTTACACTAGTTCTTCCTGTTCTCGTCCTCGCATTGTTTGAGGGAGACAGTGTGGAAAGTGAGTTAATCAGTTTCTGACTCAAATGTGCTATTTGACAAGGCCCATTGAAAATGTCGTTGCAACATGCATTTAATCTATCAGTTCTTATCCTGTTTGTTTGATGTGAACAGGAGGGATGTAACTTCAGTTTATATATGACCCCGTGTTGAAATTGTTCTCGGATTTTTACTGCGGACATTGCAGGGGATTTTTTAATCTGTTGTTAACTGTGTGGTTTACATATCCATCATTGATTAATGTGTACAGGGTCGGGGTTGATTTAATGAATATGTAACCCCATGTTAACCATTGGCTGTATATTTGGTAAGGGCTTCACTTTGTATCAAAGACCGTGCTGCACTTGTCCAGTGAGTGTATAATGAAAGACATTGTGTCTGGAGATTTAATCTATATCCAAACCTGTATTGTAACTGTCATTAGAATATTTGATGGTGGCTGAGTGGGAGCTTTATTTTGTATCTAACTCTCTGTGTTGCATCTGTGCTGGCAGTAATTATTGGGGGATAGTGTCGATAGGGTCTTTCAATCAGTTTATGAGAATGTAGGCAGTTTTACTTTCAGGTGAACAGACTACAGGGTGCGTGATTTTCAGTTTCAACGTTTAGAGGCTGAACACGGCCTGGGTAGTTTAAAGGAACGAGTACAGTCGGTGACTTATTCTATATCTAACACTGTTTTTTTACCTGGCCTGGACCGGATGATGCGGACAGTACCGAAAGAAAGAAAAAGAAACTAACTTTGTATTTAATGCTGTATTGTAGCTATCCAAAGTTTTTTTGATGAAGAGAGTATTAGATGCGTTTTTATCAATATTTCCCATGATGAAAATGGCCTGTGTATTTCAAAAGGCCTAGCGTAGGAGAATATATGTTTCCTGTCTAACCCCAGCCTGTACTTATCTTGGGGAGAGGTGGCACTGATTTAATATATATTGAACTCCATGCTGTTTGTGAAAAGGTCCTACGTAGGACGACCTTTACTCTCTAAATAGCTTTGCGTGGTACCTGTCCTATAACGAGTGATGGGGGCAGTCCAAAGGATCTTCCAGAGACTATAGAGAGCAAGCTGAGTTAACATTTTGTTTGCAGTGAACGTCTTCAGACGATGCTCCACCCAAGTTGGGATTTTCTGCAAAATCTGTTTTTGTTTAATCTTTTAAGTTTCTGCAGTTCTTTTGATTTTTTTTGGAATAAGCGTGACCATTATTCCATACCAAACTTTGAGTTTTAACGTATAAGGATTGTTTTATGTGTACAGTGCAGACTGACCTTTACTCTTCATCTGACACTGTGATGTACCTCTCCTGGGAGCGTTTGTTAGGAGCAGAGTAGAGTAATATCCACTCTGTACCCTTTCTGGGAGTGCTGACAGAAGCAGTGCAGAGTGAGCTTTACTCTGTATCTAAAACTGTGGTTATATTTATCATGAGTGTTTAAATGAGGAGATTGTACAGTCATCCATATTCCGTATTTAGCTGCATGTTATAACATTTCCTGAGATTGTTTGATGGAGAGAATGCAGAGGGAGGTTTATTCTGTATCTACTCTTGTTCTACAACTGACCTGGCAGTGTTTGATCGGGTTATGGGGTGTTATTTGATGAATATCGAACCCATGCTGAAGATTCCCTGCGAGTTTGTAAATGACTCTTGTAGTAAGGTGTATGCTCTATGTTGAACACCATGCTCTGCCTGTCCTTCCATGTTTGATGGGGGTTGTGTAGAGTAAGCTTTGTTTTTTTTTATCTAACTATATTGTGTGCCTGGAAATGAGTTTTCTTTTTATTCGAGGCTCAACGGAGGGGGCTTTAACTTAAATTTGGTTTCAGTTTATTACAATAGAGGGGGCACGACATGGCATCTATCGCGTTGCTGTTCAACAACGTTGAAGGAACTGTACTTCTATTTTAAAACAATAGAGGGGGATTTAATCTCTATCTAACCTGTGATATAACTGTAATGGGAATGTTCGATGGAGACGTTGTGTGGGATGATTTAATGAATATCTAACTCCATGTTGAACATGGTCTGGGAATTTGAAAGGAGCTAATACAGAGAGAGGTTTACGCTGTGTCTAAACCTGTGATTACCTGCTCTGGAGTCGATGATGGGGCACAGTGATGACGGAAGGATATATTCCGTTAATTTTGCATTAAAAACGAAGGGGACGTATTCTGTAGCTAATCATGCACTGCCCCTGAACAAGGAGACTTTGGTAGATAACAGTGTAGCTGGAGCTATCGTTTGTACATCACCTTGGTATGTCCCTGTCCTGACACTGCGTAATGGTGGCAGTATAGAGGGATGTCAACTCTGTATGTAAAAGTTTGATGAACCAGTTTACTGAACCACAGACTATAACTATTCTTTATTGTTTGATGTGAACAGCGCACAGTGTGTTTTCATTTGCATATCATGTTGAGATTAACGTACTGTGGGGAAGCTTGATGCAGGACAGTCTGGACAGGGCCATAAATTAGAACTTATCCTGTCTGGGGCATATTTGATGGGGACTGTGTGGCGTGTGATTTAATTAATATCTAATCCATGGTCAATATGGTCTGTAAAGTTGAAAAATGCTTGTGTTTTGGGAACTTTATTCTGAATCTAACCCCGTACTATACCTATCAGTGATTGATGGGGACACTATTGAGGGTGATTTAATGAATTAGGTAGATTACCTACAGTATGGAAACAGGTCGTTCTGACCAACAAGTCGACATCGACCTACCGAAGAGTAAATCACCCAGACCCATTCCCCTACCCTATATTTACTCCTGACTCATGAACCTGACACTATGGGCAATTTAGCATGGCCAGTTCACCTGGTCTGCACGTCTTTGGATTGTGGGAGGAAACCGGAGCATCTGCAGGAAACCCACGCAGATACGGGAAGAATGTGCAACATCTACACAGACAGTCACCCTAGATGGGAATCGTCCCTGGCGCTGTGAGGCAGCAGTGCCAACCACTGAGCCACGGAATATCTAACAACGTGCTGAATGTGGTTTGGACTTTTGAAAAGATCTATGTAGGTTTAGTTTCATTCTGCATGGGAACCCGTACTGTCCTTGTCCTGGTGTCACGACGATGACAGTGCTGTGTGAGAATATTTCTGCATCTAACTCTTTGCTCTACATGTCTCATTTTTCTAGATGATTGCAGTTTCACACCTCATCCACCAATATCCAGGAACAACAAATTGTACAGTCTACACAGTGTTGTGCAAAAATCCATTAAGACTCCTTACACACCATCATGTAAACTCACGGAAATATCCAAGCACAAGGGCAACAGATACATAAGAACACCACCAAGTTGATGTTCTGTTTAAAGCCACATACCGTCCTGATTTGGAAAAATGCTACTATTCTTTCAGTGTCACTGTTTTGAGATCCTCCCTAATCACATTATAAGTATTTGTATACAAAACAAATTGCAAGATTTCAAGAAGGCAATTTACCCACATTATTTGAAAGGAACCAAGAGACAGGGAAGGAATACTGGCATTACTAGAGATATCTACACCCCAGAATGAATTAAAATTAAAAACATTGTCCACATATGACGGTTACAATACGGGGTATACCCTGCTGCTTAATTTAAAGCAACAACACCGAAAAGTTTTATCTATGCAGTAATCTGTGAAGACCCGAGAGGCCAAGCATGATTTAAAATAATAATTAACAACTTTATTTCTTAAAGTATAAACGAGAATACTTAGTGAACAATGATTGAAAACTCATTCCTCTAACCTATCTTTTACATTTCTTCTAAAATACTAGGCCGATAAAACCATACGATTAAGATTTAGCAAAATATCAGGTTTTTAAAACCATCCAGATATCAAATCTTCTCTTCATATATTCATCGGTCTTCTTCTTGTAAGTGATTTCTGCTTCACAGGTTAGTGTTCGATAAAGGTGCCTCGAGAGAGCTACTTTTCAGCAGTCTCCACATGCTGGTGGCATTGCAGTTTACTTCCCAACTGTTCAGTTTTCCCCGGTCTTATGCCCACAAAGTGTTGGATTGTGTCATTGGCTTTTAAGATTGTGAATATTATAAATTAAAACTTGATTGGAATTTGTGTGTTTTTTTGGGGGGGGGGCGGTATAATTTATACTGATTGGCCTAATTCATTTTGTTTTTTTATTTCTTACGCAACCCAGCTAATCTAGCTTTCGACCAAGTATTAGATAGTTACCTAATTAAGAACACTTGGTACTGTCGGGACTGTCTGCTCATGTTTCACTCTCGTAAAGGTACAGTACACCCACATCTTCATAACAATGACCAATGTTGTGTTTTCAGAGTGCAGGCTCGTTCAGTTCTATAAATTCATTGCTTGTTGTGATCAGCTGTTTCAAATAATCTTTCAGTATTTCAGAGGCATTGCCTACGTACCTATCATCACAGGGACACTGATATTCATACCCTATAATATTCACTTATGAATAGGGATGAAAATTTAAAACATACTCGTATCTTGACCATAGAACATTCAGACACAATTGTAGTACTGCCATGAAAATGATCATGTGTGAATATGACCACATAATATTCGTACAATGGGAACTTCATTGTCTATTTTCAAAGTCTTTATACTGATTAATAATTTCATCTTTGATAAAGTAACTGGACTCATCGTTTGATAGTACCTTATTGCGATATATCCACTTATTTGACTATGCCCTCGTCATCAAATTAAACAAAACAAACGGGTTAATTTGTACGCATGAGATAACCAAAAAGTGTGGTGAGGAAAGAATTCAGACCATTCAGTGACCAGACATTGTAGTTTATGGTAGAAAAAAAATGAAAACACTTTTTCTATTTCTGTGTTTGCCACTGCAGCACATGTATTTTTAAATTAAAAAGTGAGGGTGGTGTGGGGGAGAGGACAAACTGGAAATTTAAGAAGTAAGTTAAAGGACAAGTGATATTAAGAGTAGTTAAGAAGTACAACGGCATCATTCGAGCAGAAAACTCAAAAATGGATCATACAGCATGGTCAAGTGAAATAGGGCTTGAGAGGAAGGTGAGGGGAGTAACAAATTAAAAACATTATATAGGCATGCACGAAGCACACGGAATAAGATGGATGAGATGGAGGCTAATTTGGAATTTGGCAGGTATGATGTTGTGGGGATAATTGGGACGTGGCTTCAAGTGGACAGGTCCTGGTAAAAGAATACGCAAGGCTATACATGCTTTCAAAAGGACAGACTGAATGGCAGAGGGGGTGGGGTGGCCCTGTTGATGAGGAATGACATTCAGTCCCTTGCGAGAGGAGCATAGATTCAGGAGATGTGAAGTCAATATGGATAGCGCAGGGAAATTCTAAGGGTAGAAAGATCATAATGTGAGATATCTACAGGCCGTCGAACAGTAGTCTGGATGTCGAGTTTAAGTTGAATAAGGAGTTGACATTGGCCTGTCGCAGAAGTATTACTACCATTGCTATGGGGGATTTCAACATGCAGGAGACTGGGAGAATCAGGATGGTGCTGGAACCCAAGGAAGGAGGTTTGTGAAGTGACTCAGAGTTTGATTCGTTTAACAGCTGGTACTGGAGCCTACCAGGGAGAAGGCAATTCTGAATCTGGTGTTGTGCACAGAACTGAAGTTGATCAGAGACCTCGAAGTAAAGGAGCCATTAGATTATCAGAGTCAGCATGGACTTACGAAGGGGAAATCGTTCTGGACTAATCTTCTGGGATGTTTTGAGAATGTAACTATGATGGTGGACAAGGGAGAACCACTGGGTGCAGTGTATCTGAACTTTCAGAAAGCTTTTGGTGAAGTCCCATATCGGAGATTAGTGAGCAAACTTAGGGTACATGTCATTGGGGGCAAAATACTGACTTGTATTGAAAATTGGCTGGCTGACAGGAATCATAGAGTGATGATAAACGTGTCCCTTTTGAAATGGTAAGCAGTGACCAGTGGGGTACACAAGGTTCGTTGCTGGGACTGCAGCTGTTTACAATGTACATTAATGATATCGATGAAGGTATTAAAAGTAATATTAGCAAATTTGCTGATGACAAAAAGCTGGGTGGCAGGGTGAAATGTGAGGAAGATGATATCAGAATACAGGGTGACTTCGACAGGCTAGGTAAATGGATGGATGCATGGCAGATGCAGTTTAATGTGGATAAATGTGTGGTTATCCACTTTGGTGGCAAGAACGTGAAGGCAGATTACTATCTAAATGTAGTCAAGTTAGGTAAAGGGGAAGTACAACGAGATCTAGGTGTTCTTGTGCATCAGTCAATGAAAGCAAGCATGCAGGTACAGCAGGCAGTGAAGAAAGGTATAGACGTGCTGGTCTTCATAACAAGAGGAATTGAGTACAGGAGGAAAGAGGTCCTTCAGCAGTTTCACAGGACTCTGGTGAGACAGCGCCTGGAGTATTGTTTGCAGTTTTGGTCTCCAAATCTGAGGAAGTACATTCTGGCTATTGAGGGAGTGCAGCGTAGGTCCACCAGGTCAGTATCTGCAATGGCAAGACTCTCATATGTTGAAATATTGGAGCACCTGTACTTGTATGCACTTGTGTTTAGAAGGATTAGACGGGATCTGACTGAGACATAGGAGATTATTGAAGGATTGGACACTCTGGAGGCAGAAAGTATGTTTGCTGATAGGTGAGTCAAGAACCAGAGGACACAGTTTCAAAATAAGAAGTAGACTATTTAGAACAGAGTTGGGGAGAAACTTCTTCACCCAGATAGTGGTGACTATATGGAATGCTCCGCCCCAGAAGGCAGTGGAGGCCAAGTTTCTGGATATTTTCAAGACAGAGATGGATAGTGTTTGTAAAGATAGTGCAATCAAGGGCCATGAGGGTAAAGCAGGAACAGGATAGTTATTGTGAATGATCAGCCATGATCATAATGAATGGTGGTGCTGGTTCGAAGGGCCGAATTACCTACTCCTGCATGTATTGTTTATTGTCTGTTGTCTGTAGGGTTACACACAAAGCAGTTGGGCGAGGATTATGCTAGCCATCATTGTCGCCACACAATTCTGTTTGGATACTGATGTTATGGAGATGACATCCACTGGATATGGTTTTTGAGGATTTCGGGTTATGACGCTTTCTATTGCAAGAGTCGATCATCTTTATAACATCTTCATTCCGAATAAGGTTCAAGGTGCAGAATTACAGAGCAAAGACATCATACAAAAAAACATCAACATAGCTAAACTTCCAAGACATGGTTGTTTGGTGGGTAATTTTTATGAATGTTAAACTGCATATGAGCCAGCACTGAGTCTTGTGCTAGTTCATTATCCATTCTTTCCTGTACACTTCCTTGCTGTCTCTGAGTGTTCTGTTCTGAACAATTGTGTGAGAAACTGTCCAAGTCCAGTTTGGAAACTGTCTGGACAGATTTAGGATATCGCTGGTGTTTTGGAGGTAGTGTTGAGGATCAGTAGCATTGAGTCTGAATTAACGATTTTTAAAATTGATGTTCAACAGATTTGCTGACTGCACGATTGTGCGTTCGCTGAACTGAACATGAATCAGATTTGTGCTATAGTCATGAAATTACGTAACAAGTAGATGTGTACTCTGATAATTTATACATTGTTCACTTCAATTATTTTTAAATGACAAGCAATTACTTCTGATTTATATTAAAGTATCGAAGAAATAAAATCATCTGAATTCTTTACTGTTGAATATATAAACAATCATGCAATATTTTCCTCACAGATTAATCAAGCATCAGTTGGTCGTTGTCTGCATTGCAGCATTCTGTTAACATGACTGTGTTTCAGACAACAATATCGTCATTAAGAAGATACTTTCCCACTGACAGGACAGAGCTACGCAGAGGTGGAAGCTCCTTAGTGTGCAGTCAATGCAGTACACACAATTATACTGTCAGATATCATGATGTCTCATTTCAGCAGGTAAAGAGCGAATCATACTACTGATTATCATGTAAAATATCTCCGGGATCAGTACATTTTTATTTGACAATAGCATGGAAGTTGGAAAAGCCAGAGAATGTATTCTGTGTGGGCGGCTTCAATATTCATCAGTACGATCTGCTGAGAAAGCTGCCAGGGGTCAGAGGGACGTGGCTGCAGCAGGTTATGCAGGAATCAATAAAAGGGGAACATATACTTGACTGCATCAGCACCAATTTGCTTGTTGCAGATTCCCGTTTCCATTACTTGAGGCCAAAATCTTCACATTTATAGACCCTTCACCATGTCGTGAGACACTTCCACGGGCACAGTTGACTATCTACAGCAGCAGAATCGTTCTCTCCATATCTTCCATTCTACAGTACCCATCAAGCTTGAGCCCCACACTTGTTCAATGAATAGTGCAAAAGGACAGGCTGGCTGCAGCAAAAGCCAGACCGAGATATGTGGTGACAACGTGGAGACGTTCTTATGGTTTTTGGCTACAAAACATGACAACTTGCATATCAAAAAGCAAAGGCAGCAAGTGGTGGATAGAGTTGACTGATCTCACAAACATCAGATCATTGCAAGCTCTGCCATCCTGCCACATTTCGTCGAAAGATGTAGTGGACAATACAAGAGACCATTGCAGAAGGAGGTTACTCTCCAACAACTGCATCCTTCGAAACTGGAGATCCCAGTACAACAGGGCAAATATGAACCTAAAACATTTGTAACAATCATCAGCCAGAAGTGTTGAGGTTACAACCCATTTCAACGTCCTTTGTTAGTCCCTGGCATTTATTGAACACGGCGGAAAGTTGTCCTGCTATGGCCTGTGCACAAAAGAAAAGCTCCACTAATCAAAACCAGTCATTACAGACACTCTGGCCTTGTTAAAATGATGGAAGGGGGCAGCACTAACTGAGCAGTAAACAGGTGACATCTCAGCAGTAAACAGGTGACATCTCAGTTTGGCTTCTACAAGGCTCACCCAGCTTCTGATGTTATTTCAACCTTATTTTAAACATAGAAAACGAACACATAATGAGAAGTGGTGTGGGAGTAACTGTCCTTGACTTCATGGTCACTTATGACCTAAAGTGCAGGAAAATGCGAATTTGTTCATTTTGGAAGGAATAACTAAAGAAGAGAATATGCTTCAATGGAGAAAAATGCAGAAAGCTGTAACACAAAGGAACATGAAGTACTAAGTTTGTGAGAAGATTTGTAGCTCGGATGCTCGCTGTTGTGGTTCTGTTCGCCGAGCTGGGAATTTGTGTTGCAGACGTGTTGTCCCCTGTCTAGGTGACATCCTCAGTGCTTGGGAGCCTCCTGTGAAGCGCTTCTGTGCTCTTTCCTCTGGCATTTATAGTGGTTTGAATCTGCCACTTCCGGTTGTCAGTTCCAGCTGTCCATTGCAGTGGTCGGTATATGAAGAACGGAACATGAAGTTTTGTATATCAAACATAGAAATCTAGGATTCAGAAGAGGCTTGACAGGGTAAATGCTAAGGCCACTTAGCATTTACACTTCATCTGAGAGTCTATAACCAGATGGCATAGTCACAATTTAATAAAAACATCATTGATTTCAGGTTGAGATTAGGCGGAATTTCTTCTCTGAAAGAGTAGAGAGTCTTTGAGTCACCTTGCCACAGAAAGCTGGAGGTGCAGTCCTTTGTTTATTGAAGGCTGAGATTGATAGATTCTTTCCAGGTCAGGGAATCAAGGGTAACTGGAAAAGGGTGAGTTAGTGGATGTCAACAATATCGTATCCTAGATGGTCCTCTTGAAAGGAGAGCAGTCTTGAGGGGCCGAATGGCCTGCTCAGTTCCGGTATCTTCTAGTGTTATGGGAATCGAACGTTGGGGCCATCTCTCTCTGAGTGCAATATCACATGACACATGTGGAAACGATAGCTATGGCTGTTGAAAGTCCGTTTTCTCAGCTTCAAGATATTTGCTGATGACGGCACAATAGTCAGCAGCATTTGTGATTCCTCAGATACTGAAGCATTGCACGTCTAATTGCAGAGATCTGAACAATTTGCAGTTTTGGCCTGTCAAGTCACAAGTACCACTGGTGCCACACAAATTCAGACAATGACGATCATGAACAGTCAGAAATCTCACAATTATCACTCGACATCAAAACATTCAACACGACTGTTGAATGCTTTGGTATTAGTTCCCTGAGCTTTATCCTAGACGGTCCAAAGTTTATGGTTAGAACAGCAGACATGTGGCTGCAGATCCTGCAGTGAACCTTTTGCCTGCCTTGTCAAAGCCTGTGCACCATCTGCAAGGCTACATTTAGGCATCTAAAAGGAAAATGGCAGCATTTTGGTCACGGTGATCATGATTCAGTTGAGTCTAATGTATGTTTGAAACAACGCAGATAGAAGAAGAGTTAGTCTATTGAGTTCTGTTTGTCCAATGTTTCCAAACTGAGAACAGTGAAATTCAACTGGAAACAACAACGAGAAGATAAATTGGAATCAAAGTAGGGGCATGTATTCTGTGGGAAGATCATTGTGTTTCCAAGAAGACGTGTTTTCACAACATAATAAAGAGTCAGGCTGCTACATCCATCGATCCTCAGAATCTCGGACGAAACAGCCAGAAACAGAACACTAATTTAAGATAGTGAGCACTCAATGCTACAGAAAGATGAGTGTGGAATAAGGAGGGCTGCAAACCAAAAGAATATTATAAATCACACAATGTATGTAAAATGCTGTTGCCAAGTAAAATAAATGTGATCTTCAGCAGATTTTTTTCATTTCTAATGCAGAGAAGGAAAGTAAGCAAGGATCACCAACAAACGCATGTCTCAACCAAGTATTGATACAAATGCTCTATATGTAGTTGCTAATGAACATTTAACGTCGGAATTATAATTTAATGTGTCTCAACAAAATTAGGCTAATGTGAGGAAACTGAGAGAGTCATCTGTGAAGATCATTCGAACCTTCTTGATGTTGCGAAATGATCATTCTTTTTAGAAACAGAAGATCCGGTTTTTGTGACATAGTGGTAAGGATGTCAAGATTAACGAGCGGCGAAAATTTGAGTTCAGTCAAAAAACCAGAGGAGGCAAATGTAGGACGTTGGAAATTGAAAACAACCAGCGTCTTCGACAAATCTAAACCAAGCAGGTACAGCTTAAACAAGGATTTAGGAGTACTGAAAATGGCCAAGCAATGTCTTTGGCAAACAGGGAAAACGAAAATCAAAAGGCCTTTTACACGGATTTAAGGAAAACGAGGGCAGCTAGGGGACGGGTAGGTCCATTCAAGTAAAAGGAGGGAATTTATAGGTAAGTGGAATGAAATGGGTGAAGCTCTTAACGCATGCATTGCATCAATATTCTTCAGGAAAAGGGCATGGTCGATGGTCAGTCCTGAGATGGATATGTTGGCATTCCACAGCGGTATAATGTTAAGAAAAGAGGATGTGCTGGGTGTTCGGAAAATCATTTAGTTGGAAAAGTCACAGGATAGTTACCAGAGAAGCAGAGAATACTCAACCACTTTCTCTTCTTTAAGAAGATCATTGGGGGATCCAAAAAAAAAGACAGTCGTTGAGCCTCATGTTTATCGCAGGGAAATTATTGCATAAAAGTATGAAGGCCAGGATTAGTAAAAATATGGATTTACTAATGAGAGGCAAAATGGCTGTATGAGAGGTAAATTGTGCCTGACAAAATTAATTGAATATTTTTAGTCAATGACAAAGTTGGTTGTCGAAGGCTTGGAGCTGGGTGGTGTCCACTTGGATCTTTGATATGGTTCTTTATGGCAGTCTAATCTAGGATCAGAAGTCAAATGGGATCTGCATTGAGATATAGACAGAGAAATATAGAAACATAGAAGACCCAGAGCAGCAAGAGGCCATTGGGACCTTCAAGCCTTCTCCGCCATTCATCATGATGATGGCTGATCACTCAACTCCATATCCTAATCCTACTTTCTCCCCATAACCTTTATTCGATTTGCCCCAAGTTCTACATCTCGCCGCCTCTTGAATATTTACAATGTTTTGGCATCAACTAAATCCTCTGTTAATGCATTCCATATGCTCACAACTCTTTTGCTGAAGAAATGTCGACTCACCTTCATCTAAATGGTTCACCTCGAATCCTCAAGCTCTGTCGTCAGGTTCCTCACACACTGTCTGGATCATCCTCCCTGTATCGGCCCTGTTAGATTTTCATGACTCCCTATGAGTTCGCCGTTATTCATCTGAACTCCAGCGAAAGCAATCGTAACCTCGTCAACATTTCCCCTTACATCAATTCCAGCCTCCCCAGAATCAACCTGGTAAACCTTTGCTGCACTCCCTCAATGGCAAGAGCATCCTTTCTCAGAAAAGGAGACCAAAACTCCCACAATATTCGAGGTGTGGCCTCATCAAGGCCCTATATGACTGCAACAACACATCCCTGCTGAATTACTCGAAATTTCTCACAATGAAGGCTAACGTACCATTTGTTTTCTTTACCATCTTCTGCATCTGCATGCTTACGTTCAATGACTGGTGCACACGGACACGCAGGTCTCAATGCAATATCTCCTCCCCAATTTACAGCAATTCAGTTAGTAAGCTGCCTTCTTGTTTTTGCTTCCAAAGTGAATAACCTCTCATTTATCCAAATTATACTGCATTTACCTTTATATATCCACACTCCCACCTGCCCAGATCACGCTGAAGAATCTGTGCATCCTTATCTTGGTTCTACCTTGCATCCATCTTTGCATCATCTGTAAACTTTAATGTGTTAAATTTTGTTTAATATATGTTAAACAAAACATTTTTTGTCATTAATATATGTTGTGAAGACTGGGAGCCCTACCACTAATCCCTGTAGCATGCCAGTAGTTACTGACTACCAATTTGGAAAGGACCCATTAATTCTAAAATTTAGTTTCCTCTCTGTCAACCACTTGCCTATCCATCTCAAAACACCTTCCCCAACACCATTCACTTAAAACTTGCATAATATTCTCTTATGCCGGAATTTGTCAAACGTTTTCTGAAAATCGAAATATACCCCAATATCAACTCTATTAGTTACATATTCATAAAATTCCAACAGATTTGCCGAGGGAGGCCCAGTGTTTCAGTGGTTTGCACTGTTGCTTCACAGTGTCAGGAACCCAGGTTCGCTTCCCGCCTTGGCGACTGTCTGTGTGGAGTTTGCACATTATCCACATGCTTGCCTGGGTTTCCTCCAGGTGCTCCGGTTGCCTACCAAAGTCCGAAAATGTGCAGGTCAGGTGAATTGGCCATGCAAAATTTCCCAATAGTGTAAGGTGCACTAATCAAGGATAAACATGAGATAGGGGAAAGGGTCGATGTGGACTTGTTGGGCCAAATGGCTTGTTTCCATGGAGTGGGGAATGTAATCTAAACATGAGTTCTCCTTCTGTCCAGTTGTTAAGATTTATACTGGCCAGAGTAAGTAGAAGAGTGATTTTCTATTGAAGATTTGTATTCAGTGGTCTGCAACAGAGATAAATGGCGTACCATTACTGTTTCTTTTAATTATAACAATGGTATGCAGTGAAACTGGAGAAAGTGAGGTCTGCAGACGCTGGAGATCAAAGCTGAAACTTTATTGCTGGAACAGCACAGCAGGTCAGGCAGCATCTAGGGAACAGAAGATTCGACGTTTCGGGCACATGCCCTTCTTCAGAAGAAGGGCATGTGCCCGAAACGTCGAATCTTCTGTTCCCTAGATGCTGCCTGACCTGCTGTGCTGTTCCAGCAATAAAGTTTCAGCTATGCAGTGAAACTGAGCTAGCCTGATGACGAAATTACTAAAGATGGGGTTGTGGGGGTGGGGGTGGGGTTGATGAGGAATTTTGAGAATGTTTCCCCGAGAATAAAGCAGGATACAGATTCGTTGGAGACTTGACAAATAGATAGATGCCTTTCAATCAAGATAACTGTGATATAATGCATCTTTGAAGGACTGATACAGGAGAGAAGTGTACAGTAAATGGAAGAACTCCATGTAGGACCAAAATCTGAAGAGATTAAGGCATACAGGTCCACCGTTCCCAACACAAGTGAAGGAGGTTTTTAAAAGAATAAGTATGACATGCTTGCACACATCGATTGGGGATACAGGAGCAGGGATATGTTATTGCAGCTATACAGGACCTTGGTGAGGTCACGCCTAGAATATTGTGTGTAGATTTGTTCTCCTTTTCTGAGAACGCATTCTCTAGTTCTCGAGGCAGTGAAGTGAATTTATACCTGGCTTATTCTGGAGATGGCAGGACTGATATATGAAGAGTGATTGAATAGGTTAGACTTGTTTTTCCTAACCAAGGTCTGATGAATGAGGGAGGATATCAAAGAGATTTATAAAATTCTATGAGGGCTACACAATAAAGGTGCAGGGAGGAGATCCTGATGGTGGGTGTGTTCAGAACCAGGCGTCACAGTCTGTGTATGTAGGGTAGACCATTTAGAACGGAGATGAGGAGAAATGTCTTCACACAAGGAGTGCTAAGCCTGTGGAATTCAATACCACAGGTACTGGCTAATGCCAAAATATTGCAAGTACTCAAGAGTTAGCTATATATAGCACTTGTGACGAATGGCATCAAAGGTTAGCGGAGAAAGCAGGGTTTGGGTATTGAGTCGAATAATCAGCCACTATTTTGTTGCATGGTTTTAAGGGTCTCCTCCTGCTCCTATCTTCTATGTTTCTTTGACATATAATACAAAAATTGACATGTCGTGTTGAAGATGTAATAGACTTTATTTCGGCCACATTTGCTATAATGTGTGCACTGCTAGTTGCCAAGCAGAAGAACGTGAAGGTCTTAAAGAATGTACAGAAAAGGTTTAACAGGTTATTGCCTCGTTTGGAGATCACGAGCCCTGGGCGGGGGGGGTGGGTGTTGGACAAACTTGGTTTGTCTTCACTTGAACGTCAGAGGCTGAGGGGCTACCGCTTTGAGGCATACAACACTGTGAAAAACATGGATAGAATGGAATACCAAAACATTTCTTCTAGGATCGAAATATAAATTACTGGGGTCTTAAGTTGAAGGTAAAAGGGAGAAAGTTTGAACGATATGTGAAAGGAAAGTTTTTTTTTTCTGGTTGGGATGTGCTACCAGAGGGAGTAGTAAAAGAAAATGCAATAGTAATATTTAAGAGACAAATTAATAGATGGATTAGCAGGCAGGGGATACAGGGATAAGGGTCGCGTGCAGAAACAAGTCATTTTTTTTGTTGAGAAAGCATCATCCAACTGTCTCAGACTTAGAGGGTCCAAAGGCTGTTCCTTTGTTGGAATGTTCTTGGCGACCAGGTTTCAGCAAGGGAATGACGAGATAACTATTATGTGATCATTGATGACCAACAGGCACATGAATGTAGGACTATCGTCATCAGTTTGCAGCTTCATATCTTCCCTCCCTCACTCGGGAAACTCGACATTGAGAATTTGACATGCAAGGCAGATGGTGACTCCATTTGGACCGTCGGTCCTGAAGAGTTCTACTTTGGACTCCAACATCTCGACAGACACTGCACAAACAGAAGCTAAATTTACTCCACACTGACAAACACTGTCATATGTCACATGCCATCACAGCATATCGAGGAGAAAGTGAGGACTGCAGATGCTGGAGATCCGAGCTGAAAATGTGTTGTTGGAAAAGCGCAGCAGGTCTGGCAGCATCCAAGGAGGAGGAGAAGGGTTTCCTGAAGAAGGGCTCATGCCCGAAACGTCGATTCTCCTGCTCCTTGGATGCTGCCTGACCTGCTACGCTTTTCCAGCAACACATTTTCAGCTCATCACAGCTTATCTCCGACCCAGTAACAGTACGCTTCTGTATTTCAATGCTGCCTCTGAAGGTGTACTCATTGCAATGCATCTGCAAGCACACTGTACTCCTGGACACACAGCTCATGGACTGCACCTGTGGGCCGGTGTGTTTGTGTGTGTGTGTGTGTGTGTGTGTATACATTCACTTTGAGCTGTTTTTAGTGGTCGCTGATTTATTTCCTTGCCTTACTCTGCCTAAGTAACATTTCCATTCAGCCAGAGCTACTAGGCTCATACGACTGCTCTATTGTCTTGTTGGTTTGCACAGGCAGAAAACACGGAAACTTGCTGCCATAGTCCACAGTCAGTCAAGGTGGACAGAATACTGAGTTGAGAGTTGTCTCAAATACAATTCTGGAGCTTGGACACCGTCAGCCATCCTCTCATGATTGCTACGGTCAGTGTGCTTCACTTGTTAAGAATGAGGAGCTCATTATCACTCTTGGTTCTTCCTACCCTATTGTGGGATGGTTTCTTCTGGTGTCAGAGACTTATCAAGAGTTATTAAGGCAGATGGATGTGTTTGGTACAGCTCTTAGGGCTCTGTTGAACTGGGGAAAAGATAGCGAGGTGTACAGTAAGAGTTAGTAGGCAACACAGACCTCTCCAGTATTGGGGAGAGGATCAGAAAATAGCGAGAAGGATGCTGCATTCTGTGGGAATGAGAGAAACAGAACTATGGTGGGAGATGGGAACAGTTGTGGAGAAAGAGTGAAGGTGAGGTCACAAATTGCAGGTGATGGTACTTACCCTGATGGAGTGGAGAATGTCCTTAAAAGGAGCTAAAACAACGTCATAGACTGTTAACGGAAGCGTGGGAAAATCCCCCTCTGAAAAATGCCCCAGATTATACTTTTTTACCATCTTTTTCCAGTCCTTACTAGACGTAGGGATGGTGCCAGATGACTGGAGAACAGTTCACATTGCAACTTTGTTTAATATGGAACAAGGGATTGACTGAGCAGTTAGACCCTGCAATTCTAAGACACATGTAACCCAGTCACTTAGAAAATCCCAGGGGACGCCCAGACAGTCAAGATGGATTTGTGCATGGAATATAATGTGTCATGAATCTGATTGGTTTGTTTGTGTCAGTCACTCGATTGTGATTGAATTACGTTTGACAACAGATCCCATGGCAGACTGTTTAAATACAGAAACAATGGGGTGCAAGGTGAATGGAGCATGAATCCTGGTGAATTGAAATACAAGACATTTGGAGATATCATCAAGAGAAAGGAATACCCAACAGATGAGTGCATAGTCAGTGTGGGTCGATCTCCCAATAATCTCGCTCAGGTGGCTAATGGAAACATATCCGATATCAGCCAAATTACACAATATAAAAGCAGGAAGGATATGCTGGAACTGTAGAAAAAATTAGGTCAGCCACAACTTGATCTCTGATTACCTCAGCATAAAGAAGGATGGAGCTGGACTGGAGAGGGTATACAGAAGATTTGTTGTGCTGTGAAAATGAAAGTACAGTTATGCGGAAAGGTTGGAACAGAGGATGATGAGAGAGTTGGTTGCAGTGCAAATGTTATTAGATGCCAGGAGAGGAGGTTAAGAACGAAGAATGTATTATATTATAGTCGCTCATCGCCAAAGGATGTCACACCAAAACTTCGCTAATTGAAGCTCTTTCATTGTGTAATATCTAACCTCGGATGGCCTGCTCTTTATTTGGTTACTTGACAAATCTTTTGTAAAAACCATCCCTCATGCAGTCCAGGAAATCATTCTCCATTGCATTGCTACCAGTTTGGTTCGTTAAATCAATGTGAAAATTGAAGTCACCCATAATAACTGCTGTACCCTCTGCACACAGCTCTAACTTACTGCCTGATGCCATCCTCAACACCACAACTAGCGCTGAATGTTCACAACTCACTAATGCTATTTTCCATTTCTGTTCCGTAGTTCCACCCATGCAGATTCCATAATGTCGAGGGCAATGTCCTTTCTTACTGTTATTGTCAACCTGATCTTTAATCAGAAGCACTACCTCATTTTCCTTTCCTTTCTGTCTTTCTTTCCTGAAAATTGAATACCCCATCTATGTTCAGTTCCCATCCCTCGAAACAGTCAAAATAAATTCCAATGAAATATTATGAGAACATAAGCCATATATGTAGGCCTGATTGGTGGTTTTTGAAAGCCATATATGTAGGCCATTTTATCTCTCAAGCCTGCCTTGTCATTCAATTAGATCATGCCTCATCTAATGTATGCATCAGCTTCATTTCCTCTTTGGAAATAAGGCAAAGAAAGTGACTGAGTTTTGAGAGACGGAAGACCCTGTACCTAGTGACAAAAATTATGTTAGTTTTAAATTAGGTATGGTAACGGATAAGCTCGGCCTACAAGTCGAAGTTCTATATTGTAGCACTGAAGCATTTTGCTAGAGAAAGCTCGATTATCCGAATATTGGATTATGCAAAGATGATTTCAACGTCTTGCAAAATCGTTACGTCAATGAGGTAAGTGAATTTGATTTACCAGTACTGAAGTACACGTGAAAATATTGGAAAAAGCAAAGAAACACAAGCAGATCAAGCATAAGCGACAGGATTCTTTTAGATAAGAGTTGTTCCACAGCTCTTTGGCAAATTAAGTGCTTTACAGTATTCCACCAAAATTTACTAGGCCATTCAGTGTCTTTAAAAAGGCCAAGAATGTAAACCCATGCGCAAGGCAGGGCTTCCCTCTTTATATCATGACGCTGAATTTCCAGAAACTGATACTGTAAATGGTCTTGCAATCCGGCAAGCTATTCAGGACCTTGCTTAATGCTGGGATTTCAAGTTTCAGTTTTTGTCATTTTAACCTGTAATTCGCAGACTTGCAAAGATGCGTTTTTACCAAATGGCAGAAGCATTAAAATTACAGATTTAAGTAAATGTTTCTGTCGAAAACAGTGTTAGATCAGTATGGCTTTCCCTATTTAAGTAAAAATCGATTCTATGAATAATCAATTATCCAAAATAAATTGTGCCCGCACATCTCGTTCAGATAATCGAGGTTCTTCTGGTATTAGACAGGAACTTTCAAAAGTTGAATGGGCTGGGGATCTATTTGCAGATGAAGGGACGTCTGGTAAGGGGAAAGTTTTCCAAATCAAGATAACGAGAGTTCAGCGAAAGTAGATTCCTGTTGGTGTAGAGGGCAAGGTTAGCAGGACTGAGGAACATGACACAATTAGAGATATTGATGCTCTGGACAAGAAGAAGGCAGAGTCATATGCCAGGTGTAGGCAGTTCAGATCAGCGGATCCGTTGAAGTGTCTGTGTGTGAAGGAATATATTCAAGAGGGAAATTGTCAGGGCAAAAAGGGAGCGCGTAACAGCTTTAAATGAGAAAGTTCAACTAAATTCACAATATTCAACAAGCATGTTAAGGGCAAATGAGTGACTACAGAGTGAATGGGGTCTTAAAGACAAACCAGGCCATTAATGTGCGGAACCACGTCAAATTAATTCTGTTTATTTGGTTTACTATCACATTGACTCACATGAGTAAAGTGAAATGGTTACAAGTCACCACTTACAGCACAATTTCAGTCATAGATCTATTCACTTATGGAACCTTGTTTAAAAAGTAGAACAATAAAGAAAACAAAGTTAAAATGTTAAATCGAAAAGACCTTCTAAGAAAAAAATGAAAATTCAAAGATACACAGTAAACAGTTTTTCTACACAATCCATAGTGTTGACATGCTCTGCGGTGCTGCCTTGCCCGTGGTCGTGCAAAATCAGTATTTTGCATCATAATTTAATCTGCAGGAAGATATAGGCAATAGGGAACTCAGGTAAATAAATAATAATATTTCGAAAAAGTGTACATATTATAGAAAATCAAGTAATGAAGGTGTTTGTGGCAAATTACCAAAATTCACTGGACGGCGGGCAGGTCACGCTAAAATGGAAGACAGTGAATGTCACACGGCTGTTTAGCCATGTGAAGGAAAAATATAGCCAAAGGGGTGAAGGAAAAGATATGGCAACTATGGACCAATTAGTTTACCATCGAAAGTCAGGAAAATACTGGGGGCTAGCATTAAAGACGAAATGGTGAGACATCTGCATGGAAATGGTTCCATCAGGCAAACGTAGCATGGATTCAGGAAGGAAAAGTCAGTTTTGCCAAAATTACTACAGTTCTTCGAGGATGTAACATGTGCAGTGAATGGAGGGGAACAGCTGAGTACTGTATACTTGGATTTGCAGAAGGTGTTTGATAAGTTGCCACATTAAAAAAATCAAATGCATTCGTAAGATAGGAATACATGGAATTGCAGGGAATGTACTGGTATGGAGAGAGACTGGTGAACCAACAGGAGACAAGTGATTTGGGATAAATGCATGATTCCCTGGTTGGTGCTCAGCAGTGAGTGACGTGTCACATGGGTCGATGTCGCGCCTGCAAATGCTCATGCTATAAATAAATGATTTGGAAGAGGAGATTGAGTGTAATTTATCCAAGTTTGCTGATGACATGAAAGTGAGTGAAAAGACAAATTGAGCAAAGGATTTGGAGGGTCTGCAGAGAGATTTAGTGAAGCTTTTTTCGGGCAAGTGTCTGGGAGATGGAGTACAATGTTGGTAACTATGAGGTTAAACGTTTCGAAGTAAAAATAGAGGTCAGACTATTATTTGAACAATGAAACAATGCAGTTTGGTGCTGTGCAGATGGACTTAGGAATGTTCCTATATGAATTTCTAAAACTTGATTTCCAGGTGCAATACGTAATCATGAAGGCAAAAAAAAAAAGATTTCATTGCTGGAGAGGTCAGATTTAAGAGCGGGGTGGCTATGCTGCAATTGTCAATGGTCTTGCAGGATCTGGAATTTGGATGTTTTAATCAGAACAGGGAAGTTGGTAATGGGGGGAGGTGTGGCATTGGTAATCAAGGACAGTATTACCATGGCAGAAAGGAACTTTGATGAGGACTTGCCAACTGAGATAATATAGGCTGAAGTTCGAAACAAGAATGAAAATGCCACCATGTTGGGAGTTTTCTTTCGTCTCTGAAAAGTTCAGAGATTTGAGGAAAGGATAGCAAAGATGATTCTGGATAACAGCGAAAATAGCAAGGCAGTTGTTATGGGGAACATTAACTTAACAAACATTGACTGGAAACGTTATGTTTCGAGTACTTTAGATGTTCAGTTTTTATCTAATGTCTGCAGGAGAGTTTCTTGGCACAGTGTGTAGATCCACCAACAAGACGCAAGGCCACGTTGGATTTGGTACTGGGTAACGAAACTGGCTAGGTGTTAGATTTGGGGTGGGTGAGCACTTTGCGATCGCAATTTGGTTACATTTACTTTGGCAATGGAAAAGGATGATGAAGGATTCATCCCCAAAACGTCGATTCTACTATTCCTCGGATGACGCCTGACGAACTGTGCGTTTCCAGCTCTCGAATCTTCGAATCTTCGAATCTGATCGTCAGCATCTGCAGTCCTCACTTTCTCCGAATGAAATTGTTAGGTATTTACCACCGAGCACGAGTTATAGATTGGGGAATTGCAATGATGATGTGATTAGTCAAGATTTAGGCTGTGTAGGATGGGGAAGGAAACTGCAGGTGTTGGGAACAAATGAAATGTGTAGGTTATTCAAGGAATAGCTTCTGCTCGTCATTGTTAATTAAATACACGTCAGGCAGGGTTGAAGTCGTTGCGTGAGTGAACCGTGGTTTACTGAAGAATTTGAAGCTCTTGCCAAGAGAAAGAGGCTTATGCTATGATGAGACGTAAAGGCTCAGTTAGGACGCTTGAGAGTTTAAAATTAGCCAGGAATAACCTAAAGAGAGCGCGAAGAATAGCCAGCAGGGCACATGAGAAGTCTTTGGCAGGTAGAAACAAGGAATACCCCAAAGCATTCTGTAGGTAAGTCAGGAATAAAAGAATGACTACAATAAGTTTGGGGCTAGTCAATGGCAGTAGAGGGAAGTTCTGAGTGAAGTCCAAGGCGAAGCACTAAATAAATATTTTCATCAGTATTCACACAGGAAATTGACAATGTTGTCGGACTGACGTTCATGAGGAGGAGATGTTAGCAATCCTGGAAAATCTGAAAATGGATATGTCCCTTGTGCCGGATGGGCATTATACTGCGATTCTCTCTGAATCTAGGGAGAAGATTGCAGAAACATTGGCTGGGTTCTTTTTGACGTAATTGTGTACAGGAACACTGCCAAAAAACTGGAGGAGAGCTATCCACTCATTGACGAAGTGGAATAGGGACACCCTGGCATTAATAGAGCAGTGTGCTTTACTTTGGTTATGAGCAAAGTTTTGTAAGGATTATAAGAGATAGTATTTATGGTCATCCAGAAAGGAATAACTTGATATAAGGATCATCAATACGGATTTTTGAGGGTACGTCGTACCTCACAAACCTTATTGAGTTCTTTGAGAAGGTGACCAAACAGGTGAGTAAAGCTTTTGATGAGGTTTCCCACGGTAGGCTATTGCAGAAACTACAGAGGCATGGAATCGAGGGTGTTTTAAAGATTTGGATCAGATATTGGCTCACTGAAAGAATACAGAGGGTGGTCGTTGATGGGAAATGTTCACCCTGGAGTTCAGTTACGAGTGGTGGACGGCAGGGATCTCTTTTGGGGCCACTACTGCTTTTCATTTTTATAAGTGACCTCGATGATGGCGTAGAAGATTAGGTTAGTAAATTTGAGCATTACGCTAAGGTTGTTGGAGTTTTGGATAGTGCTGAAAAAGTTGCAGGATACAGAGGGGCATACGTAAGATACAGAGCTGCCTGAGCGGTGGCAGAATAGTGTTAGGTGAACAGGAATGCAGAGTATTGTGCTGGTGGTAAGAGTTTTGGTAGTGTGGATGAGTAGAAAGATTTCAGTGGACATGCGTTTAGTTTCTTGAGAGCTGCCAGTCAGGTTGATAGCGTTGTTAAGAAGGCGTCTGGTGTATAAAGTTTGATTGGTAGAAGGATGAAGCTTGTAAGCCATGTAGTCATGTTGCAGCTGTAAAATCTCTGGTCCGGCTGCAGTTGGAGTTTGTGTACAGTTCTGGTCACTGCATGACAGGAAAGATGGGGAAGCATTGGAAAGGATGTCAAGGACTTTACCAGAATGTTGCCTCGTGTGGAGGGAATGTCTAATGTGGAAAGGCTGAGGGACTTGAGGCTGTTTTCATTTGAGAGAAAAAGATTGAGGGAAAACTTAATTGAGACATATTAGATATTCAGAAGATTAGATAGGATAGACAGTGACAGCCTATTTCCTCGGATGGTGATGGCGAGCACGACTAGACATAGATTTAAATTGAGGATTTGTAGATATGGGACAGATGTCAGAGGTAGTTTCTTTACTGTGAGAGTAGTAAGAGCGTGTAATGCCTTGACTCTCCAAACTTAATTGTAAATTGTCATTTGATAAAAAGTATGGACAATAATGGAATAGTATTGGTTAAATGGGATGATGATTGGTTTCACCGGTCAGCACAACATTGGTGGTCGAAGAGCCTGTACTGTGCTGTAATGCTGTACGTCATATGCTCTTATTGTTCAAGATGTTGGTGAGGCAGCAGCTAGAGGTTCGTGCGTAGGTTTTGTCACTTTACTTGTAATAGGATATATTGGCTTTGGAGACGGTTCACCAGTTTGATTCCGGAGATGAGGAACTTCTTTATGAGAAGAGGCTGAGCGACCGGTGACTGCACTCGCTGGAATGTCGAAGAATGAAAAAAATATCTTGTCAAAAAATGTGAAATTATGAAAGAGATAGATAAGTATCAGGCAGTCACATTGATTCTGCTGTTGGGTTAGACTCTTATTCGGAAACATGGCCTCAAGATTAGGAGGATTAGATTTACGACAGAGATGGGGTGAGACTGCATTTCCCAGACAGTCGTGAATCGATGGAATTATCGGCCCAAGGAAGCAGGGGAGGCGATATATTCAAGTAACAATTGGATACGTTTTCGTATGGTGGGGGATGTGGGTAATGCAGGTAGGAAGAGCTGAGACGATAGATAGATCATCCACAATTTTAATGAATGGTGGCGTGGCGTGGAAGGTCCAAATGACCTACTCCTGTTTTACTACTTTGAGAATTTAATCAGATATAAGGAAGGTAAACCTCTAGGATCTGATCAAGTATATACCAGCACATTACGAAAAGTTGGGAAGGATTTTGAGCGCTACACTAGAGATATTTGTACCATCGACAGCCATGGTAAGTCGTTCAAGGATTGGAGGATGGTTTGTGTTGTGATATTATATAAGGACATCTGGAAGGGGAAGCGATGGAATTGCAGACCAGTGAGCCTAATATTAGTTGTGAGTAAGGCGATGAAGCGAATTCAGAAAGAAATAACCTACTTGCATTTGGAAAGCCGTGGATCGATGTTAGACAGTCCATATAACATTGTGTGTGGAAAATCTTATCTTTCAAACTTGCTTGAGACGTTGAAAGAGGTGACCAAGACATAGATGAAGGCAACACATTAGATATTGACCAGTGGACTTTTGCAAGGTCTTCAACAAAATAGCTGGAAATGTGTTGCTGGAAAAGCGCAGCAGGTCAGGCAGCATCCAGGGAGCAGGAGAATCGACGTTTCGGGCATAAGCCCTTATGCCCGAAACTTCGATTCTCCTGTTTCCTGGATGCTGCCTGACCTGCTGCGCTTTCCCAGCAACACATTTCCAGCTCTGATCTCCAGCATCTGCAGACCTCACTTTCTCTTCAACAAAATAGATTGATTAATAAGATTAGGTCTTATGAGATCAGGGAAAGCCAACCAATTGGATACAAAATTGGCCTGACGGTTTGTAACAAGTTGGCAGGAGCCTATTGTTGTTCTGACTGGAGGCTTACGACCAGCGGAGAACCACAGCGATCAGTGCAGGATCCACTGTTGTTAGCTAGTAATATAAACGATTTGGATGGTAATGCAGCAAGCATGGACAACAAATTTGTAGATGACACTAAAACCAGTAATTCTCTGCATAGGGAAGGCTGTCAATCTTACCACTGAGTACAAACATTCCAATGTCATGTTACGGCTGTAGAAATCAAGAGCAAGTCCATATTTGCAGAACTGCATAGAATGCTGGTCGCCCTGCTATAGAATGATGTAATCAAAAAACACAAATGCATGCAAAAGGTAATAAAAATCAAGTTACCGAGTCTGGACGATTTGAATGATAAGGAGAGGATGGATTGGCTGGGATATTTGCTCCCTTTTGTACAAGAGTGGTGATCTTACAGATTTATTTACAATGATGAGGAGCACAGATAAGATGAAAAATAAAAGATTTTTTTTTCCATTAGGCTATGGAAATCCAGAACTGGAGTCCATTGGTTAAAAATGCGAAGGGATATTGTTTGAGGTGGGTTGCGTGGCTACTTTTTAGACACATGGCGCTGGTAAGTATATTGAGCAAGTTACCAGAGGAAGTGATGGAGGCCAGTACAAGTACAACATTTTAATAACATTTGGACAGGTACATCGAGAGGAAGGGATTAGAGGGAGTTGAGGCAAAAGCAGGCAAGTGGGACTGGTTCAGTTTAGAAAACTGGATTAACGTGTCCGAATTGGTCCGATAGGACAGTTTCAATATTCTATGACTCTTTCACTCCTCCTTCATGGCTAATTCTTCATAGCCTTCAAATACTTTTTAGGTCAACAAATCTTCTTGAAGTGCCTTCAATTGTCTAACTTCCTTAAATTGCCTGAATAGTGTATTCACCACTGACATGCACAAAATAGGTGAACAAAAAAGCAAACCTGACTGACCCTGATGTCAAGGCAAGATTTCAGTGAGGATAGCGTCTAGGAACCCCGAACAGAAGAGTGTTTAAACGAAATCACAGGTAAATTCATTGATGGTTGGAGTCATTCAAAGCACAAAAGAGGTTGGTCGTTGTCAATAGATTCCACCATCTCAATTACGGAAAATCTCTGCACTTGATACTCAGGGTAGTTTCCTCGTTACAAATATCTTGAGCTGCTTCATTAACGTTAGACTTTCCCCAACATCCCAATCATAGGATCCTACCGGGGAGTTCTCAGAAGATCACGCAATGTTTAGATCAATCCCTCCCCACCCCCCAGGCCGTGAAGTAGTCCATATCCATCTGCACCAACACCTTGACAACAATCAAACTTATGATGTTAAAGTGGCAGTAACATTTATGAATCTGTTCTGTTAGACAATGCTCAATTCCACAGTAAATGGAGAATTCGTCCAGCATCAGAATGCCATATCATAGGAATAGGAGGAAGGTATTCGAAACATCAAGATTATATGATAAGAAAAGGGACAGCTCACTTAGTCTCCACTGCTTACTGCCAGATTAGAAGAGTTGTAGTTAGTAAATCATGCACTTGTACGTGACTGGGAAGCCCGATCAGGCCTTTTTGAACTACTCCATTGAACCAGGAAGACATCATTCATTTCGTCGAGCCGCATACAAGGGATTAGAAAGAGACAATTGCTCAAATGGAGTAGCTTAGAATGGATCATGATAAAGTCCTTCGGCCCACTGAGGCATTTGTAGAGGGTTTTAATACTGCAAGATGATAAACCAATGCAACGAAGGCTTCACAAATACATTGCTCCAAGTTCTTCCTTGTGCCTAAGTTGCCATTACTTTAACGTTGTTTTCTAGCAATGAGTAAGGGAAACAAATAGTTTATGCCAAGACTCAAAGAATCATCTCCCATTTCTATGTCGAAAAACTTGCACTGTCTTTAGATGTCAGATGTTGGTAAAAATGGCAAACCATTCCAGAATAAAGGTTATGCAGCTGTTTACGGGATTGTGAAGAATAAGATGTTCCCTGCAGAGTCAAACAACAACTACAGGAAGAGAGACGAGAGATTATTTAGATCCTGGATTCCTTCAATCAACGGGGGTTGGGGGGGGGGGCGGTTCTGAAGAGGTGCATAAATTTACTAGAAACCAAATATGCTGGGTGAATCATAGAATTATGTTAGTTAGGAGAATGTGACGACGGTAGATGCTGGAGGTCAGAGTCAAGATTGTATTTCTGGAAAAGCACAGCAAGACAGGCAGCATCCGAGGAGCAGGAAAATCGATGTTTTGGCACAAGCACTTTGTCAGGAATCAGGCTTGTGAACCGCGGGCTGAGTGCTAAATGGGAGGGGTGAGTTTGGGGGAAAGTATCTATGAATGCAATAATTGGATGCAGGTGAGAGCGAAGGTGATAAGTCATGGGGTAGAGGCAATAAATGGGAACAGTGATGGGCAGGTCAGAAGGGCAGTGCTGAGTTGGAGGCTTGGGACTAAGTTCATGTGAGGGAGAGCAGAAATGAGGAAGATGTTGAAGTTCACATTTATCCTGTATGTTTACAGAGTCCCAAGGCAGAATATGAGTCGTTGTTCCTCCAGCCGTTGGGTGGTTAGGGTTTGGCGATGAAGGAGGCCCAGGACCTGAATGTCCTTGACGGAGTGAGAGGGGAAGTTGAAGTGTTCAGCCACTTACCGGTGGCGTTGTTTGATGCGAGTGTCCCGGAGATGTCTTCAGAAACTATACAAAAGAAGGCGTCCTGTCTCCCCACTATAGAGGAGACCATTTTGGGTGCAATGGGCACAGTGGATGACATTTGTGGAGGTACAGGTAAATATCTGATGTATGTAGAAGGATCCTTTGGGGCTTTGGACGGATGCGAGAGGAGTGGTGTGGGCGCAGGTTTTGCACATTCTACGGTGATAGGATAGGTGCCAGGAGTCGAGTGTGGGCTGGGGGGAATGTGAACCTAACGAGGGAGTACTCGGGATGCTGCTGGTGTAACTGTGGAAGATGGACTGTTCCATGTACCCAGCAAAGAGGCACGCATTGCTGGATTCGAAGCGGTTACCCATGTCTACCCCATTTGATTTGGAGGAAGTGGGAGGATTGGAAGGAGAAGTTGTTGAGTTCAGGACCAGTTCAGCCAGGCGGATGAGGGTTTTGGTGGAAAGGTACTGATTGCGATGGCGTAAGAGGAGGAAATGTAGAGCTTAGAGACCTTCATCAAGGTGGACTGATGTATACAGGGATTGGATGTACACGGTGAAGATGAGGCTTTGGGGCCCAGGGAAACGAGAGTCTTGGAGCTGCTGAAGTACGTGGGTGATGTCATGAACGGAGGTGAGGAGTTATTTAACTAGGGAGGAAAGGATGGTGTCAAGGTAAGAAGAAATGAGATCAGTGGGACAGGTGCAGGCAGAGACAATGGGTCGACTGCGGAAGACGGGTTTGTGTATCTTTGGTCAGAAGTACAATTGGGCAGTGTGGGGTTCAGGGAAAATGAGATTGGAGGCTGTGGATGGTCTGATGGACAATGGTTGGTGATGGGAGGTGAGTTCGTGATCGAGGGTGCAGTTGGAGGAGACATCTGCGAGTTGGTGACAGGCTTCAGTGGTGTAGAGGTCGGTTCACCACCCTACTACTGCGCCCCCAAAATCTGCGGATTTGATGATGAGGTTGTTGTTCGAGCTGTGGAGTACAGGGATGCAGTTGTGAGCGCGGGTTGTTGGAGTGGGCGAGGGAGGTGGAAATTTGAGGCAGTTGATATCAAAGCAGCCCTGCGAAATGAAGAGGTCAAGGGCGGGTCGAAGGCGGGAATGGGATTTTCAGGTGGAATGGGTCTGTTGCAGGCGGACGAAGGTATCCTCGGTGGGTGTACAGATGTCCTGGTTGAAAGAGTGTGTTCAGAAGCGAAGTAGGCGGGAGAAACGTTCAAGATTACAGCGTGTGTCGAGTTCATTAATCTGGGAACGTAAAGGGATGAACGTGAGGCCTATGCTGAGGTGTAAACCTTAATCCCTAGTGACGGGGATGTCTGGGGGAATGGTGAACACACAGCATCAATTTACTCAACCCCAGTTCTTTCCTTTTACTTAAATGTTCGTTCTATCTCAACACACTATGAATGCCCTCTGCCTTGAACCACGTGCTTCATCTTGGCATCAATAAAGCCCTCAGCGGATCTGAGAAGAAGAAATAAGCAACCTCAGGGGAAAGACACAGAGTGAAAATTTCAGAAAGTGCTGGTTGACCACATCCCGAACAACTAAAATTGAAACATCCAGTGAGGAGCGCGTGAGCCGACAATTTGGAAAAAGAGTCTGAATAATGCTCATTAAATCGAACGAATACATGATACTCACTTTAAAATGGACAAGTACCAATTTATTTATCTAAGTCTCTAACAGGGAAGAAATGAAAACTGTTTAGTAAATCGATAAATCCCTTCTAAGGACTAAGAATTCCAGAATGAAACAGCATTCTAATTGTATACTGTTCTAATAAATAAAAGTCCCACTCACATTAAAACCTCTCGAATTTACAGCCTGGTAATCTGTCCTCTGGAATGTTCTGTGCTTTCTTCATCGATTTTTCTGACAAGAATGTTAACTAATTGGGCTGTAGATAACTTTGTTACTTAGACAGTGCTTTCTCTAAGACAGAGAGCAGACTGACAGAGCCTGAGATTCTCGTGAGAGAGCTGGAGTGGATTTGTTCTGGTGGATGACAGCTTTCTTTAGCTTCTTTGTTCAACTGTAGCCTTACCGTTGTACTCTTGATGACATATCAATATATCTTACAACAGGATTGGTCCGATGTTGTCAAAACAATCAGACTTTAATTGTATAGGTTTTTGGTGTCAAAGAACCTGGTTCTAATTGTTTGACTAAATTCATAAGACTGTTGTTAAAAAAAGAACGACTGTTGGGCCTACTAACTACGTCCTATGCATACAAGTATTTCAATTCGGCTGCTGTATGTGTACTTAAAAATAATCTATTATCAATCTCTAATACAGAAAATAGGCTACGAGAGTAGATGGGATTGACCCTCACAAGGAGGAGGTGTTAGTAATTCTGGAAAGTGTGAAAATAGATAGACCACTTGGCTTGATGGGATCTATCCATGATTCTCTGGGAAGCCAGGGATGAGATTGCAGAGCCTTTGGCTTTAATATTTATGTCATTAATGTCTACAGGAATAGTGTTGAAAGATTGCAGGATAGCAAATCTTGTTCCCCAGTTCAAGAAGGGAAGTAGAGACAACCCTGGTAATTATACTTCAGTTGTGGGTAAAGTGCTGGAAGATATTATAGGAGATAACATTACTGTCATGTAGACAGGAAGATGTTGTTTAGGGATGGTCAACACGGTTTTGAGAAACCTAGATTGTGCCTCATAAATCTGATTGAGTTATTTCAGAAGGTGATGAAAGAGAGAGATGAGGGTAAAGCGGTTGATGTGATATATACGTATTTCATTAAGGTGTTTAATAAGGTTCCTTACGTAAGCTATTGCACAAAATATGGAGGCATTGTATTGCGAGTGATTTAAATGTTTGTATTAGAATTTGGCGAACTGAAAAACGACAGGTGGTGGTTGATAGGAAATGTTCCTCCTGGAGTTCAGTTACTAGTGGTGAAACGTAAGGATCTGTTTTGGGGCCACTGTTGTTTGTCATTTTTGTAAATGACATGCATGAGGGCGTAGCATGATGTATGACTAAATCTGTCGATAACACTAAACTCGGTGGAGTTGTGGATAGTGCTGAATGATGTTGCAGGCTACAGAGAGGATTAGATAAACTGGAGAGCTGGGCTGAGAGGTGGCAAATGGAGTATATTGCGGAAAAGTGTGAGGTGATTCACTTTTGGAGGAGCAACAGGAAGGTAGAGTACTGGGTTCATCATGGGACTCTTGTTAATGTCGATGGGCAGACAGATCTCAGCATCCATACGCACAAAGCCGAAAGTTGCCACGTTTTGATATGATTGCTAAGTAGATATGCAGTATGTTAGTTTTTACTCATGGAGAGATTGACTTTCAGAGTCACGAGGCCATGTTGCAGCTGGACAAAACTTTGATGTGGCTGCACTTGGAGTATTGCACACATATCTGGTCACTGCATTATAGGGATGATGTGGAAGCCTTGGGGAAGTTTCAGATGAAATTGAGCAGGAAGCTACTTGGTATGGACGGAAGGTCTTATGAAGAACGTTTAGGGACTTTAGGCTGTTTTGATTGGCGAGAAGAAGGTTGAGGCATGACTTAATTTAGACATAAAAAATAATCAGACGGTTAGATAGGGTGGACAGTGAGAGTTTGTTTCCTCAGATGGTGACGACTGGCACGTGGAGACTTAGCTTTAAATTGAAGGGTCGTTCATATACGACAGCTGTCAGAGGTAGTTAATTTATTCATGGTGTAGTAGAGGTGTGGAACGCCCTGCCTACAACAATAGTAGTCTCGCCAGCATTAAGCATATCTAAATTGTAATTGGACAGACATATAAATGAAAATGGAACAGTGTAGGTGAGATGGGCTTCAGATTGATTCCACAGGTCGGCGTAACATCGAGGGCAGAAGTCACTTCACTGCAATGTTCGATGTTCTAGGTTGGTCTTTGAAAGTGATGAAACAATGTTATCTTCCCGGCGGATAGCAAACAGCAAATTCGAACTTCCTGCCTCCCAATTTACAATTACTCTACTCAGCTTCGCAATGCATCACAACCCTTAAGGAAAAAATGAAAAGATGGCTTCATTTCATTCAAGTTTAACAGCATTATATTACCAAACCTACCAAGACCCACAAGATATACAATCTGCCAATTTAATGCATGTGACATGAGACTCAAATGAAATAATCTGGTTTTCTTGACCGGAAGTCTTCACAGAAATGTTAACGGAAATTGGCATACACAAACATCACTTATGCATTGTTTGCAACGTAAATATTGAAATGCTGTAAGTCTGTTACCAAACTCAATAATTGTTCTTCAGTTGTTGATTTTCTTTGTGCAGGATATTGGATTCTGTTTGACAAATAACCAACTGCTATTTTAATTCCACATTCATACTTCTGTAACAACACAGCTCCAACAACAACTCTTTTTGCATGTGGCACTGGGAAAGTATGGCAGGTTAGACAGTATGCAAGAAGGAGGAGGGTGATGAGTTGGGAATAAGCCCGTCATCAGGAAAGTGAAGGAGGAAGATAGTTGAGATATAAATGTGGCGCGGGGGTGATGCTGGGGGAAGGGAAGGCTTCACGTGGAATCAGGCGAGTAGCAATTCTGATAGGTCAGTGAGGAGAATGGACCGGATGGGGGCGAAGGAAGATTGGCAGATAGGACAGTCAAGAGGGTAGTAACGAGTTGATTGGTTGGATCTGGGAGGATGTGAAAGATTTGGAAGATTTGGAAAGGGGAGATTGGTAAACAAGTGAATTCAGTGCCAATGCCTTCTGGTTGAAGGGTCCCAAGGCGGAAGATGAAGTGCTCTTCCTTAGGTCGAGTTAGATTTAGTGTTGGAGGAATCTGATGACTTGCATGTACTTGGGGAGTGTGGAAAGGAGTTTAAAGTAGTCAGGCACAGGGTGCTGGGATGGTTTGGTGCATGTGTCCCAGAGATGTTCCCTGAAATGCTCAATAGTTTTGCGTTCTGTCTCCCTGATGTAGAGGAAACAACACCAAGAGCAAACGATACATGAAGTGAGGTGAATGGATCTGCATCAAAATCTCTGAAGGTTGTGCAAATATCATTTGGGGCCTCAGAAGGATGTGAGGGGCGTTATGGGCCCATAATGTACATCTCATGTTGTGCCAAGGAAGAAACCAGGTTTTGGATTGGTAGGGACATGAATGTAACAATGGACTCACAGCGCCAATGGTCTCTGCCGAACTCAGATAGCGGAAAGAAGGGTAATATGTCTTCGGTGGCCGAGTCTGATTGTCGTTGGCAGAAATATCAGCATAGGTGGAGCAGAAGGTAATGACTTGGGGCATCTATCCTTTTAGGGATTGGCAGGTATTGGGATCAAGGGCAGAGGTGCGGGAAGTGAAGGAGAAATACTGCAGAGCATTGCTGAACACATCGGAGAGCAAATTGCAGTTGTTCAAGTAGGAATGCATCTGGGATATTCAGGAGTGGAAAAGTTCATCCTGATTGAAAATATGATGGAGGCAAATGATCTAGGAGTATGGAATTGTGTTTTCAACAGGGTGGGTGGGAGGATGTGCCGTCAAGATAGCTGTGGGTGTTGATACGTTTGAAGAATATGTCTGTGATTATTCTGTCACTGGAGACAGAGACAGATAGGTTCAGAAAGGGGAGGGAGGAGTCATAGATAATCCATGAGAACTTAAGGTCAGGTTTGAAGCTGTATTGAAGTTGATAAACTATTTGCCATCCATGTGGGAGCTCGAGGTGATGCTGATACAGTAAGGGCATGGTCCCCAGCTTTGCCTGTCTCTTCATAAGATATATTTAAAAAATGCAACTTTTTCAGGTGCACCGGCACCATCTCTACCTTTTCTGCCACTACATTAATCGCCATCTCGTCCTCCATACCCAACACCTTCTCTTGCCGCTGTGAGATGTGAAATCTGCATTCACACCTCTTCCCTCACCTCCATCCTTAGTTCCAAAGGATCTTTTCACATGCAACACAGATTTTCCTCCGCATCCACTCACGAAATTCACCGTGTCAAATGCTCTTGATGTGGTCGCCTCTATATCGGGGAGGCTGGGTGCCAAATCACTGAGCATTTCAGGGAACATTTCCGGGACACATGCATCAAACGATCCCACCTTCCCGTGCCTGACCACTTCAGCACCCACTCACACTGTTGCCCTACAACGCCCGGATTCTGGGTTCGAATGACTCCTCGTGTCTGCGTGAGTGTCCTCCGGGTACTCTGGTTTCCTCCTACAATTCAAAGATTGCTGTTGAGGTGAATTGGCCGTGCTAAATTGCCAATTGAGCATTAGTCAAGGTTAAATATAGAGTAGGGCAAAGGGTTTGGATGGGTTACTCTTCGGACGGTCAGTGTGACTTGTTGAGCCGAAGGGCCTTTTTTTGTGCACTGTAGGGAATCTAATCTAATTTAACTTTTTAAGGGACGTAGGTTAGGTGCATTAGTCAGGGGTAAACATAGAGTAACAGTGGAATGGGTCTGGGTCGAAACTCTTCTGAGTGTCAGTGTGGACATGTGGCTCAAAAGGTTAATTTCCACTGTGCAAATCCTGTGCCCGCTCAACTGTCAAACGGAATTCACTCCACAATTGGAGTTGATCAAACAGCATCAACAATGGCTTCACCACTTTCAAAATTTCTAATCCCAGATCTTGACCCCTAACTCGGCACCACCCTCTTGTACTGTTCTATCTGTCCATCTTCTTCCCCACCTGTCCGCTTTACCTTCCCCTCTCTTCTATCACAAAAGTGCATGCAACTTCCGACCACCCAATTACCTTCCCTCCAGCCCAATACCCACTCCTGAATTATATCTCAGTAACCTTCTTCTCCCACAATTCTGATGAAGGTCTTATATGCAAACAGACCACATTCCTGCACCTCGGATGACGCCTGACCTGCTGTGCTTTGCCAGCTCCACAGTTCAGACTCTGACTCTCCAGACCCTGCAGTACTCACTCTCTCCTATTTGCTTGTTTCGATGGTGACTTTGAAGGATTTGAAAAGAAAATTCGCGTGACGCAAACTGGTGCGGTGGTGAACACTGCTTTTATTTTTTTTCAAGTTTATCCTGTAATTGTTCTGTCCACGTCAATTTCCTTTTTTTAAAAAAATACGCCAGCAGTGCCACTGCGCTACTAAAGTTTAGTACAAATTTCCTGTCGGATCCACCTAATCCCAAAGGTTGTAGCACTGACTTCTTCGAGGATGGTCTTTGAGAATTCCTCGATATCATTTGCTCTCATGTTCCTCTGTGTCATCCTTCTGTATCCAGTGTTGTTACCTAAGAATGTTTTTGCTAAGTTGTGTTGCCAGCTTTGCTTTGCATAGTCTCTCAAAGAGATCTGCCAAATGCTCCATGTGATCATTCCATGAATGACTAAAAATCACTAAGTCATTTTTTCAGATGACACAATTAAGAGAAATTGTGGACTGCTTACTCCTGATGAAAGCCTTATGCCTGAAACATCGATTCTCCTGCTCCTTGCATGCTGCCTGACCTGCTGTGTTTTCCAGTACCAGAATCTAGAGATAATGCAATTAGTCAATCCTCCAACAACTCTGTTCATACACCTTCGAAAAGTGGCTGGTGAATTTTTCATTCCAAAGGTTATTACTTTAACTTTGTATAGACAATTTGGGTTTACAATTTTGTTTTTCTCACTCAGACAAAGGTACCTACCTGGAAATCCTATACAAGTCAACTTTCGAATGAATTAGCTTTCCTATATTTTCCACACACTAATTCCAAGCTTTAAATTTTGTATGAATCATGTTTGGTTACAGTGTTGAGTCCCAATAGGTTTGGGGGACCAAGATGACCAATGTGCTCACTTTGATGCATCTCTATGATGTCATCTGGGGCATCACTTCCACTTCCACTTCCTTCTGAACCTATTCTGCTTTGAGGGGATGAAGCCTGTACGGGTGCTGTTTTATAATAACAGCATTCTCTACGTAATCCTTACGTAATATGGCATAAGTTATCCACATTCCATGTGTACATATTTCCTCATAGCCCTTAAAAATGATTCAAGTCATTTATCTGTTTCTGGGACAGATATCTCATTACTGCATCCCATTTCTTGGCGGCATCATCATTATTCACTTTTTCTTTTCTGAGGCATATGAAAATCCAAAGTGTCTGGATTTCATTACTCACACTAACTGGTGGTAACTTATACATGTTTCTTGAATTCTCTTTGCCTTTCATAGTGATGTCTCAGCAAGTTCGCATGATGTGCCCTATCATTTCTTATTTCTATCTGGTATCTTTGCCAGCTGATTGGCTTGACTTAACTTTTTCTCAATCTGGTAGGGAACACTATACTTTGGTTTGAAGAGAACTTCTTCCACTGGTAACAGAGCAATTACTTTAGCGCCAAGGGCAAAATTACGAATTTTAGATGTCTGCTCTGCTTCCTGTCTCATTAGGTGATGTGCCAAATGCATGTGATGCCTGGCGAAATCAACTATTCTGTTTCATCATTCTATCACTTCAACACAGAACCCCACTGGGAGATCTCTGATTTCAGATATATAGAAGTTTCCTTCATTAATTTGAAAGGCCCTTATCATCGTGTACGAATATCAATACAAATGGGGAAACTCAGTTGATTAATTTGGAACATCTATAATAGCAAGTAATATAAATGTGATGTCGTTATCTCAATCATTTGGGAAATCTTGGCAATAAACCTTCAACATTGTCTTTAGAGTCACTTGTCACATCCAGTCAATGCTCCCTGGATTCAGGTTGGTGCACAGTTCATTTAAAGTGTTTGATGCAGAAACTATCGATGATCTCCTTAAATAATTGACGGTAAAATTGGACCTTGGTAGCGCGTACCTACAGAAACCTTGTAAAGACATCCATTTCATTTCGCAAATACTGTTTCCCAATTTTGATTTTAGGGAGGGTACATACACAATCAATTATAAACATGGAAAAGGTTCTTAAAATACAGGACGTGACAGCAAAATTGCTGGTTGTATCACTGCATGTGGCTTTCCTAGCATCTGAGAGATTTGTCAGTTATGGCAAAATTCAAACACAAATTTATGTAACCCAGGACAATTAAAATGCTTTGGCAACATAACCTGAGCCTCACTCCTAATGACATCCCACAGACAATTCGTCCAATTACCAACAATACTTCCTGTCCATATATTACCAGCAAAACAATGTAGTGAATTTCCATCCATTTCTTATTTGCACGTACCTGCCAAGTTTTCCTGTTCCACCTTAAGATTTTATTCTTAAGATAATAGCATTGTGGAACACACTCTGATTTCTTTTTCCAGTAAGCTTCATTATCTAAACCGTTTACTGTCTCGTCATTTTATTGTGATACTTTTAAGCTTTCAGAACTGAACATCTCTACCTGCTTAGGAGTTTCCTTTACCACCTGATTAAATAGCGTGTCTGCTAACTGAGCCTGAATTGGGTGTTGAGATGACTCTGTGGTGCGTACTGGTGCCTTACGCGAGTTCAGATTCAGCGTCAGGAGGCTGCATGCATGGAGTTTGCACATTCTCCCCGCGGCTGCGTGGGTTTCCTCCACAGTCCAAGGATGTTTTGATCAGGTGAATAGGTCAGGAGAAATTATCCAGTAAGAGGGAAGGGGAATGGATCTGTGTGCATTCCTCTTTAGAGGGTCGGTGTGACCTTGTTGGGTCAAATGGCCTATTTCAACACGGTAGGGATTCTATTATTCTAACCCCTTCAGCTTTCGTTTTTGTTTTCCCTTCGTGACATACCTTTTGGCTATGGAGACCTCTCACCTCGCAGTCTGGAAAAAGTTGCAGAGTATTTTTCTTTTATCTCCTCAGTTAGCTGATTTTATTTTGGGGTTTCCTTTATCATCAGCAACACTCCTACCTGTAATCTGGTTGTATCATTTCCAAGAATATCCGTACGTCTGGAATAGCAACGTTTATCTTCACTCACACTATTACTTCTCCAGTCTTGACTGAACTTTCGAACATCATCCTACAAAGGTGAACAATCCTCCTTTCGCCATACTTTCAACAACATACCATGTGTCAGGAAATATTTCAGCAGAAGTACAAACATTTTCACCTATTACTATTGGAGATAGATGAGCTCCCATATTTTTCGGTATTTTTTTTACTTCTCCACCGACTCCTCCTGTTCTACCTGAGTAAATCTTATCCACTCAGGTGAAGTATTTCAAAAGAGTGGGCGGTATCTTACTACCCATTCCATCACGAAGCTCAAACCTCTCCTGCAGCTCCTCAACTTGATTTGGCATTACCTTCACTACTTTAGCTAATCCTACTGCGTTAGTCCATTTCGTAATGCCTTTCTTAAACAATCTGCACTGTGACTTTATGCGTTTCACCCCGTTACAGTGAAAGCCGATTAGGGTTCCGCAACCTTTCCAATAACTTAGGTTCTTTTACTCATACGTGGTCAACGGGTACCAACGTAGTCTATTTTTCTTTATTTTTGTTTTTCATGAAAGGATCTCCATCCTTCCCAATTTCTATTCTTCAAGGAATGAAATTCCTTCTGGAAGCTAGATTTCAATTTGCACACCAATGCGTATTCATCTGTTATCTCTGCATCTCGTCTCATTGCTTTAACTTGTGTTCATCAAGATGAGTTCTTATCACCTCTGGATGTTTTCAATGTCCTCCTGCAGCGTAATATCTCTATCACACTCATTCGTCTTTTCTCTCATAAATGCTCACATTCATCTATCGAAGTTGCTCTGTGTAATTCTTTTAAACATGATACAAGTCTGGTTTGGTTCCTATCTTACATTGCTGAACCGTTCTAATTAAGTATCTGGTATGAATTCGTATTTCCTCATATTCCCTTGGCACCTCCTCTGGAAGCGCTGCAAACACTTCACTGCCAGTACCTACCAATATGCTCTGCATTACAATTACCCACACAGCCTCTGGCCAGTTCATCTTTTCATCCAGTTTCTCAAAGCAAACAAAAAGGGCTTCTGCATCTTTTTCAATTGATTTTGCGAATGTTTGGACATATTTGTATATAGGAGGAGAAAGTGAGGTCTGCAGATGCTGGAGATCAGAGCTGGAAATGTGTTGCTGGAAAAGTGCAGCAGGTCAGGCAGCATCCAGGGAACAGGAGAATCGACGTTTCGGGCATAGGCCTGAAGAAGGGCTTATGCCCGAAACGTCGATTCTCCTGTTCCCTGGATGCTGCCTGACCTGCTGCGCTTTTCCAGCAACACATTTCCATATTTGTATATATCACTACGATGTGTTTGCTCACCATCACTTCTACCTTGCATTTTTAATTCTGTCATTCGAAACCTTTTGGCTTCAAGTTCCAACTTCACCATTTCCAACTCGAACATGCTTTCCATTTTTTTATCTTCTGACTCCAGCCTTTTCAGGTCATTTTCTAACTCCAGTTGTCTCATTTACAATCTATTTGTCCATCTCCGTTGCACTTGACATATTCTCTGCTATCTCTAAATGCTTGGCTAACTGCTTTAAAATTTCATTTTTTTTAAATTATCCCTAATTAAACTAAATTTTAGTTTGTGTGCTATTATAAAATGTCACATATTTCGGTCTTTCTGAACGGTGTTGGCAAACGTGGGAAGCATCTTAGAACTCCAAAACTCCTCTCGCATTCTTAACAGCCATTTCCCCAATTTTTGTTTCAGCGATAATAAGCGACAATAACTAAACACATTTTCCACTTCAAGGATATAAGCCAGTTGTCTTCAACACTGTTTAAATTTACTGGGGTGCTTTGAATCTACATCTGAACCTGTTCAAATTTGTTCAAATCACGTGTGATCATCAAATCCGCTATAAAGTTGACTCCCCTCTGAGAACCAAAACCGAACTGCCCAAAGAGGAAAATCTCTCCCTCATAATCGGGTAAACGTGACTGAAAAGCGAACTAACCTGTTTTTAAACAACGTCTTGTGGTTAAGTAAAATAAACCCCTGACACTTACTTTAAAATCAAAACGTTACAACTGATTTATCTATCTCTAACAATGGAGAAATTACCTGAACTTATAACAAACCGAATAAATACCTTCTAACGACTAACTACTGCGGAATTAAGCACGATTCTAATGGTAAGCTGTTCCAATAATACAGGTTCCATGTATATAAAGCAAATAGAATATTAGTCTCTCGAAATTACAAGCAGATTACATGTTCTCTGAAATATTCTATTCCTTCTCTGTCGATTCGTCTGTCAGCAATATTAACTAGTTGTGCCATAGAAACCGTTGGTACTTAGATGCTGCTTTCCGCATGATTTTGAGGAGGCTATGAGGGACAGAGGTGAGAGGTTAGGGCCGTTAGCTCTGGGGTCGTTGTTCAACTGCCGTCTTCTTTTGGTACCACTGATGGCAAATCAATATTTCTTACAATACGTGTTGTCAAAACCTTCTCAATTAAATGTAATTAGATTATATTCCCTACAGTGTAGATACAGGTTCTTCAGCTGAACAAGTCCACACCAACGCTCAGAAGGGCAACCCAGCCAGTCACATTCCCCTACATTTACCCAAAACACTACGAGCAATTTAGCATGGTCAATACACCTAACCTGCACATTTTTGTACTTTGGGAGGAAACTTATGCAGAAACTGGGAGAATGTGCAAACTCCACACAAACAGTTACCCTCGGCTGGAATTGAACCCAGGTCCCTGACGTGGTGATGCAGTAGTACTAAGCCAACATGCCGGCTCAAATGTTTTTTTTTTAATCTACATCTCTGGTTCAGATTGATTGGATTAATTCAAGAGCATGTTGCCTTGGTACGAGCTGCTGATCATCCTGTTAACTGTATGGCCTTTCAAGACAAAGGTTTCAATTCGGGTGTTCTCCATGTACTTGTAAATTTTCATGTTGCAGCTCACAGACATCAGTTTTAAAATCTCTAAGCGCAGAAAATGCACATGATCATTTAAAGGGACGACGCAGTGCATTTCCTCCAGCACTTTACCAATACCAAATTCGAACATCTTGCCTTAAAATCTACTAGAATCAATCCAATGTCGCAAAATGTTACACTAACCTTTTGCCTTTAAATCACAATCGCATAGTGAAATCTGAAATGAGATAAGTTCATTCATCCCCGAGAACCATGACAGAGGAACAGAAGTGGGTCATTCAGCCTCAGATGAACATGTTTAAGTGAGCCACCATCTCAGCCAGCTACATATGAACGGTGCAATATGCTCACGTCAACAAATCTGACAGGAAAACCTGTTGAGACCGTTACTAACATGAACAAGAAGGATACTTAACTCCTCGATTCTGTTTGCAGACAACCAAGACAGTTGATTTTTTTTACACAAGAATGGGAAAGCGCCTTCATTTTCTCATATTACGTTCAATAGTCTAGGAAGAAATCTTGAGTCCCTCATTCTTTCATACTAGAATCATTTTGAGGTTACGACTTGCTGACCCAAAACATAGGCGGAAAAATCGATCATTTAGCCCTTTAGTTTGTCCTGTGGAAACATGGGCAAGTGAAGGAACAGCAGGAGGTCACTCAGTTCCCCAATCCCATTCCACGTGAACAGCAGGAAACCACACTCTTGTGCGAGACTATTACACAGTAGATGAGTTTTGAAACCTTTTACACGAACAGAAGGAAGACATTCAACAGTTCGATGCTGAAACAAAGGAAAATATATGGGAATACAGCCTACCAGGAGCAGGAGGAGTCGACTCACCCCATGCTACATGCTGGACATGAAGAGAAGGCAAATTGCCTTGTTAAAAACAGAAATGTACAATTAAAAGGTATGATAGCATCAACGAAATCTGCTCTCGTATTCAATAACTTGATTGTTAATCTGATTGTGACTCCACATTCCATTTTTACTGAGATTCCTCTGTCTGCATACTCTGCTCCCCTTTTGTAGTAATTTTACTAATCCAGATGCTGTACCTACAGACTCCATGCGACATCCAGGGGAGTTGCACACTTTCTTTTCTTCGTGAATGGAGATAGCAGCTCACAACATGAACTCCTATGGAACACCTACACTAATTCTGCCATCCCCAGAATTAAGTCAAAAGCTTCCAAGATGCCCGTTAGGTGTCTGATATGAAACAATATTGGTCTATTTTGGATTCCAGCATTTGCAGTTTTTTTGTCTCTAACTTGGCCTGAATCGATTATAGTTGAGGGGATTTCTTATGTAACTAACCACATGATCACATGAGAACGGATCGTACAGGCATTCAGTGAGCAGGCATGAACCAAGTTTGGGAGACGTTTGTCAAAGCTGTTGAAACGCCTTGTTTAACATGGAAAGCCACGTAGGACACTGGGAAATAAGCTGCACTGTTTTAGTTATTACTTCTGTCATTCATCAGGGTGAAATTCAATATTCTAGGCAGAGCAAAACAAAATGCCAGGGAAAGATACAGACGGACAGAAAAACCAGCTGATATTACGCGATCAATCCAGCTCATTTAACCAGCCCAGACTCCATAAACCCAGATGAGACAACTGTTCAGGATCGAGCACTGCGTAGACCAGACCATTGGTCGAGTAAATGCAAACTGACAATCTGTCCAGCACGTACCACTACAAACACCACACCTACGCTTTGATTTTAAACCCAGACCGTCCCTGTTCGGCATATGGTAAGATGTGCAAAACTTACCAGTGCATTGATCTGCAAATCCGTCCTAGATCGAGAGTGTGGTGTTGGAAAAACACAGCCAGACAGGCAGCATCCGAGAAGCAGGATAATCAATGTTTCAGGCACAAGCCTTCCACAGGCAGCATCCGAGAAGCAGGATAATCAATGTTTCAGGCACAAGCCCGTCCACAGGAATGAGGCTCAGTAAAGGGGACTACGAGATAAATGGGAAGATGGTGGGGCTGAGGGGTGGGGGTAGGTAGCTGAGGATGCAAGAGGTAGATGATTGTGGGTGAGAAGGTGATAGGTCGGAGAGTAGAGAGGAGCAGATCAGTGGAAATAAAAAAACGATGGACAGGTCAAGAGGGCTGTGCAGCGTTGGGTGCTTAAGGCTGGGATAAGGTAATGGAGGGGAAATGAGGAAATTGGTAAAGCCCACTTAATCCTGTACAGTTGCAGGGTCCCAAGGCAGAAGATGAAACGATCTTGTTCCACGCGTAAGGTGGATAATTTTTGGCGATGGAGTGAGAGGGGGATTTCAAATGTTCAGTGACTGGGCGGTGGGGTTGATTGGTGAAGGCGTCACAGTAATGTTCTCAGAAAGAATTTGTAAGTTGGCTATCTGTCTCCACGCTGTAGTGGAGAACACATTGCGTGCAACAGATTTAATAGGTGTCGTTTGTGGAAGTACTGGTAAATTTCTGTCGAATGTGGATGGAATCCTGTGACCTTGGACGGAGGTGTGGGTGTAGTGTTTGCACTTCATGTAGTGCAGGGAAAAGTGCTGGGAATAGGGTTAGGGCTTGTGGGGGGAGTGGGTGTCGACTTGACAAGGGAGTCGCAGAGGGAAAGGTCTTTCTGAACTGGTGTTAGAGGTGGAGAGGCAAATATGTCCCTATTGGTGGGGTCTGTTTATAGTTAGTGGAAGTGGCGGATGATGATGCGATGCTTATGGAGGCTGGTCGGGTTGCAGTGGGACCATGGTTGTTCTGTCTTTGCTGCGTTGCAAGGGTGGGGTTCAAGATGGAGGTACAGGAAGGTGTGGATATGTGCTGGGGGCTATCGTCAACCACCAGGGAGGGGAAATTGCAGTCTTTGAAGATGGAGGCCATCTGAGATTTTCTGTGGTGGAAGTTTATGGGAAATTTATTTGGGAGTTTTATTTTCTGCGTACATTCTTTGTGAGTTGGGAATACTTTTAAAGCTTTGTTGTATTAATTCTGTAAATTTTAATGAGACACTGTAAATGGAGATTTTGGGCTCGAATTTCTCCATGTGGATGAAACAAGGTTTGCATTTTGAATTGTGAGAAAATTGATGCTCAGAAATTAAAGGTCAACCGCAGAATGGATCTGAAATCCGCTCGGAGAGTGAACACATGGAAGAGATAAATACGATTGGAAGGATGCACTGAATGTTCTTGGATATTAGCTCATATTTGGAAGCATAATCAATAATTAGTTTACTGAATGCCTGATACTGAGAGGTTACAGTGCTGTAACCAGTGCTGTATATTCCAGGGGAATATACAATGTCAATGTGCAAGTAGCCCGAAGAAATGAGTGCTAGCACGTTTGGGGAGATCGACCAGCAGAAAGAGACAAGCAATAACTTAAATCACATTGAGTAGTGCAGAGGAGGTAAGGCACCTTGATATAAATGTGCACAGTTTCATGAACTTATTGAACAGATCAAGTAATTGGTGAAGAAAGCTTATGAAACCAGCTAATATCCAAAGAATAAGAGCAGGGACGTTATGCTGGAACTGCATAAACCATAAATTAGTTCAAGCATTGAGTGTTCTGTGAAGACTTTGTGAATATCGTGACGAAGTATGGTAGAAACAGAAGATGCCAAGGGGAGTGTTAATCGGAGTGTTTACAACGTTGTGTGAGTTCTGGGTAGCGTGAATAAGAAGATCTGAAAATGTGTTGCTGGAAAAGCGCAGCAGGACAGGCAGCATCCAAGGAACAGGAAAATCGACGTTTCGGGCATAAGCCCTTCTTCAGGAAGAAGATCCCCTAATTCACACAGTAGAATCTTCAGTATCTGGGGACACTGATTTAGCGATTCAGTACTAAACACTTCTCTCTGAGCTTTTGCCTGTACAGAGTTTTCCTGCACGATGACGTCAAACGTTGTGTCCAATTCCTTCTCACGTTTTGAGAAGGTTTGAAGCTCAGGTTGAGGTTTTGGATGTAGGTTTGCTCGCTGAGTTGGAAGTTTCATTTTCAGACATTTTGTTACCGCACTAGGTAACATCTTCAATAGACATCAGGCGAAGCAATGCTGAAAATTCCTGCTTTCTATATATTTGTTTGGGTTCTTTGGGTTGGTGATGTAATTTCCTATGGTGATATTATTTCCTGTGGTGAAATCATTTCCTTTCCTTTTCTCTGGGTATGGTAGATGGGGTCTAACTCAATCTGTTTGTTGATAGAGTTCCGGTTGGAATGCCATGATTCCAAAGACACTCACGAGAATTCCAGAAGCATGGCATTCCAAACGGAACTCTATTAACAAACATATCGATTTCGACATCACCCACCCAAAGAATTGACTATTACCTGAAGAAGGAGCATCGTTCCGAAAGCTAGTGTGCTTCCAATTAAACCTGTTGGACTATAACCTGGTGTTGTGTGATTTTAAACGTTGTACACCCCAATCCAACACCAGCATCTCCAAATCATAACAAATAGAAAGCAGGAATTTTCAGCATTGCTTCGGCTGAGGCCCACTGAAGGTTTTACCTTGTCGGGTAATGAAACGTCTGGAAATGAACCTTCAAGCTCAGCGAACGAACATCCATTAGCTCATTCATCTTTCTCTTGACTTTTCACTTCGTGCTGTGGCATATAATAATGGGATATGGTTACGAAATATTCTGGAAAATTACCAAGATATTTCTGTTCTATATACTCATTTTGTTGTTCTTCTTTTGCTTCTCCACAGGAAGGTGTACCGCTCCCACATTGATTTTGCCAGATCATTCCCAAGAACAAAATGAATTCCTGAAACTGACAGTGTAGAGTTGGTACTGCAATCTGATCTGACATATGGGAATGCTAAAGTTCAGTGCATCTGTCTCGGAAATTACAACGCACTCGTGTAACAGATCAGAGACAGTGCATATTCGCTCATCATTCACTATCAACGACTGGCTGGATCCTCTCTCCCTCAGAATTATAACCTTTTGTCCTCACTCCACTGTGCCTTCTTAGTAAACGTTACCACCAGAGGCGAATTATTTCTATGTATCAGGTCCGAATGCATCCCAGTCAACTCTGTTCACTCTTCTGCAACTCCTCGGCACTTCTTGGTGACTGCTTTGCTGCCTTCACTAATTCCATTGGCTTAGCTTCTTTTATCACACCTTTTCCCACAGCGCCTTTTCTTAACGAACAGCACTGTGACTTTACGTGTCCCACCTTCTGGCAGTGAAAACATCTTTTACAAGTGCCCTTCTGAAACCAAAGGTATTGTAATCTTTTCGTGTCCCACTCCATTACACTTAAAACACTGATGCCTTTCACTTCCTTTGAACTTTCTTGGGGTCTTTAACATGTGGTAAATGTTTACCAGTTTGACCACTCTAGGTTTCGTCGTGCAGAATCTCCATTTCTCCCAACTTCATTCCCTCGTAGAACGAAAGTTTGGCCGAAAGTTTGTCTTATGTAACAACATTTATTCGTTCTCTAATCCTGCTGCCCTTCTCACTTCCTGAACGTTCTGTTGCTCCACGTGAATTCCTAATATCTCTGGAAGTGGATTTTAAAACACTTGCAGCAGAATAATCTCTCTTAGAGCCTCAAAGGTCCTGTCTGTTTTTGAAGCATGCACATCGATCAAAATGACTATGTTTAATTCTTTCAAATTCAACATATGTCTGCCTTGGTTCCTTCCATATGTTGCTGAACTGCGGTCCACATGTTTCTGGTACCAATTCATAAGCACTTAAAATAACCTGTTTAATCTCTTGACCCCTCACCTAACAGCGCAGCAAATACCTTACTCGCTCTGCCTAACAATTTAGTCTGAACTAGCATTACCTACAAATCCTCAGACCACTCCATGTGCCTAGCTAACATTTCAAATGAAATAAAGAAGCTGTCAACATCTTTATCATCAACATATGGTAGTTTTGGAATATGTGTAATTATCATTGCCTTGTCTGTTAATCTCCATCCTCCTAACCTGACTTTGCAAACCAAGTCACAAATTCTGTATTTCAAACTCTCTCTCTCTTTGTCCCTCCCTTTCTTCTCTCTCAATTTACTCAGCGAAAAATCTTCTCTATTTTCTCTCTTTTGTTCTTGCCCTCTCCCTCTCTTTTCCTCTCTCTCTTTGTTTATCTTCTAACTCCACTTTCATCAGTTGTAAATAATGTTTTTCTAGTTCTACTGCTCTTATCTGTTTCTCTGACTAACATAAGTGTTTGAGTAACTCCTTTATAAATTAAGGTTTACTTCTGTCCTTCGCTCAACCAAATAGAAATTCTTTGTTAATTCTGGAACTATGGCTTTTTTTTTCTAAACTTGCTTGGCAAGCTTGGGAATCATCTACAAATCTTCAGCAAATTTGCGAGGCATTTCTCTCACTTTTCATTTAATCAACCACAAGCCACCGAAATTAAACGAGTTGCCTCACCTACGTTGAATTTAAAGTCCGAGGACACGAAACTGCAAACGTTTAAATCTTCTGGGAATTTTCGTACCCCCAAATCCATTCAAGTCAGTGCAAACCAGTTCAGGTCTCGGACAAAGGCAACAAAACTGTTACTACACGTAGAACACACAATTAATTTCAACTACTAACACAGAATGATTTCCGCCGTATGGTATTTCTGAAAATTCAGGAGTCCAAGAACTGTGACAAAGTCATTATTTAAAGGACAAATTAAAAACTTGATTTTTAAAAGTCTAACAGAATATTTAAGTCACAACTACTTGCAGCTGCTTTCTCGATCGTATCATTTACATTCCCTTCGACAATTGTAGTCAGATAAACCCCCCATTAAGATTTACAAAAATTTTCAAATTTCAAAACCAGTCAGCTGTCGAATCTTCTCTTTGTATCGTCCTCTGTCTTCTGTTCCACTTCTCAGGAATCGTGTTTCACAAGTCATTGATAGATAAAGGTACTTTTAAGAGAGCCATTTATGGTCAGGGAGAACATGTTCATGGTTTGACAGTTCTCCTCTAATTGTTCTTTTTTTCTGTTTTCTACCTCGAAGCACTGGATCGTTTCATTTATTTTTAATATTGACAATATCCTAAGTTTCAATCTTGATTAGATATTGGTATTTTAGGATACAATTTAATTGGATTGGCCGCATTTGAATTTGATTTTCTCTTCATACAATCCAACCAATGCTAGCTTTTCTGACCCAAAAGTTGCATTGTGAATTTTCTAGCACTCTGTGTTCTTCTCACATGTGCAGAACAAATGTCGAGAATATTGCAGAAACTCAACCGGCCTCATAGTATCTGTGTGTAGCCTAAGATCTAATGTTTTCGTGTGGCAGATTTCTGTTTCAGTATTCGATTTGCCCAAAAGTAAATAAATGACAGGATCTTTGAACTTTGACGTTTGAGTTAATTTGCCCAA
>NC_057716.1:35489471-35531951 GCF_004010195.1 Chiloscyllium plagiosum | reverse complement strand
TTGTTCAATATATTGCATTAGTTGTAAGGCACTAGCTACCTGATGAAGGAGCAGTGCTCTGAAAGCTTGTACTTCCAAATAAACCTGTTGGATTATAACCTGGTGTTGTGTGATTTCTTTTAAAACTTTGTCCACCCCGGTCGTAATGCCAGCATCTCCACATCCTAACCAAAGAAGGCAAACTTACCAAACGCCTTCTTCACTTCCCTGTCTACCTGTGACACCACTTTCAAGGAACTATGTACCTGCACCTCAAGTTCTCACTGTTCGCCAAGACCCCAGGGCCCTGCCACTGATTGTGTTAAGTCCTGCCCTGGTTTGTCTTACCAAAATGCAATGGCTATTTATCCAAATTAAACTCCATCTGGTATTCCTTGGCCCAGTGGCCCAGTTGATCAAGATCCCGTTGTACTCTTAGCTAACTTCTTTCAGTGCCCATCGTACCAATTTTAGTGTCATCAGCAAACCTACCAACCAAGCTTCCTGTATTCTCAGCCAAATCATTTATATAAATGATGAACAACAGTGGACCCAGCATCAATCCTGGTGACACACTGCTGGTCACAGGCTTCCAGACTGAACCCTCTACCACCACCACCCTCTGTCTCTTACCATCAAGCCAATGTTGTATCCAATTGGCTAGCTCTCCCTGGATTCCATATAATCCAACTCATTTAACAAAATCTTATTTTTTTGTATTAATAGATTTAGATAAAGAATAAGACCCATAAACAGACTGATCGGTCCTGCAGGCTGTAATGGACAGTCCACCATGGGGCATCCTGTAATGGTCAGTCCAACATGGGGCACCCTGTAATGGTCTGTCCAACATGGGGCACCCTGTAATGGTCTGTCCACTACGGGATTGTCATCTTTAATGTGGCAGATTATTTCATCAGAAGCAGTGGCCACACAAAGGAAGAGGGCATTTTCTAGGGAATACAGCTAGTGGTTAGAACCTGCACGTGTGATCTCTGAGGTGGGGAGGCTGTAGCACTGTAACTACCTCATAGTTCTGACTGGCCTGGAGACTCTCCTGATCTCCTCACTTGCCATAGGTGAACTGTCCAGATGTATCAGTTGCCAATTAATTCATTTGTCCCTGCTATAACCAGGGACCCTTCTAAGTTTACTGTGTTTATCAGCTCTACCCATACAGATTTCACTTCACCGGAGCTAACACCCTTCCTCACTATTGTGCTAATTTACTCTTTAACCAGAAACACTACCCCACCTCGTTTCCTTATTTGTCTGTTCTTCCTAAAAAAAACCTTCCTGGATATTCAGTCCCCATCCCTGATCATGCTGCAGCAATGTCCCTGTAATTTCAATTAATCATACCCATATGAAGTTATTAGCATGATTAATTCATCCATCTTAATGCTTAATGTTCTTAGTCCCATTCCAAGTATTTTGCGCTGGTTTGATTCTTGCCCTTGAAGTCTCTGCCTATCATTTTCCTATTTTCTATTGTAATTTGTTTTTGCTCTAATTTCTCTCTTTTCTGCCTCCCCTTACATGTTGCCACTCCCTTGCCATTTTAGCTTAAACCCTCCCGAACTCTATTAGCTGGGTCCCTGGCGTTGTGAGGCAGCAGTGCTAACCACTGTACTGTCCCTACAATTGAATCCCCTGCAACTATTCCACATTCAGACTTCCTCCTCCTCTCCTGTGGAGCAAAGCCACTTGGGTCCAATGAACTTGGCTGCTGCTACTTTCCTCCGAGAGGCCATTCCCCTCACCCATATCCAAAGCAGAGTCTGTTTTGCAGGGGAATGGTCACAGGAGGTTCCTGCTCTGCCAGCCTAGTCTTCTTGTTCTGTCATCCATTCTCTTCCTGCCTGGGGAGTGACCACCTCCCTGTATGTGCTACCCATGGCACAGCGCTCTCAGGCATTTGAGAGTCAGTCACACCACACCCACACCACCCCCTTCACATACATAGATTGCTGGCAGTCAGGGCCTGCTCAGGAGAGAGGAAGCCTGCTCTCGGAGTTCTGATTAGAAGCACACACCGTGTGAACATGGCTCTCAGTGAGGTTGCCTCTTGTTGCGAAACAGTACCTGAATTCCAATGAGAATCCCTTTCTGAGGTAATTTGAAGCCTGTGGACAGGATCGCCTTCAGGAATGCAGAGTAAATATTGGGTCCAAAACAAGCAACCTGTTAAACAGAAACAGGAAAGATTCAACATGCTCACATTTCCCAGAGACTTCGGGGAAATTTGGTTAAGTGAAAAAAAAAAGTCTCATCTTGGGAGTCAAAGTTGCGGGTTCAATTGTTGCAATGCAAAAGGAGGCCATTCAGCTCATCCCTGAAGCATTCTTCCTTTCAAAATACCCACCAAATTATTTTTTGGATGCCATGCTTATCAGCAGCGCATTCCAGAACCTCGGCATTCACTAGTGAAAAGGTTTCACCTGAAAGAAGCCTTGGCTGACATTCTCGTGCAGCACTGAAAGACGGCTATAGCGGCCTGGCAGTCTGCTCTTTTAGACACTGGGCTAGATCAAGGCACTGTCCTCTACTCAGCCTAACGTGGGAGATACAATGGGAACTACTGCACAGAGAAGCTAGGGAGCTATCGCCTGTGTCCCAACTAATATTGATCCTTCAATCACAATCACTGAGATCAGACAACCAGTTTGCAGGGGTTTTTTTTGGATCTTGCCTGCTCAGCTTCACACACAACAGGAGTTGCATTTTTTTTCCCAACTTCAATCAGTGAGAAATTGCTTTGAATTATGGGAGAAACCTCTGCAGCTCTTTCCCCCTACCAGCAATACACAATTAACAGTCAGGATGTTCCTCTGTGTAATGACTCCCAGGTCAGCAAGCTAAAGGAGATAAACAAAATGTTACAGGTACCTCTCCAGTCGATGCCATCTCACAGCGTAGAATTGGGTCTGCGTCCCTGAGTCGTGGCCAAGAAAACATGGGCGCCTGCAAGTGACCAAATGAAGCTGAAGATAGTTGCTTTTACAGAGTTTGAAACAGTTCACTCGTGGATTTTAATGCAGCGTATGTATACAGCACAGACACTGATGGTTTCACTGTTACTGAACAGCGCCCACTGCAGGTGAAACCTGAACTCACCATGTTCATTTTCCCAACCTCTGCCCACAATCTTAGTGGAATGGCCTCAGGTACCTCAACTTCATGAGAAAATGACAACAGTATCACCGGATCGTTAATCCAGAGACTCGAGTAATGTTCTGGGGAGGTGGGTTCAAGACCTACCAAGGCAGACAGTGGAATTTGACTTCAATGCAAGTCTGGAATTAAGAGTCCACCGATGTCCATGAATCTGTTGTCAACTGCTGGAAAACTCATCTGCTTTTCTGACAACCTTAAGGCAAGGAATTTGCCATTCCTCCCTACATATGACTCCAGAACCACAGAAATGTGTTCACTCTCATGGGTAATTAGGGATGGGCAATAAATGTGGGCCGAGCCAGCAATGGTCTCATCCCATGAATGAATAAAAATAACTTTCAATTTCAAAACTTACTCATTTTAATTTTGCTTTGAATAAAGTTTGAGGTTGTATACAATTGCTCTCTCTGCCCTTCCAGCATTATTCTGCATTTAAAACATTTAAACAACTTTCCTGACCGCTGCATCACCCTTTGGAAGGGTGACGGAAGATCTAATTGAAACTTCCTATGTTCATCTCACACCCACGTGCAGACTGTCCCCATACTTAACACTGCAAAGAGCAGAAACCTCCTAACTAAATAGTTCAGCAACGTAGTCAAAACGCTTGGTAAACTAGCTACTCATAGAAAAGAAGATTGCAAGAGATTTTTTTTTTAAAAAACCATAACCTAAAAGGCAAGGAGTGGACATTAGAATATTGTTCCCATTGCCAGCTTAATTTCCCAAAGAAATGGTGAAGCAACTGAACATGTACTTTGCATCAGTTTCAACAGTGGAAGACACAGCAACATACCAGAACTTCAAAACAGTCAGGGGACAGTGTAGTGACCATCCCTGAGGAGATTCTGAAGCTGTAAAAGTTGCAACTAGATACATCACCCAGACCAGATGGGCCACATCCCCAGCTCTCGAAGGAACTAGCTAAGGAGATTGTAGAGGCATTGGTGATATAACCTTTCAGGAATCACTGGAGTCAGGGAGGGTCCCAGAGGACTGGAAAATGGCTAACGTAGCAACCTTGTTTAAGAATGGAGGGAGGCAGAAGACAGGACAACTATAAACTGGTTAGCCTGTCCTCCGTCACTGGTAAGATTTTAGAGTCCATTACTAAGAATGAAATTGTGTAACACTGGAAGTGCACTGAAAACTAGGTTGGAGTCAGCAAGGCTTTGTCAAGAGGAGGACATACCTAACAAAGCTGTTAGAATTCTTGGAGGAGGGAATGAGCAAGTTAGACAAAGGACAGCCAGTGGACCTGATCAAGTTGAATTTCCGGAAGACCTTTGACAAGGTGCTACACAGAAGGTTGCTAAATAAGAGCCCTTGGTGTTAGGGGCAATGACATGGATAGAAGATTGGCTGACTGGCAAAAGGCAGAGAGTAAGGTCAAAGGGGTCTTTTTCAGGGTGGCAGCTAGTGACTAGTGGAGTTCTGCAAGACAGAGGTACTTAAGACAGAGGTATAGGTTCTGGGTGGTGAAGGCAGGATAATGGGGCTGAGAAACATATCAGCCATGATCAAATGGGAGAGCAAACATGATGGGCTGAAAGGCCTAATTATGCTCCTATATCTAACATACTTATGGCATTGCAACTGAACGGAATGGATCTCTACTTTGTAGTCTGGGTCTATCACCTGACCAAAAACCCTTGCCCATTGCAGATGTTGAGATTTGATACTAGGAATCAATTCAGACAAATGGGGATTAGTGTTTCCTCCTCTGGCATTCAGTTGTCAAGCCCTGCTGAATGGGAAATGCAAACTGGAAAAATTAAGCTGCACAGACAGCAACAAGGAACACTGCTTCTGGTAAAGCTCAGAAAGGCCTTGCACCAATTCAAGCCTGCCACATTTATTAAGAAAACATTCCAAAGAATCTATCTTCTTAAACAGCACCACTTGCACCTTAATCTGAACAGCAGCTCAACTGTGCGTCTTAGGGAGAGATTCTCTACTAGAGGCTGAGTGAATGGGCGAGAATCATTATGCTAAATGCCCACCCCCCAGCCTGGATTGCTTGCCATACCTTGATGCCCACATACTCGGTTGGTATGATGGGATTTTCCAATGACGGCAGGGGCGTCTCATCCATACTCTCGCCAATCATCACCCGCGTTGCCACGTTGATGAGGTCAACTCCAATGGTCTTTGAGACAAAGGGGCAGGACCTGGATGCCCTGAGGTTACACTCAATCACCTGGTCATCAATAGAGATACAGCTAGGATGAAAGCATTCAGGGCTTGTTCATGCATTCATTCATGCAGTTAGCAATCTTGTAAGGATAGCTGCAGGTGAACACCACTTCCAGTTGGTCTCCAGTGAGAACAGTGAAGACAAAAAGCAAGAGCTCATTAAGGATAGCGACTAACAGCGTGACACAGGCAGCTCTGCGTTTCTCAGAAGGACTAAAGGTAAGCCGAATACTTTTCTCCACCCGTGGGGAACCCTGCAGTGAGTAATTCACCTCCTGACTCTCCAAAGATCATCTCCAAGGCACAGGTCATGCATATGATGGTATATACCCACCTTGGCTGGATAGGTGCAGCTCCTAAAGACCTTGAAACCATCCAAGACAAAGCAGGCTGCGTGATAGGCACTAAACTCACTCCCTCCCCTCCACCACCAAAAATCAATAAGATGCACTGTAGAAATTCACCAAAGATCCTTCGACAGCACCTTTTAAACCCACGACCCCTTCTATCCAGAAGGGTTAGGGTAGCAGATACATGGGAACAGCACCATCTGCACAGTTATCAGCTCTGAGTTCATCATGCTATCCCATAAATCTCATCTCAAATCTCCCTCCGGTTTCCTGGATAAATATCATTCATCTGTAAGAATTTATCAAATCTAAATCCATTGAACTTGTCCCTGACTTTGCTTCTCTTTAAGTCCAGGTTCTGAGAAGGCCATGTTCTATCCAAAACTCTCCACAAACATGAACTCATTCATAATCCTGCTGCTGTTACAATCCCTATAGAACCATAAACCAAAAGAATCAGCTTTATTGAATTAATACTCAAATTAAGAAGCCAGCACAAAGACTCTGCATTCTGCAACTGTTTCTTTCACAAACTGGAATCAGTGTATATTTGATGTGAATGAATATTCACCCGCATCCTCCCACCTCCATATCCACACACATTCAATTGGAACGCCTAAACCAGTGCAAGTGGGGACATAGCCTCTTCTTATCTCGCTTCACCTGCACCTCCTCTGAAGTGGCTGCCCTATCTGTTGGTGGTTCAGCTCCCAGCTGTTGACATGTTGAAAGCTTTGGGCTGGTGCCAATGTGTCACTTACTGCAAGATCTAAGACATGATGTACCCAAATGATGACAAGATAACAGGCTGGAGATAGAAGATAACAGGCTGGAGAGCCCGTTCAAACAAACACCCAGCAAACGAACGCAGGAGGAACAGAGGAAAGTAACAGAGTCTGCCTGAGGTTTACCATTCCCGTAAAACCCCAAAAACCTGATTTGTCAGGCGGCTTACCATCACATCATTCCCCTTCACAAGAAACTGTACATTAAATGGTCCAGAAATCTCAAACGCCCTGGAGATCTTTCTGGTTGCAATCTTCACCTAAAAAGCAGAAAGAATGAAAAGGTCACAGTTAAATAGTATGCTGATTCATACTGGTTCTAGTAGTTCCACCTCCTGTGTTCTTTGTGACTCCAGCGTTAATCCAGTCTCTTGCCTTCACCCCCCCTCCACCCCACATGGTCCTTCAGACCCTCCATGCTAACTCAGCATGGAAAAGCAGGGATTGATCAGGGACAGTCAGCAAGTGGGAGATCCTGTCTGACTAATTTAACTGAGTCTTTTGCAAGGTTGACTAATTTAATTGAGTCTTTTGAAAAGTTGACCGATTATATTGATGAGAGTAGCGCAGTAGATGTGGTTTACATGGACTTCATTAAGGCGTTTGATGGAAGGCTGGTCTGAAACATAACAGCCCATGTGATCCAAAGACAGTTGGCAAACTGGATCCAAAATTGGCTTATAAATAGAAGGCAAAGAGTGATAGTGGGGGGGGTGTTTCTGTGATTGGAAGCCTGTAACCAGCAGCATCCCACAGGAATCAGTGCTGGGATCCTTGCTGCTTGTATATACTTAACCACTTGGATTTGAAAGCAGAAGTATAATTAGTAAGTTTGCAGATGACGTGAAAACAAGTGGTGTTGTTGATAGTGAGGAGGATGGTCACCTATAAATTGGACAGAGCACTGGCAAATGGCATTTAATCCAAAATTCAATTAAAAATTAAAAGTATAAGAAAATGCATTTTGCGGGGTGGCACGGTGGCTCAGTGGTTAGCACTGCTACCTCAGTGCCAGGGACCCAGGTTCAATTCCAGCCTTGGGTGACTGTACTGTCTGTGTGGAGTTTGCACGCTCTCTCCGTGTCTGCGTGGGTTTCCTCCGGATGCTCCGGTTTCCCCCCATAATCCAAAGACGTGCAGAGTAGGTGAATTGGCCATGCTAAATTGCCTAGGGTCTGGGGGGGGGGGGGGGTACCTCTTCTGAGGGTTGGTGTGGACTTGCTGGACCGAAAGGCCTGTTTCCACACTGTAGGGAATCTAATTTAATCTAATCAAATCATTTTGAGAAGTCTAATAAGGGATGGATATACACAATGAGTGGTAGGATACTAGGGAAGTACTGAGTAATAAAGGGATCTGGTGTATAGATTTCTGAAGGTGTCAGCACAAGCAGACAGATGGTAAGAAAGGAAGTCTTGTTACAACTTTATAAAACATTAGTAAGGCCGTGCAATTCCGGTCACCATATGATCAGAAGATGTGGTTGCACTAGAGGGGATACAGACGAGATTCACCAGGATGTGGCCTGGGTTGATAAGTCTCAGTTACGAGGAGAGATAAGTCTATGTTTTAGATGAGGAGCAAGTGATCTACTGGAGAACGGAGAAAGAATCTTTTCACCCAGAGGGTAGTGGAGGTTGGTACCTTCAGAGCATTTAAGAAGCATCTGGACATGCATTTAAAATGCTGTGACACAGTAAGCTGTGGACCAAGTGCAGGTAAATGGAATGTATACAATTTAGTGTTTGTTGTTGGCATAGACCTGATAGGCCAAAGGGCCTGTTACTGTGCTGTGTGACTCTATGTCTAATTGGCAAAGAAACGAGATTGAAGAAATCTGATGGCTGCATTGTGAAGATGCAAAAAATATGGGGATCATCCAATGCTATCCCTCAAAATGGGTACAGATAAACACTTAAAATAATAGAGGAATTTATAGGGCTATGGGGAAGTGAACTGGGCAGTGGGACTGGTTCTATCACTCTAGACCGCAGATGCTTGTCCTTGAAAGAGGCATCGCAGATCGACAGGGTGAAGGCGGCATTTGGCACACTTGCCTTCATCAGTCAGTGCACGGAGTACAGTAGTTGGAACTTCCTGTTATGGGTGTACATGGTGAACCCACATTTGGAGTACAGTATACAATCTGCTCAACCTGTTAGAGGAAGGAATAGTATTAAACTGAAAAAGGAGCAAAAATGATTTACAAGCATATTACCAAGGCTGGAGAGGTTGGGTTATGAGGAGATGCAGGACTGGCTGTACTTTTTTCCCCTGTGCATGGGAGACTAAGGGGTGGCCTTAAAGAGGTTTATAAAATCATGACAGGCATGGATAAGGTGAACAGCCAAGGTCTTTTCCCCAGAAAAGGGGAGTTCAAAACTAAAGGTCATGGGTTGAAGATGAGAGGGGAAAGATTTAAAAGAGACCTTACTACCACACTTTCACACAAAGAGTGGGGCATGTATGGAACAAGCTGCCAGAGGCAGTGATAAAGGGGAGTACAATTACAACATATAAAAGATATTTGGACAACTGCATGGATAGAAAAGGTTTGAAGGGTATGGGACAAATGCAGGCAAACAGGTCTAATTCAGTTTAGGAAACCTGGTCAGCATGGATGAATTGGGCTGAAGGGCCTGTTTCCATGCTGTATGACTCTTATCACAGAGTTAGCACAGGTACTATGGGTACTTTTGTCTGTGCTGTGCAAGTCAGTGACACAGGCTGCACCTTACCTTCTCCAAGGCTCCTTGGCTGATGGTCTGCGTTGGCAGGATTAGGGTGGCATCTCCTGAATGGACACCTGCATCTTCCACGTGCTCAGTGATGGCGTGAGCTAGGACCTGACAAGGAAGGCACAAATATTAGCCAGCAATGGTCAGCCACCAATAACTGCAGCTGCTCTGGAACCTACAGCTTGTGCAAAATTTTCCATCAATTTGACAAGAAGATCACTTCCGGTGACAGCAAAACCCTCACCCAAAACGTGGAAGACCCAGGCTGGGAAAAGGTGCGCAAGGAATGCAGGTCTTTGGACAAGGAATGGAACCGATGGAACGACACCGATGGAACGACACATTTCAGAACATGTGGTCTCACACAACAATGCACATAAGGAATAAGCATAATGACTCACATTTATATAGCACCTTTCACAACCCCAAATGTTTTACACACAATGGAGTATTTTCAAATTATTTCTTTATCAAGTGCCATCTTTGCCATGATGCAGGAAATTCAATCTGTGCACAGAAAGTGCCCACAAATAACAATGTGGTAACGAGCAGCTATCATATTGTTCTTGCTAATGTTGGATTGATGGTTAAAAAGAGTGGCCGGGACATCTATTTGTCAACAAAATAGTGTTCAGTGGGAGTTGGACTACATGCTTAGGGGGCAGGCACAACCTCCGTTTAACACCTTGGGGATCTCTAAATCTCTGGCAGAATTGCAGGCTCCCTGTTGGGAGCTGAAGAACTCATGAGAAATCACTGTGCAGCAATCTGGTCAAACTGACAAGCGCCCCTCAATACCCCTCAAACACTCCTCAATCGCCTCTCAACTGTCCTCAAGCTCCCTCACTTGCTTATTTGCCTCAAGCAACAACCACGTTCCCTTTGGAATCACCAATACTCTGTTTCCAACCAAACACCACCACCATCTCCACTTTTCCCCCCTCCCTTTGACTTCACCTACCTACCCACATATACCCCCACACTCCCACCACACTATGAACGAGTTCCAGTTTCACTGTGTACAACAAACACTCTTCCCCACATCCCCCTCTGTCCAAAGCCCTGAATCTGCAGCCTCTATTCCTTGTACTATCAGTTAATGGGAACAGCTTTCCTTCATCTACCGAACCAAAAAAATCAGTCATAACTTTACATACCTGTTAATTTGACTTCAACCCCATTTGTTCTAAACAGAACAACACCAGTTCATCCACCAAACATTGTAGTTAAGTTCCCTCATCCAGAGAGCCAATCTAGTAAATCTCCTCTGCACTCTATGACCCTCACATTCTCCCTGAAGTGTGGTGACCAGAAATAGAAGCAAAATTTTAGTTGTGATCTATCAAGAGATCTATAAAGGGTAGACTATACTTTCCAGTTTTTGTACTCAATACTCCTACTAATAAAGTCCAAGATCCCATATCCTTTACTAATCACTCTCTCAATATGTCCTTCACCTTTAAAGATTGATGCACATGTACTCCAGTCCCCCCTGCACACTTTCTGGAACTGTGCCATTCAGTCTCAATCATCTCTCCTTCCTCCTTCTGCCATAATGCACCACTTCACATATCTCTGGTTCAACCTGTACCCAGCAGCCTATTTTGCTAGCCTATCAATGTCCTGTTGCAGTCGATTGGCCTGGTCAGTAAATAAACCTGCAAACGGGATCTCCTTCACCCCAATGCTCTTACCGAGGTCTTCAGTGTAGGCCGGTGATGACACCTCCCCATTGTGAGACACCGCTATTTTTCCTTAAGCTGCCTCAGCAAACTCTCTGTCTTCCAGCAGGTCTGCTGAGGTTGTGGAATATCTGTTCTCTGTTGTGCCCAGAGTCCTGGCATTTGATTTCTCACCCTGGGTAGTGTGGTCATCACAGTGGGAGCCTCCAGAGGATTACACCACCATGTCTGTGGATCCTTGGTAGGACCGGTTTTAGAACAATAGGCCACAACATAGTGATGGTATCTGCTCACTTTAGTGTCTGCACTTGCTGCAAAACCAGACATGAACAGGTGCCTGTACCAGTTAGGACATGACAGAGGCAGCTCAGACAGCTACATGTGATTAACACATTGACTCTGGAACACAAACTGAAGCTTGGCTCATGAAGCTTTCATCTTACCTTGCCCTCCTTGGAGACTGCATCAACCTCAACCTCGCGTGCTCCTTCAACAAACTTGGTGAGGACAACTGGATGTTCCTGCAGCCAATGAAAGATATGGTTCAGTGTCAGGACAGTCACGTCTACTTCAGGGATTCCAAACATGTGCGTTTGTCATCAGAACTGGCTCTTTACTGCATTGATTAGGATGGTTGCTGATGACTACAGAATGTTCAGCACTCTTCATAACTCCTCAGTAAATCATGTGCAAATATAGCAATATCTAGATAATACCCAGGCTTGGGTTGACACATGGCAAGTAATATTTGTGCCACACAAATACCGGATAATGACCATCTCAAACAGGAAACAATCGAACCAACTCCCATTGATATTCAATGGCGTTGTCAGCACTGAATTCCCCCATTAGAAATATTCTAGAGGTTACCATTGACCAGAAAAATCAAATGGACTCGCACTTAAACTACTACAGTGGTTCAGAGGCTAGAAATCTTGCAGCAAGTAATCCACCACCTGACTTCTCAAAGCCCGTCCATGATGTACAAAGCACAGGTCAGGAGTGAGATGGAATACTCCCCACTTGCCTGGATGGGTGTAGCTCCAGCAGCACTCACAAAGGGACAAAGCAGTCCTCTGGGATGAGTCTCCGGCCAGGGAAAGCAACTATCGCTAGCTACCTGCTCGAGACCCAAAGCATTTCCTACATTTCAATGAGATCACCTCTCATTTTTCTGAACTCTAGACAGCTAGACTCAAAGCTCTTGTTGCTGGACAACACATGCACTCCCAGACAATGGGTTTCACTGCAGCCTTGCTCTCATCAGAAATAGAGACAGAAACAGCACAAGTATTCCAGACGCAGTCTGACTACAGGACTACACAATTACAAGACTCTGACTCTTGTACTACAACCTCATGATCTTTGATTCCTAGTTCCTGACTGCACCTGCAAGTTAATTTCTTGTTAATCCCGTAGAAGGGCCTCCACATGCCTCTGTAGATTTGTCACTATTTAAATGAAAGTTTAATGCCTCTTTGATGTTTGTACCAGCAGCCACTCTCTACCTGCATAGATCACTTGCAACAGTAGATCAGTTTTCCTAAGTAAGTAAAGTTGATAAAAAATATTTTGCATTTCAAAAGCTGCTTACCACTGCAGTTCATCCAAATTGAACAAGATGAGAAATTACTCATGAATCAATGGGGCCTCAACAAAGAGTGCACCAGCAGCAGAACAAGCCAAGTCAGGCAGCAGGGAATGAACATACCTGAGAGACACGAGCTGCCTCAGCAAGGAATTTCTTCATCTCTGTCGCATCATGAGCCACGTTCATCGCTGAACCACTGAGGGAGACCAGACAAAAGGTCATGACTTTTCAGCAGTGCCTAGCTACCAAACAGTATTCACCTGATCACCCAGAAACCCCCACCCTCACCCACATAAAAGTTCAGCATCACACACACGCACATGAACACAGATACATACACATACCCATACAGCCAGCTTAGTTCCAATAACTCAGGAAGGTTTACACTACACAGGACAAAGCAGCCTGCTCACTCAGCCTCATCCAGAAGCATCCATTCCCTCTACCATTGATGCTCATTAGCAATAAATACAAGATACACTGCAGAAATTCACCTAAAATCCTTAGACAGCGCCTACATACCCATGACCTTCAGCATCTAAACAGCCAAGGGCAGCAGATACACGGAAACACCATCAGCTGCAAGTGGCCTTTTAAACCACTCACCATCCGGATTAGGAAACATGTGACCATTCCACTGTTGCTGGGTCAAAATCCTGGAATTCGGTCGCTAAGTGCATTGTAGGTCTACCTACAGCACAGACTGCAGCAGTTCAAAAAGACAGATCACCATCACTTTGGAATCAAAAACATACAGTGCAGAAGAAGCCCTGCAGCCCATCATGTCTGCACATTCCCACGGCAGACCGATAGTCTCGAATGTTGACATTTCAAGTGCTCATCCAAGTAGTTTTTCAACGTTGTGAGGTTTTCAGCCTCAACTACCTATTCAGGCAGTGTGCTCCAGTCCTTCCCACTTGGTCTGAAGAAGGGTCAGTGGGCACGAAACGTTAACACAGTCTGCACAGATGCTGCCAGACTTGCCGAGTTTCTCCTGCAGCAATTTCTGTTTCTATTCTTCCTCAACCTTCTCTGCTCTAAAGAAAGCAACCCAAGCTTATCCAGGCTCTTTTCATAGCTAACTCCCTCCATTCCATGCAACATTCTGGTAAATCCTCTTCTACAACCCCTCTGGTGCAATCATATAATTTCTCTTGTGTGGAGACCAGAACAAAGAACATTACAGCACAGGTGCAGGCCTTTCAGCCCTCCAAGCTTGTGCCAATCCAGATCGTCTATCTAAACCTGATGCTTATTTTCTAAGGATCTGTATCCCTCTGCTCCCTGCCCATTCATGTATCTGTCTAGATACATCGTAAATGACGTTATTGTGCCCACCTCTACCACCTCCGCTGGCCACGCATTCCAGGCACTCACTACCATCTGTGTAAAGAACTTTCCATGCATATCTCCCTCAAACTTTTCCCCTCTCACCTTAAACTCATGACCCCTAGTAATCGGGTCCCCCACTCTTGCTATCCACCCTGCCTTTAATTTTTATTAAATGGCTACGGGCGGGTGAGGTGTCCCACATGAAACTCTGCTCTTCCTCAACCAGAGTGGCTTATAGGTGAGATGGAGCTGGAAAACCTGAGCAACTTTCCAGATTGTTGGGTAGATGCCAGTGTTGTAGGTAGCTGTGAGGCCTTCAGATCAGGAGACCCACTCAAATATAAGGAATCCAAGTATGACCTTCGCAGAGCCATTAAGACAGCCAAGGACCAATACTGATCCAAACTAGAGATCCAGACAGACATCCCCGACTATGGCAAGGGCTGAATGACATCACAGCTTCCAAAATAAGACAGTGCAAGATAGCAGACGATGACATATCCCTCCCAGATTGTCTCAATGCCTTCTATGCTCGCTTTGAGCAGAATTTCAGCAGAGAGGTCGACAATCCTGACAAACCTATCCCAACAGTCACTGCATCAAAGGTCAGATCAGTTTTCTTTTGTGTGAATCCAAGGAAAGTGATGCAACCAGATGGAATATCAGGCCGTGCACTTAGAGCATGAGCAGATCAACTGGCAGAGGTCTTCTTGGGAGATCTTCAACCTCTCCCTGCAGCAGGCTACAGTCCCTGCCTGTTTCAAGAGGGCGAACATCATCCCCATGTGTAAGAAGGCTCATACAGCTTGTCTCAATGACTACTGCCCAGTGGTCCTAACTTCAATGGTCATGAAGCGCTTTGAAAGGCTGGTCATAGCATTAATCAAGTCCAACATTCCCCACTACTCTTGGCCCACTCCAATTTGCATATCGGACCAACAGATCCATGTCAGATGCCCTTCACTCCTCCCTAGAACATCTTGACACCAAGAACAGCTATGTAAGAATTCTACTCATTGACTACAGTTCAGCCTTCAACACTATTATCCCCCCGAGGCTGATTACTAAACTTAGTGATCTGGGACTAAGCCTCTGCAGCTGGATCTTCAGTTTCCTGACCCACAGGCCTCAATCAGTGAAGAGAGAGAACAATATTGCATCCTCACTAACAATCAACACTGAAGACCCCCCAGAGGAGCGTACTAAGCCCCCTACTGTACTCACTGTATTCCCATGACTGCGTCACCAAATACCAGACTAATGCCATTTACAAGTTCGCTGATGAAACCACCATAGTTAGTCGAATCTCAGATGGTGACGAAACAGACTACAGACCTGGAAGAATGGTGCAATGAGAACAACCTAGCTCTCAATGCCAGCAAAACCAAGGAACTCATCATTGACTTTCGGCGGGATGTTACTCATTCCTCCCCTACACATTAATAGCATAGAGATGGAACGAGTGGAGAGTCTCAGGCTCTTGGGAGTGGTCATCCACCACAAGCTTTCTTGGACTCACTGGTTACAAAGGCCCAACGACGTCACTTCTTCCTCAGGCAGCGGAGGAAATTTGGCATGACAGCAAATACCTTTGCCAACTTCTATAGGTGCACCATCGAGAGCATTCTGTCTGGATGTAACACTACCTGGTATGGCAACTGTACCATTCAAGATCGGACACGGTTACAGAGAATGGAGAACTCTGCCTGGACAATCATAAAGGCCAACCTCCCATTTATAGAATCCATCTACCAGGCCCACTATCAAGGAAAAGCCGCCAGCATTCTCAAACATCCATCCCACCCTGGCAATGTTTTTCCACAACCTCTACCAACGGGGAGAAGGTACAGAAGCCTGAACACACACACCAGCCGGTTTCATAATGGTTTCTGCCCTACTGTTGTTGGAATACTGAACGGACTCTCAAACTCTTAACATTCACCTGTACTTGTCATGATTTGGAGATGCTGGTGTTGGACTGGGTGTACAAAGTTAAAAATCACACAACACCAGGTTATAGTCCAACAGGTTTAATTAAATTATGTGATCTGCCTGTATTGCTCGCAAGACAAAGCTTTTCACTGTGCCTCATACACATGACAATAAATTCAATTCAATTCATATACTAGAACAGCTTGTCTAGGGACTGGTTAGTTCGAAAGCACAGGTCTGCAGTACTATTACTGGAATGTTGTTGGGGCCCATAACATTTGCAGCACCCAGTGCCTCCAGCCATTTCTCAAGCTAATATGAAAGGCAGCATTGAATACACAAGTCTATGGGGTGAGTTTGGATTTACAGAATGTATCTGTAATTACAGTTCTATTTTGTTCAAAAAGCACACCATCTGCAGGCAGACAATCCATTTATAAATTCCCAGTTGGAAATAGAACCAGTCTGACTCAAGATTGGGATACAGGCAGACTCTAATCTCACACTTTTAATGCATTGTCTGAGCTGAGATGTCACCTATTTTAGAAAACCTTATCTCATGAATGTGACTTAAAATAAGTTCTGAGATTTACATATTAATGAATCAAAACCTACAACCCATTCTAAAAGATGGAAGACTTAATTAGGTTTGTTCAATATATCGTATCAGATCACATGACACTATGATCCTTTGTTACAAATTCTGTGTCTTATGATCCTGCTCTACAGTTACTTGATGAAAGAGCAGCACTCTGAAAGCTAGTAATTCCAAATAAGCCTGGCCCTGGGGAGTGTAATTGAACAAAGAGACCTTAAGAGTGCAGGTTTGTAATTCCTTGAAAGTGGAGTCACATAGTCATAGGATAGTGAAGGCAGCATTTGGTATGCTTACCTCTATTGGTCAGTGCATTGAGTATATGATTTGGGACATGTTACAGTTGTGCAGGACATTGGTTAAGTCATTATTGGAAGACTGTGTGCAATTCTAGCATCCCTGCTATTGGAAGGATGTTATGAAACTTGAAAGGATTGAGGAAAAAAAAACTAACAAGAATGTTGGACACTTTGAGCTATCAGGATAGGCTGGGACTGTTTTCCCTGCAACATCAGAGGCTGAGGGGTGGCCTTATAGTGGTTTATAAAATCATGAGGGGCATGGGCAGGATAAATAGACCAAGTATTTTCCCTTGGGTGGGGACGTCCAACCTATGGGGCATAAAGTTAAGGTGAGAGGGGAAAAATGTAAAAGGGACCCGAGGGGCACCTTTTCCATGCAGAGGGTGGCGCGTGTATGGTTCTAGAGGAAGCAGTAGAGGTTGGTACAATGACAACATTTAAAAGGCATCTGGATGGGTATACGAATAGCAAGTGTTTAGTGTGATACGGGCCAAATGCTGACCAATGAGACTAGATTTATTTAGGATATCTGGTCAGCATGGACGTGTTGGATCAAAGAGTCCGCTTCTGTGCTGTATAACTCCGATTCTTTAATCCTCTTCACTCTCCACTGCATTTTTGGTGTCATCTAAAAACTTACTAACCATACTTCCTGTATTCACACCCAATCATTTATATAAGTGACAATGTTATGGATTAGGCCAGACCCCTCAAAACATTTTTAAGCAGGTAGCCCAGACCATAACTTCGCTATTTGTTTAGCTAGTGGGTATTCCCGGTGTAAATTAGCTGGGTTGTCTGCCAAGTTTTAAACAAGATTTATTTACAGAATGAAACACAAAAGAACAGAAAACAGAATACCACCAAGCGTATCCTATCCAAACCTGACTTAATGATATTGTTCCAAAACCACTTGCAACTTCCCAATACACATACCCCTTAGCACAAAAGGTAAAAATCAAACTAAGGCTGACAGTTTGCAAGGAAAGGAAATGCAACAGTCTGTTTTGCACATCCCCTGCTGCAACTGAACTGAACTGCACATAGAGAGCTGGCCCCCTTGACTATACCAGTTTTCCAAAAGATCTTTCAAGCTTTTGGTCTGACGCACTGTTAGGGTAAACAACAAGGACCCCAACAAAGCATTCATTTCCGCACCAACCCAGCCGTTTCGGAGCCTGGGCTGTTTTACGACTTCTCTGAAAAAAATCAAGGGCACAGTAACTTTGAGAAAAAGGACCAGCTTTGTGACAACAAAGAGCAGTGGATCTAGCACTTATCCTTGGACCACGCTGCTGGTGACCACCTTCAAGTCTGAAAAGCAACCTTCAACCATCACCATCTGTTTTGTTCCTTCAAGCCAATTTTATCTCCGATTGGCTAGCTCTCCCGGATCCCATGTGATCTAGCCTTACTAACCAGTCGACCCTGCAGAACCTTGTCAAACACTTTGCTGAAGTCCATACACAGTCGTCTACAACTCCGCCTTCATCAATTTTCTTTGTCACCTCTTCAATACATTCAATCAAGTTAGTGAGACACAATTTCCCACAGACAAAGCTATGCTGACTATCCTTCAGCAGTCCTTGTCTTTCCAAAGAGGGAACCCTGGATGACAAGAGATATTGAGGTTTTGACCAGAAAAAAAAAGGAGGCGCCTGAGATACAGGCAGCTGGGATCAAGGGAATCCCTGGAGGTATATAGGGAATACATGAGTTTACTGAAGAAGGAAATCAGGAGGGTGAGACAGGGGGCACAAGATAGCCTTGGCTGAGAAGATTAGGGTGAATCCAAAGAGATACCTTAAGTACATTAAAGGGAAAAGAATAACGAGAGAGAGAATAGGGCCCTGCAAGGACCAAAGTGGACATGTATGTGTAGAATTGCAGGAGATGGGCGAGGTTCACAAATGAATATTTCTTCTCTGTGTTTACCATGGAGAAAGACATGAAGACTTGGGAACTTGGGGGCAGTTAGTGGTGATATCTTGGGGACAATCCATACCACAGTTGAGGTAGGGTTGTTTGTATTATAATGTATGAAATGGATAAATCTTCTGGTCCTGACTAGATATAGGAGAAAGTGAGGACTGCAGATGCTGGAGATCAAAGCTGAAAATGTGTTGCTGGAAAAGCGCAGCAGGCCAGGCAACATCCAAGGAGCAGGAGAATCGATGTTTCGGGCATGAGCCCTTCTTCAGGAATCCTGAAGAAGGGCTCATGCCCGAAACGTCAATTCTTCTGCTCCTTGGATGCTGCCTGGCCTGCTGCGCTTTTCCAGCAACACATTTTCAGCTCTGACTAGATATACCCAAGAACACTGCAAGAGGCGAGTGAAGAAATTGCGGGGGCCCTGGCTGATATTTTTGCACTATTATTAGCCACCGGTAAGATCCTGGAAGGGTAAGGAATTCAAGAAAGGCTGCAAAAAAAGCCTGAGAACAATAGAGCAGTAAGCTTAACATCTGTGGTGGGCACATTACTTGCGAAGATTTTGAGGGATAAGATATACATGCACATGGAAGTCATGGTTTGATTGAGTTGTCTGCATGGCGTTGTGAGTGGGAGATCTTGCCTCACAAGTTTGTTACAGTTCTTTGATGATGTGAACAGGAAGGTTGAGGAAGGCAGGGCTGGAAATGTAGTCTACAGAGGAACCTCGATTATCTGGCAAAATTGCAAGGTCCCAATGCTTGGTTAAACTACGTTATCCGGCATTGGATTATCCGGAATTCAATCAATCAAACTGGATAATTGAGGTTCCTCTGTATATGGATTTCAGTAAGGCCTTCGATAAGGTTCCACATGATAGGCTCCTCTGGAAGGTTTGAGTGCTTGAATCCAGAGTGAGCTGGCAAATTAGATACAAAATTGACTTGATGATAGGAAGCAGAGAATAATAGTGGAAGGATGCTTATGGGTGGTGCTGGGCCCATTACTGTTTGTTGTCTATATCCATGAACAAGCCATGATTAGTAAGTTTATAGATGACACTAAGTAAGTAGTATCGTGGACAGTGAGGAAGGTTATAAGAAATTGCAGCAGGACCTTGATCAGCTGGGGAAGTGGGCCTAGAAATGGCAAATGGAATTTTATATAGATAAGTGTGAGGGCTTGCATTTTGGTAAGTCAAATGTTTCATGGTGAATGATAATGCCTCAGGCAGTGTAGTCGAGCAGAAGGATCCTGGAGTTCAGGTTCACAGCTCTCTGAAAGTGGAGTCACAGGTAGACAGGACAGTGAAGGTGGCTTTTGGTACACTGGCCTTCATCAGTCATGGAACGGATTATAGAAGTTGGGAAGTTATGCTGCAGTTGTACAGGACGTCGGTGAGGCCACACTTGGAGTATTGTGTTCAGTTCTGGTCATCTTGTCATAGGAAGGCTGTTATTCTGGATTAGTGGTGCTGGAAAAACACAGCAGTTCAGGCAGCATCTGAGGAGCTGCCTGAACTGCCGTGCTTTTCCAGCACCACTAATCCAGAATCTGGTTTCCAGGATCTGTAGTCATTGTTTGTACCATAGGAAGGCTGTTATTAAACTAGAAAGAGTGCAGAAGAAATTTACAATGATGTTGCTTGGACTCAATTGTCTAAGTTATAGGGAGAGGTTGGACAAACTAGGTTTTTTTTTCTTTTGAGCGTAAGAGACTGAGGGGGTACCTTATAGAGGTGTATAAGATCATGACAGGCATGGGTAGGGTGAGTGCACTCAGTCTTTTCCCCAGGGATTGGGAATCGAGGACTAAAGGGCATCAGTGTAAGGTTAGAGGGGAAAGAATAAAAGGGAACCTGAGGGGCAATTGGTTCACACAGAGGGTGGTACACATATGGAATGAGCTGCCAGCGGAAGCAGTTGAGATGGGTACATTAACAACATTTGGACAAATACATGGACAGGAGAACACTAGAAGGATACGTGCCAAGAGCAAGGAAATGAGGTTAGCGTGGATAGAAATTTTGGTTGGCATGAACCAGTTCAGGCCAAAGGGCATGTCTCAATGCTATAGAACTCTGACTCTGTAAATGCACATGAATCCTGTCCCTTAGAATCCCCTGCAACAACCAGTGACATCTGGCTGACCAGTCTATAGTTCCCTGGCTTATAGTTCCCTGGCTTCTCCTTAAAGCTTTTCGCAAATAGTGCCACACATTAGCCAACCTCCAGTCTTACCTGTGGCTGTTGATGATACAAATACTTCAGCAAGGGGCCCAGCAATGTCTTCTCTAGCTGCCCACAAAGTTCTGGGAAACACCCCATTAGGTGCCAGGGGATTTATCTACCTTTATGCATTTTAAGTCATCCAGCAACTCCTCTTCTGCAATGTCCTTTCAAGATCAAAAGTAAGTCGACACCAGGTTATAGTCCAACAGGTTTATCTGAAATCAGAGGCTTTTGGAGTGCTGCTACTTTGTCAGGTAAAGTGAATAAGCCTGTTGGACTATAACCTGGTGTCCTCTGACTTGTGACCTTATCCACCCAGTCCAACAACGACACCTCCACATCATGGCTACCAACTCTTTTCGAAACATCACTATTTATTCCCCAAATTTCCCTAGCTTAAATGTCCTTCTCCACAGTAAATACTGACACAAAATATTTCTTTAGCATCTCACCCATTTCCTGTAGTTCCACACAGACACCCCTACTCTCCCCCTAATTACTCTTGTGCCCTTAATGTACTTGTAGAATCTCTTTGGATTCTCCTTAACTCAACTGCCAAAGCTATCTCTGTCCCATTTCTTCCCCCCTGATTTCCCTCTTATGTACACTCCAATCGCCCTTTTACTGCTCTAGGGATTCACTCATTCCCAGCTGTCTAAACTTCATATATGCCTCCTCCTTTTTCTCAATTCTCTAGTCATCCAGCCCTGCCCTTCACACTAATATGAACTTCCTTTTTACATTTTTAAAGGACTTCCCAACTGCCCTGCAAATAGTGTCCCCAATCAACCTTTGACATTCCAGTCTAATACCATTAAAATTGGCCTTACTCCAATTTAGAACTTTAGCTTTTAGATCAGGTCTATCCTTTTCTATCACTATTTTAAAACTAACAGAATTCTGATCACTTGCACCCAAAGTGCTCCCCCACTGATACTTCAGTCACTTGCCCTGCCTTATTTTCCAACAAGTCAACTGTTGCTCCTTTCTCTAGTATGTATATCCACATATTGAAACAGAAAATTTTCTTGTATTCAAAGTTTGAGAAGATCTGTAGCTCGGGTGCTCGTTGCTGTGGTTCTGTTAGCCGAGCTGGAAGTTTTTGTGGCAAACGTTTCGTCCCCTGTCTCGGTGACATCCTCAGTGCTTGGGAGCCTCCTGTGAAGCGCTTCTGTGGTGTTTCCTCCGGCATTTATAGTGGCCTGTCCCTGCCGCTTCCCGTTGTCAGTTTCAGCTGTCTGCAGTAGTGGCCGATATTTTGGGTCCAGGTCGATGTGTTTGTTGATGGAGTTTGTGGATGAGTGCTATGCTTCTAGGAATTCCCTGGCTGTTCTTTGTTTGGCTTGCCCTATAATGGTAGTGTTGTCTCAGTCAAAATCATGTTCCTTGATGCCTGCGTGTGTGGCTACTAGGGATAGCTGGTTGTGTCGTTTCGTGGCTAGTTGGTGTTCGTGGATGCGGATCGTTAGCTGTCTTCCTGTTTGTCCTATATAGTGTTTTGTGCAGTCCTTGCATGGGATTTTGTACACTACATTAGTTTTGCTCATGTTGGGTATCGGGTCCTTCGTTCTGGTGAGTTGTTGTCTGAGTGTGGCTGTTGGTTTGTGTGCTGTTATAAGTCCTAGTGGTCGCAGTAGTCTGGCTGTCATTTCAGAAATGTTCTTGATGTATGGTAGTGTGGCTAGTCCTTTCTTGTATACACTTAAATTCCTCCCTATCCAAACCATTAGTACAATAACAGGCCAAAAATCCCCAACCATTATTACCTTGGTATTCTGAGGTAACTGAGCTCTCCTTACGTATTGTTTCTCAACTTCCCACTAACTGTTGGGTGATCCCTTTCTTATTTCTCTGTTCCACCCATATAATTTCACTGAATCGTCTCCCAGAAATACCCTCCCTCCATAATGTTATCACTGAGCAAAAACACTACTCCCACTCCTCTCTTGCCTCCATTTCTGTCCTTCCTATATCATCTATATCCTGGAACATTAAGCTGCCAATCCTGTCGATCCCCGACCTATGTTTCTGTAATGATATCCTAGTTCCATATTCCCAATTTTGCCCTTTGACTTGCTCCCCTTAGCTATTGTACTAGCCTCAGCGTAACCGGATGCCTAGTTTCCTACATTCTCATCCCCTTCCCAACCTGTGCCATTGGTACAATGACCCATTGCTGCTCACTCTCTCTTTACAAAATGTTCTGCATCCTCTCCAAAACATCCTTGAACCTGACAAAGGAGGCAACACGACACATCCTGATGTCTCGCTGATGGCCACAGAAACGTCTGTTTGTGCCCCAAACTGCAGTTTTTAAATAACATACTTTTTTTTAATCCTTCTGCCAAAATGCTAATTTTACTTTTCCCATATCATAATCCATTCGCTACATTTTTGCTCATTTACTTAACCTGTGTAGCTTCCTTGGGTCCTCTTCACAATCCTGCCTACTTTTGTCTAATCAACAACTTAAGTAATCATATCTTTGGTTCCTTCATCCAAGTTATTTATTTAAATAATGCCGGAGGGCATGAAGAGAAATCCCAAAGTCAACTGTACTTTTCGGATAATATGTTCATATTTAAACTGCATACTGTTTAAAAATGGGCAACATTGCCCAACTCGTAAAATGGCCACTGATCACATTATCACATTTTCCAGAATCATCTGAATCCCTTACTTTGTAGAGACTGTCCAGCTAACGCTGTCCCCAGCTAGCTCCGGACAAAGGGACACCTCAAAATTAGCCAATGTTAAAATATCTGTGCATACTTTAACCTCTGTACGTCACAATGGAATTTCCGATGGTGGGGGGAGGCAAGATCACATTGTTAGTTGAAAGACATTCCGATTATAGACCATCAGTACCAGAAATGCATGCCTTTGTCACATGACTGAATTGTTTAGATTAGATTAGATTACATTACAGTGTGGAAACAGGCCCTTCGGCCCAACAAGTCCACACCGACTCGCCGAAGCGCAACCCACCCATACCCCTACATTTACCCCTTACCTAACACTACAGGCAATTTAGCATGGCCAATTCACCTGACCTGCACATCTTTGGACTGTGGGAGGAAACCGGATCACCCGGAGGAAACCCACGCAGACACGGGGAGAACGTGCAAACTCCATACAAACAGTCGCCTGAGGCGGGAAATGAACCCGGGTCTCTGGTGCTGTGAAGCAGCAGTGCTAACCACTGTGCCACCCACTACTGGGATTTTACATCAGTTTAAACATACTGGGATTTTACATCAGTTGCTGTTTAACCTCCAGAGGGAAGGAGGACTCCTGGTTGAGGTCACTTTCTGTCTCAGAGGCTCTATCTCTGTCTCCAAGTTGGAGACAGTTCGCCTGCAAGAAAGAAAACAACTAGGCCCATCTCTATGAGAAAATGATTATAGGACACTGACCTCTGGGAGCTTGTGACTCACCTGGGGTAAGTTTTTATTTTATCAATACTGCTGGACTTGCCAAAAGTAGTCATTTGCAACAGTTCCCCTGTCCTGCCTGCCTTAATTTCCTGTGTGTGTTTCGTGTATGTGGATGGCGTAGTGAAGCACTTTGCTCGCATTTTAAATGTCTCAGTAACAAATCCTGACTTTGATTTCATTTTACATGTTTTTGCTGTGTTTTTCTTTCAAAAGTTGGAATCCAGAAACCAAGGCTTGGGAAACACACCCTTGGCCCTAGCTCAGCAAGGGACAGAGTGAAAAGGGAAAGGCGTAAACCAAACAATAGGTCACTGTGTTGGACTGAGGAAGGGTCAAGCCATCATAACTATAATCCTCCCTATTCCTGCTTTGTATATGACAATTGGAAAACTTTGAGGCCCCATGACTTACGAACCAAAAAAATGACTAATTTAGAGCATAGAGACGTACAGCACAGAAACAGACTCTTTGGTCCAACCCGTCCATGCCAGATATCCCAACCCAATCATGTCCCACCTGTCAGCACCCGGCCCATATCTGTCCAAACCCTTCCTGTTCATTTACCTATCCAGATGCCTTTTAAATGTTGCAATTGTACCAGCCTCCACCACTTCCTCTTACAGCTCATTTCCATACCCGTACCACCATCTGTGTGAAAAAGTTGGCCCTTAGGTCACTGCAGGCCCAACTGCTTGGTGAACTGTTCCCTAAGCTTATGTTCGGTCTCCCCACTGTAAGAAGATCACTTCCCCTTCCCCTGCAACCAGAAAAAAATGTAAAACCTACCAATACACCACACCCCACCTCTATCCAGGGCCCCAAACAGTCCTTCCAGGTGAGACAGAGGTTCACCTGTCTCTCTTTCAACCTAGTTTACCGCATCGGGTGCTCCCGATGTGGTCTTCTCTGCACAGGGGCCGAGCAGACCTCCCAGTCACCGCCCATTTTCATTCCTGCAATCACTTCCTTTCCAACATGACCATCCTTGGCCTCCTCCGTTGCTGAAACAAACCACAGCGCCTATTGGAGGAACAGCACCTCATCTTCCGCCTGGGCACCCTACAGCCCGGAGGACTCAACACTGAGTTCTCCAATTTTAAAACCTTCCTTCCCCATCCCCCGACTCCCTTCCCAGACCGTCCTCCTCACTGCCACTGCTCCCTGCCACCATCCGGATTAATTCCTCCCACTGACCAACCAGATTGTACGCTCTACCTGTCTTCACCTATCCCCACCTCACCACCCTGCCCAACCTGCCCCTTCATCTGCAGCTCCTCCCGCACCCACCCACCCCAGTCCTAAAGAAGGGTTACACACAGAATGTTGACTTCTCCACCTCCTAATGCTGCCTGGCTTGCTGTGTTCTTCCAGCCTCCTGCCGGTCTACTTTATTTTGCTAGCCAGCTACCCTTCTATCTGTGCCAATATGTTGGTACCTGTACTACGTGCTCTTATTTTCTGCAATAATCTTTGATATGGCACCTTATTAAATGCCTTCTGGAAGTCCAAATACAGTCCATCTTCTGGCTCCTCATTGTTCACAGCACACTTTACTTATTCAAAGAACTCCCAGGAATTGATCAAACATGATTTCCCTTTCAAAAAGCCGTGCTGACTCTGTCCAATTACTTTTCACTTTTCTAAATGCCCTAATATAACAACTTTAATAATACCGTCTAACATTTTCCCAATGGCAAATGTTAAGCTAACTGGCCAATACTATCCTACCCTTCATGAATAAAGAAGTTAGGAATATCGGAACAAAGGAATGGCAGGACATTCAGTCCATTGAGCCTACTCTGCCATTTAATTATCTGCCCTTCCCAAACGTCACGGGGCGGTACAGTGGCTCAGTGGTTAGCACTGCTGCCTCACAGCACCAGGGTCCCAGGTTCAGTTCCAACCTTGGGCATCTGTCTGTGGGGAGTTTGCAAGTTCTCCCCATGTCTGCGTGGGTTTCCTCCGGGTGCTCCGGTTTTCTACCACAGTCAGGTGAATTGGCCATGCTAAATTGCCCATAGTGTTAGGTGCATTAGTCAAAGGAAAATGGGTCTGGGTGGGTTACTCTTCAGAGGGTCAGTGTGGACTTGTTGGGCCGAAGGGCCTGTTTCCACACTGTAGGATATCTGTCTGTCTATAATCAGTTCTTCGCCCTGGGAACAATGCAGCTATGCGTCTGTATTAGCAATTGTAATTTTGTTTATCTCCATTTGTGCTTTTAAATCGTCGATCATGTTGTGAATGCTGGGGTTTGCATTCAGGTAGAGCGCCCTTAACTTTGACTTTTTAATATCATTCTACTTTTGAAGCTCAGCAAGGTTTCGCTTCTTTCTGATCTCCCAAGCATCTTTTCAACTTTCTGTTACAAACTTTACTCCCTTCTAATTTGGGTCACCCGGCATGTTTTCATCGCCCGATAAGTTAGGTTAAACTAGCCCAACAGCTCTCGCAATTCTCCGTGAGATTATCAGACCCAGTCCCGTTGAGGTGTAATCTGTCCTGGTGCCTGGAACATATTGCCAGCAGAGATAGTAGGGGCAGGCACGGTAGATTCATTTAAGGTGCATCTGGACAGATGCATGAGTAGGTGGGGAGCAGAGGGATACAGATGCTTAGGAATTGGGCGATAGGCTTAGACAGTGGATTTGGATCGGCACAGGTTGGAGGGCTGTTCCTGGGCTGTAAATTTTCTTTGTTATCCAGCTTGTACAGGTCCCACAGAGTTACATTTGCTATTTTTCTGACTCTAGAGAATTTAAAATATAAAACAACACATGAATTACCTGAACTAGTCACTTCTACTAGGACCTGAGGATGAAATTCATCAAAATCCAGCAAACTTATCAGCTATAGCTCCAGCAATTTGCTCAATACCACTTCCATGCTGATTTATAATCTTGAGTCCCTCCTGGTCTTCCATTTCCTGATGTACAGCTATTTCTGGGATGTTACTTATATTCTCTCTAGTGAAGACTGGTGCAAAGTATCTGTTCATTTGCCATCACTAATTCCCCAGACTCACTCACTATAGCACTCATGTTGACTTCCTTTCTCTTGACACTGGACTCTTTAAATATCTAAAGAAACTCTTCTTCTGTCTCTATATTTCTACCTAGCTTTCTCTTGTACTCCAATTTTCCCTCTATTTCACAAGTCAGAGATTGGATATTTACTGTTTGATACAAACTAAACCTGGTTCTTCTCACAGATGTCAGTAGATCCCCAACTAATTCCTGATACATTCATTCAGACTGTGAATAAAAGGTGGGAAAAGCCTTTGCATGGCTCAAATAATGACCAGTCCTATTAACTACTACTTTTCACAATTAATATTTCTAGATTTTAAATCTAAAGCCAGTCAAATATCACCAAATATAGCCTTTGATAGAATCTGTGTACGGCTGTATGAAAAGCTGAATGTACAGGCATTTCCAAATTCAACAACAGCGTAAGCTCAGCGAATTATAAACAAGATAATCACTCGTCACTAACCAGTCACCTCTTCAAAGCCACTTGATCCCACTCTTTGCTCCAAAAGATCACAAGATAACAGGGCAGAATTAGGCCAGTCAGCCCATCAAGACTGATCTTCCATCTGATCATAGCTGATATATTTCTCAACCCCATTCATTTGCCTTCGCCCCATAACACCTGACCCTGTTACTGACCGAGAGCCTATCTCCATTTTAAACACACTCAATGACTTGGCCTCCACAGCCCACTGCAGCAATGAGTTCCACAAAGTCTCCACTCTCTAGCTGAAGTATTTGCTCCTCATCTTATGGGTGGCACAGTGGCTCAGTGGTTAGCACTGCTGCCTCACAGCACCAGCGTCCCAGGTTCCATTCCAGCCTTGGGTGACGGTCTGTGTGGAGTTTGCACACTCTCCCTGTGTCTGCATGGGTTTCTTCCGGGGTGCTCCGGTTTCCACCCACAGTCCAAAGATGTGCAGGTCAGGTGAATTGGCCATGCTAAATTGCCCGTAGTATTAGCCAGAGGGAAATGGGTCTGGATGGATTACTCTTCGGAGGGTCAGTGTGGACTTGTTGGGCCGAAGGGCCTGTTTCCACACTGTAGGGAATTTAATCTCAGTTCTACAGTGTCGCCCCTTCACCCTGAGGCTGTACCCTGGATTCTAGTCTCTCCTAAGAGTGGAAAATTTCTACATCCATGCTATCCAGGCATCTCAGTATCCTATAAGTTTCAGACCCTGAGTTCTTAACTGCTCCTTGTATGACAAGCCTTCTTCTGCAGGATCGTTCTTGTAAACCACTTCTGGACGCCCCCCCACCCCACGCCAGCACATCTTTCCTTCAAAACAGAATCCAAAACCTCAAAATATTATAAATGCACTCTGATCAGAGCCTTATACAGCCTCAGCAATGCATCGCTGCTCGAGACTTATAACTCTCTTGAATTGAATGTTAACAATACATTACTTCCTAACCACCAACTAAACACGTATGTTAACCTTAAGAGAATCCAGGCCTTTGACTCCCACGTCCCTTTGCACTTCAGATACAAGAAGCCTTACTCCATTTTGAAAATACTCTACACCTGTGTTCTTCTTACCAAAATGTATATCCTCTGATTTTGCCACATTGTGCTCTATCTGCCACTTCTCTGCTCACCTGTAGCATGTCCAAGTCGTTCTACAGCCTCCCACGTCTTCAATACTACCTGTCCCTCCATCCATTTTGGTCTCATCTCCAAATGTAGCAACAATGCCCTCAGTTCCAGATCGTTAATGTGTATAGTTGCGATGCCAACACTAAAACTGCAGAACTTCACTAGTTATTGACGGTCATTCTGAAAAAGACCCCTTGCCCTCTCCCTTCTGCCAGTCAGCCAATCCTTTACCCATCTATCCCAAACACCGTGGGCTTTTATCTTACTTAACAGCCTCCTGTGTGGCACCTTGTCAAAGGCCTTCTGGAAATCCAAATAGATCATGTCCACTGGCTCTCCTATGTCTAACTTGCTTGTTACCTCCTCAAAGAATTTTAACAGATTGGTCAGGCATGACCTTCCCTGGTCGAGCCTGTGCTGACTCTGCCCTATTTTACTGTGCACATCCAAACACTCTGCAATCTCATCCTTAATAATGGACTCTAAAATCTTACCAACTGAAATCGGGCTAACCCATTTATAATTTTGTCTTCTGCCTCCTTTCCTTCTTAAACAGGAGGATTACATTGGCCATTTTCCAGTCGTCTAGGATACTTCATGATTCCAGTGATTCCTGAAAGATCATGACCAATGCCTCTACACTCTCCTCAGATTAGGTGGACTGGCCATGGGGAATGCAACATCTCAGGGATAGGGTCAGGGAGGGATGCTCTTCAGAGGGTTGGTGTGGACCCAATGATCTGCTTCCAACACTATAGGAATTCTATGATCGCCTTCAGAACTGTGGCATGTAGTCCATCTGGTCCAGGATATTTACCCACCTTCACACTTCTGAGCTTTGCAAGGATGCCCAGAGGCGGCTTCTTGACATTTTTTGATGAAGAGAATTGCTAAGTTCTTGTTGCAATTTGGTGAAGAGGATGGTCAATTGATTCAAATACACCATAACTCAGTTAAGCACTACCATGAATTCAATGTCACCTTCAACCAACTACAGGCCATTCTTGTGATTCTGGCAGGAATACACAGAAAATACACAGGAATACACCGGCTTCTGGCCTCAAGAACCTTAGCACACTTGAAGATAATTCAGCAGTAACATTTCTGGGATGGCTTTGGAAAACGCAAGTAAAAAAGTTCACTCAACCTGCTGCTTTATACTTGCTCCAATCCATCCACAGTCAAATCCACATGAACTCACCCTGAACTAGCTGGTCAGATTCTATCAGAGACTGCTGGAACATTACCTGACAATAAATGGCTTCAGGCAGTTTCTCCAGTCCCTGGGAGCTATATTCTCTGCTCCTGTCAAAGAGTTCCATAGTTCAAAAGGATTTCAACACTCGCTATCTAAGATCAGACAACAAGAATGGTTGTCTGAGTGAGGGAAGTAAGCACCTACAGAGGAGATTGAAATAGGCAGCAAAGTACTTGATAACAAGTTGCACAAAACTCAGTTCTGTACGTGAAAGTATGCACAGATTGGATGCTCGTCTTTTTAAAAATAAAATCAGCTTGTTATTTCTCACCGATATCCTGGATATGCCCAGACCCCGAAGTAACGGCTTTACCTCAGGACATAAGATGGTCTCAGCAAACAGGGGTAGCCGACAGTCTCCGCAAATGAGAGGGCATCATCCTGGCACAAAGAGAGAAGTCAGTCAGTGAAAGAGCGACTCTACTCACAGCAACGATTCACCTCACGAAGAATGGTCCGGGAAGCAACAGCAAGGCCTTTCCAGCACAAGACCAAGATGTTGCGAGTAATGCTGCAGCTCTGTCTTCGCATCTACCCCAGGGCGTGGAACTGTCTTTTCCCAATGATAACATAGCATCGAGTACATGCTCAGTATTATGGACAAAGGGGAGATAATCAGTAGCAAAGCCTGCAGAATGGAGAGGTCAGATTTGGAAACAATTGATCTCTCTACTCAAGAGAGGCTGCTCAATTTCTTACAAGTATCTCAAGCACTTACTAGTCCAACAAGACCAAAAATCACTCTGTGGTGGCTGATGAGCAACAGCAAATCCTGGACATGGGCCAGAGACCATGCCAATAAAATAACAAATTGAGCAGTGCCCTAAGGCTCTCCTCAATGTGCTGAACAACGCTGGGCATGGTCATCTGCTGGTACTCATATCCTCACTCCCACAGAGTGTCTTCCTCAATTAACCGGATCTTCAGTCAGAAAGTTTCAAGAGGCTATCCCTCTACAAGGGTAATCACAGGCGTGAATGACCCCATCTTTTCTCTCAGTTGCTCTTCATCCAGTAGATTGAGAAGTAGGAATTTCAGCGGAGTTAGGACTTCGTTTGTTCAGTTTCTGAACAAAGCCTGGCCTGAGAGGTCAGGCTAACACCTTGCTTCCCCCACTACCTCTGCTGCCCTGTGACTAACACTGTGTCAATGCCTTTCAGCTCCTAGTGACTATGCCTCTCCAGTGTGGCTAATACGGAGTACTGTTGTGGGAAAAATCACCAGCCTCGGAGTCAGAGTCCAGGTTCAGCGACAGAGTTTATAGGACAAGGAAATACCGGAGCTCCGGGGAGGGAGAGACACCAGCAGCACATTCTTCTCTCCATCCACAGCACATTGTAATATAATAGGTCAGTGATGAGGTTACTGTCTTTGTATAATAGTTAGTTTATTCTAAACATTGCAGTCATTGTCAGTTCCAGTACAGCCTTTGTTCATTTCAGTGCAGTCATCATCAATTTCAGCATCTGCACAGAAGTCCATAGCTGTAGTAATGGGCACTAGTTGTTCTTCCTGAGAAGGACAATTACTGCAGCCTGGCTACTAGCACCCTATACCAAGTCTGTATCAAACAGTTAGCAATCCTATCGAAGGGTTGGCTGGACCCAGATACTTCGGCAGGCAGTAGATGCTAATCATGTGTATTCTCTCCCCCACCTACCTTAAACTAATCAACTGGGTTGTGAGTGCATTGTGCTGGAATTCTGGTGGCCACAGGAAATGTCTGTATTTGCTCTGCTGTCTCTCTCCATATTGTGGCCCGGCAGCCATCTTGTGTCAAGCGGCCATCTTGTGTGTCTGTATGCCTAGTATCACCCTGCCCAGTACCATCTCCCAATTCAGTACTGATTACAGAGCAGACCATTACTATTTAATTCACCAACCAAATTATGACAGAAGTGACAAAATCAGGTTATCAAACAGAGTAGAAGCACTAGCTCTTCAAATGTCATTGGAAGTGCAAATTACCTCGAGCAATTTGGATCATACTTTCATGGGTACAACTCTTCATGTAAACTCCTTGCTGATCCTCACTAATCTTGTGGCCACAAATTGACTTCAAGGAAACAGTGAGAATACTCACCAAAGAATTAACTGCCGTCCATGGAGCCTGGGATATCTGGAGCTCATCGAGCACACCTGAGAAGACTGCTCGGTCCTCAGCTCGGTCAATCTGCATTGGATTTGTGCCCAGAATGTTCACACCATACTTGTACAATGGAACAGCCAGGTTATTTGGAATCTGTCCACCAACAGAAATAATGGACCCTTTGCAGCTCTGAGAAAAAATGTCATAGACCAATTACTCAAATGTCTCAGAGAACAGTCAACTCTGGTACAATTCACAGGGAACACAGTCAACTCATTGAGTTCACATTGAGATAAATCAATCACCACATTGATAAATCTCACTGAAAACACGGTCAACTTTTGGATATGTCACGCTGTTAAACCAGTCACTCTTTGTAACATCACACTGTGAACACGCTCAATTCATTGACACAACCACATGAACCCAGTCAAGCCACTGATACATCTCACTGCGAAGCTAGGCAACTCATTGATACATCTCACTGTGAACTCAGTCAACACATTGATAAATCTCTGTGAAAACACGTCAACTCATGGATAAACCCAGTCAACTTAAATGTAGCATCACACTGTGAACACATTCAACTCATTGATACATCTCCCTGAGAACCCATTCAACCCATGAATACATTTCACTGAAAACATAGTCAATTCATGGATGTCTCATGCTGTTAACCCAGTCAACTCATTGTAATGGGATTCAGTGATGACAACACCATTGAATGTCAAGGGGCAGTAGTTAGATTGTCTCTCATTGGTGATGGTCATTGCCTGGCATTTGTGTGGCACAAATGTTACTTGCTACTTATCAGCCCAAGCCTGAACATTATCCAGATCTTGTGGTATTTGAACGGACTGCTTCAGTATCTAAGGAATCACAAATGGTGCTGAACATTGTGCAATCATTGGTGAACATCCCCACTTTTGACTTTATGATGGAGGGAAGGTCATTGATGAAACAACTGAAGATGGCTGTGCCAAGGTAAACAGCCTGAGGAACTCCTGCAGAGATGTCCTGGAGCTGACATGATCGACCTCCAACAATCATGATCATCTTCCTATATGCCAGATATGACTCCAACCACTGGAAAGTTTGCCCCCGATACCCATTAATTCCACTTTTGTTGGGCTCCATGATGCCACACTAAGTCGCAGGCAGCTTTGATGTTAAGGGCAGTCACTCTCACCTCACCTTTGGAGTTTAGCTTTATGTTAGAACCAAGTATGTAACAAGGTCAGGAGCTGGGTGGCCCTGGTGGAACCCAAACTGGGCATTGCTAAGCTGGTGCTGCTTGATAGTACTAGAATCACAGAATCCCTATAATGTGGAAACAGGCCATTTGGCCCATTGAGTCCACAACTACCCTCTGAAGAGGGTCCCATCCAGATCCAACCCCTTACCCTATCCTTGTAACCCCGGCTTTCCCAAGGCTAATCCACCTTGCCTGTATATCCTTGGAGACTATGTGACAATTTAGCATGGCCGATCCACCTTGCCTGCACACTGTGGGAGGAAACCTGAGTACCTGGAGGAAACCCACGCAGAGAATGTGCAATCACCCAACAGACAGTCGCCCAAGGCTGGAATTGAACCCAGGTGCTGTGAGGCAGCAGTGTTAACCACTGGGCCACCATACCATCCTCTACTGATTATCTCACTGTGAACACAGTCAACTCATTGACAGATCTCACTGAAAACACAATCTATGAATGTCATTCTGTAACTCAGTCAACTTATTGCAACATCACACTGAACACAGTTAACCCATTGAAACATTTAATGTGAACCCAATCATCTCACTGAGTAATGTAGGAATGGGTTGACTGGATTCACAGTGAACCCTGTTGATATGTCTCACTGTGAATCTGGTCAACACGATATTAAAACATATGTCAGAAGTATTAAGTTAGCCTGGAGCAGTGTTTTGTAGAGCAAGACGACGGTGTTATTTTCTGGGTCTGTACACTGAAAGGAGCAAAATGGCCTTTAGTAGAGTGATAGGCTCTTTTTGTCTGATGTGTGAGTTGAAGGTGTTTATGGGTTACTCAGGATTATATCTGCAATAAATGTTGTTGGTTGCAAATCCTATCACATCGATTGGAGCGACACTTAGAGACAATGAAGAATTTACAAGAGCAATGGGGTGTGATGGAAGGCAGTTATAGGAAGGGAGAAACGTCGCAGATACAGTCACAGAGATGGGTTAACTCCAGGAAAAGGAGAGAGGGGTAGGCAGGTAGTGCAGGAGTCTCCTGTGGCGATCCCCATAGCAAACAAGTGTGCTGCTTTGGAAAATGTAGGGGGTGATGGATTCTCAGGGAAATGTAGCACAAACGGCCAAATTTCTGGTATCTAGACTGGCTCGAATGCAATGAGGGGTACATCGGTTTCCAACAGATCGATTGTGTTGGGGGACTCTCTAGTCTGAAGCACAGACAAACGTTGGTGGCCAGCAGCAGAAAAATCAGAATGGGGTATTGCCTCCCTGGTGCCAGGATCAAGGACGTCTCAGAGAGGGTGCAGAATGTTCTCACGGGGGAGAGGGGGCCAGCAGGAGGTCATTGTACACATTGAAACCAACAACATGGAAGGAAAAAGTTTGAGATTCTGAAGGGAGATTACAGAGAGTTAGGCAGGAATATTTTTTAACAAAAAAGGTTATCGAGTCATAGAGATGTACAGAATGGAAAATTGTGAAACTTGAAAGGGTTCAGAAAAGATTGACAAGGATGTTGCCAGGGTTGGAGGATTTGAGCTATAGGGAAAGGTTGAATAAGGCTGGGGCTGTTTTCCCTGGAGCGACAGAGGTTTATAAAATCATGAGGGGTATGGATAGGATAAACAGACAAGGTCTTTTCCCTGAGGTGAGAGAGTCCAGAATAGAGGGCATAGGTTTAGGGTGAGAGGGAAAAGATCAAAAAGGGACCCAAAGGGCACCTTTTTCACGCAGTGTGGTACATGTGTGGAATGAGCTGCCAGAGAATGGTGGAGGCTGGTACAATTGCAACATCTGAAAGGCATCTGGATGGGGATATTAATAGGAAGGGTTGAGAAGTAGATGGGAAGTGCTGGAAAATGGGACTAGATTAGGTTCAGATGTCTGATTGGCATGGACAAGTTGGACCAAAGGGTCTGTTTCCATGCTGTACATCTCTATGACTCTATGACAATATGTCTCGCTAAAAACACACACAACCCATGGATATGTCCTGCTGTTAGCACAGTCAACTCATTATAACGTCACATTGCAAACACATTCAAATCATTGACACTTCTACTGTGAAAACCAATAAAATGTGGTGCTGGGAGAAGCACAGCAAGTCACTTTGTCAACTCTGACTTCTCCAACATCTGCAATCTCCTACATCACCTGTGAACCCAGTCAACTCATTGATATAATCTCAGTGAAAACATATTAACTCATGGACATGTCACACTATAAACCCAGTCAACTCAATATGGTATCACACTGTGAACACATTCAACAAATGGATACATCACACAGAACACAGACACACAATGCTGCGTCTCCCAGAGCCCAGTCAACATATTGCTACATCTCACTGTGAACCCAGTAAACCAGTCGATATATTTCACTGAAAGCACTATCAACCCATGGATACATCATGCTGTTACCCCTGTCAATGCATCAAAATGTGAGTAGACAAACAGGAAGTTGGAAGAACACAGCAAGCCAGGCAGCATCAGGAGGTGGAAAGGTCAATGTTTTGGGTGTTAACCCATCTTCAGGGCAAGATGTGGGATAGGGGGAGCTACAGATAAACAGGGAGGAGTGGGGTGGGGTGGGGAGAGTAGTGGAATGGTGAGGTAGTGATAGGTGGGCACAGGTAGTGGGTATGATCTAGTTGGTCGTTGGGAGAGAGGAGTTCAGTTGGTAGCTGGAAGGAAGGGTCAGTGTGAAATGAAAGAGAGGAGGTGGGCTGGAATAGGTGGGAAGGTCATTTGAAATCTGGGAACTCAATCTTAAGTCGTCCAGGCAGTAGGCTGCCCAGGTCGAAGATAAGATGTTGTTCCTCCAATACACGGTCTGATTCACTGCAGCAATGGAGGAGGCTGAGAATTGCCATGTCAGAGGGGGAGTAGGGGGGGAATTACAATGACCAGGTGGTCAGGCTGGCAGTTTCAGGCCAGACAAAGATACTCAGCCAAATGGTAACCTAGTCTAGATTTGGTCTTACCGATGTAGAGAAGACCACATCGGGAACACCAGATACAGTACACTAGGTTGGAGGAGATGTTGGTGAATCTCTGTCTCACTTGGAAGGTCTGTTTGAGGCCCTGGATGAAGGTGAGGGAGGTGGTGCATCTTCTTTAGTTACAGCTTAAGGTACGTTGGGACGGGTAGGGTGAAGCGGGGGTTGGTGGGAAGTGTGGTGCAAACCAAGTGGTGGCAAAGGGAATGGTCCTTCTGGAAGGTAGAGCATGATGGGAAGGGGGAGGATGTCCTGGGTGTAGGGTCTATTTGGAGTTGGCTGAAGTGTTTGAGGATGATACGTTGGATATGAAGGTTGATTGGGTGGAAAGTGAGGACAAGGAGGGGGCTCTATCTTTATTATATTCGGGGAAGGGGAGGTTTTAGAACAGTGGAGTGGGGAATGGAGGAGGTGCAGTGGAGTGCTGTCTGGATGACAGAGGAGGGAAACAAAACATTGTTTGAAATAGGAGGATGCTTGAAGTCTCCTTGTCAGAGCAGATGCGACAGAGACGGAGGAATTGGGAAAACAGGATGGAGTTTTTTCAGGATACAAGGTGGAAGGAGGAACAGTCCAGGTAGCTGTACGTTTATAGTAAATGTCAGTCCATAAACTGTCACTGGAAATGGAAGTGCACAGGTCAAGAAAGAGGAGGGAGGTGGCCGAGGTAGACCAAGTGACTTTGAGTGTCGGGTGGCAATTGTTAGCAAAGTTGCTGTAACGTCACACTATTGACTGTGAACCCAGGCATCTCATTGATACTACTCACTGTGAACCCAGACAACTCATTCATACATTGCTCACTGAACTCATTCAACTCACTTCGACGTCTCACTGTGAACAGAGGTAACTGACTGATAATATCTCACTCTGAACCAAGTCGACTGATTGATATATCTTATTAAAAACACATGGTTACGTCATGCTATTAACCCAGTCAACTCATTGATACACCTCACTGTCAACCCACTGTAATTAAGAAAGAACACTAATCATTCCAATTTCTTCAAGAATAAGTCATGTTTTAAGATTTTAATGGCACCCAAGCAGACTACTGGACAAATCCAGTGGGCTGACTGGCAGATACCCTGACATCAAAGAGCAAGAGGAATCAGAGTCTTACCTCCTGTTCATAAATATCCAGAATTCTTTCTAGCGAGAGCTCCTCAAAGTAAAGCCTGTCACATTCATCAAAATCTGTGCTCACAGTCTCTGGGTTGTGGTTTACCACCACAGTCTTCTTCCCAAGCTGCCTGAGGGTCCGGATACTGGAGACAGCACACCAATCAAATTCCACACTGCTACCTGCAGACACAAAATCCTGCTCTGAAACACGAGTCACTGTACGTGGAATATGAAGAACTGCATTAAGTACTTGGGCCATTTACCACTAACAAACACATATACCTGGTGAGAACATCTGGAAATAAAACAAGGTAATCCATTGTTTCAATAGACCGGCCTCGTAGTGTTTCTTACAGAATCGCACGATCCTTTCAAAACTTTCACGCAGCCCTTTCTGTTCTGACAGAATTCTCTTGTAATTGCTGAAAATGCACGATATGCAGGTACCTGTGCTACACAACACTCCTGATGCAAGTATCAAACTCTCCTGCAGCCAAGCACAGAAAGCAATTGACTATTCGCATTTAAAGAGCAAGCATCCAATTGAAAAGGACTTCACGCACAATGAATTATTTTCAAGTGAAGTCATATTGAATAGAACATAAATCACAGTCAAATTACGAGGAGCAGCTTGTTTCACTATTTATTAAAACCCTGGCTATTCTGGTTAAGGCATGATTCCTCCACCTTCCTGCCTGCCTGTCCACCCAAATCCGTTAAGGAAAATCCATGCAACTCAGCCCTGAATTTATTCAATGACGCAATCTCTACTGCTGACTGAGAAGTAGAATTCCCAACACTAATAAACCCTTAGAGAAGACAATCTTCCTTACCATCATCTTAAGAAAAAAATGTGCCCATTTGTTCTCGATTGTCCCATGACAGAAACATCTTCTCAGCGTCTGCCCTGTCAAATTCCTTCAGAATCGGAGATGTTTCAGAAAGATCAGCTCCCATTTTTCTAACTTCCAACAAGCACAGCCTCAACCTGCTCGATCTTTATGTGAGCCCTCCATCCCAGGGATTAACAAATCTTCTCTTAACTGGCTGCAATGCAAATTTATCATTCGAAGAGGCAGAAATTATGCTGAACATTACGCAATCATCAACAGCTATTCCCACTTCTGACCTTATGATGGAGAGAAGGTCAATGATGAAATGGTTGAAGATGGTTGGACCGAGGCCACGATCCTTAGGAATGATTGCAGAGATATCGTAGAGCTCAGATGACTGACCCCCGACAATGACAATAATTTATGTGCCAGGTATAACTCCATCTGCATAGAGTTAGCCCCCTGATTCCTACTGGATTTCAGTTTTGTTAAGGCTCCTTGATGCCACATTTAGTCAAATGTGGCCCTAATATCATGCGCAGTCAATTTCACTTCAGCTCAGAAAGTCGGCTCTTTTGTTCATGTTTGAACCAATGGTGTAATGATGGCAGGAACTGAGTGGCCCTGGCAGATCCTTCAATGAGCAGGTCAATGCTGAGCAGATGCTGCTTGATATCACTGTTGATGGCACCTCCATCACTTTACTGAGAATAGACTCAAGGCAGGGTAATTAATTGGCCAGACTGGATTTTCTTGCTTTTCATGTACAGGACATACCCTGGACAATTTTCACCATTGTTGGGTTGACAGCAGTGACATAGCTGTAGCGGAACAGCTTAGTTAGAGGCACTGCGAGTTGTGGAGCACACGTTTTCAGTCCTATTGAGGGAATATTGTCAGGGCCCATAACCTCTGCAGCATTCAGTGCCTCCAACCATTTCTTGATATCATGTGGAGTGAATTGAATTAGCTGATGACAGGTATCTGTGATAATGGAGACTGCTGAAGGAGGCCAAGGTGGATCATCAACTTGACACCTCTGGCTGAAGACTGTGCCAAATGCTTCAGTTTTGTTCATTGCACTGATGTGCTGGGCTCTCCCATTATTGGAGATAGAGAAAATTATGAAGCCTCCTCCTCCATTCATAACTGGATGCAGCAGGACTGCAGAGCTTAGATCTGACTAGTAGATTGTGGGATCACATTGTCTCTTCAGTACTTACTGCTTATGCAGTTTGGTATGTAAGTAGTTCTCTTTGGTAGTTTCACCTGGTTGACACCTTATTTTTAATGTATACTTGGTGTTGTTCCTGACGCACACTCTTACACTTATCAATGAAGCAGGATTGATCACCTGATAGGATGGTAATGGTTGAATGGAGGATATGCCAAGCCATGAGGTTGCTGGTTGCGCTGGAGTACAATTCTGCTGCTGCTAATGGCCCACAGTGCCTCATGGATGTCCAGTCCTGAGTTGCTAGATCTGTTCAAAGTCTGATTCATTTAACAATTGACTACAGTCTTAATGTGAAGATGAGACATCGCCGCACAATCGTTTTGGAGACAATCACTCTTACCACTACTGTCATGGACAGATGCATGTGCAACAGGCAGATTGTTGAGGAAGAGGTCAATTGGGTTTTTCCATTTTGTTGGCTCCCTCACTACCTGCCTCAGACCCAGTCTCACAGTTTTATCCTACAGGACCAACCAGCACGATGAGTAGTGCTTCTGCTGAGCTACTGGTGGACATTGAAACCCCACCCCCACACTACCTATATCCTCTAGCACCACGTACAAATTACCATTGTGGCTCTTAATAGGCTCTACTCTCTTCTTTTACCCTTAATGTACTGATAAAAGAACTTTTGTTTATTTTACTTGATAGTATCCTTTCATAACCCCATTTAGCTTTCCTAATTGCACTTTTAAGATCCCTCTTATACATTCTATGCTCTTCTAGGGCTTCTGCTGCTTTGAGCCCTCATGTTTTTTTTCACCAAAAGCCTCCACTTTCTCTTAATCCATTGCTGTATATCTGTCAACAGGATTTGATGACCCCATGCTTTTTCTTCATGGGATCAAGCTGGCCCTCTCCTCTCCATATTTCCTCCTTGAATGCACCCCACTGTTCGGAGACAGATCTACTCGAAAGTATCTGCTCCCAGTCCACTTTGGCCAAATAATACTTGAACTTATTAAAATCAGTCTTCAATTATACCACCACCACCCCAAATTAGTTAAAAGAACCTAACTAATTTGTACAGGTTCCACCGCTCTCAAAAACAGTCGCAATATCCAAGAAATCTAAAGTCCTTTCTCCACGAGCATCTCTCCAGCCCTGCATGCATACAGACTAATCACCTATTCCTGCACACACTCACATGCAGCACTGGAAATAATCTGGAGATTATGGGTCCTGTTCTATAACGTACATTTTAATTTGCTAAGTTTTGCTTTCGGGACTCACTCCTTTTACTATCTATGTTGTTGGCACCAATATGTACCTTGCTCTCTGTCTGTCCTCCCCCTTCAAAATGGCCTGCAGCTGTTCACCAATGTCCTTGAGGAGACAGTTCTCCCAGTTTTGGCACATGTCGGAGATGTTGGTAAATGAGGACTTTAAAACCCAATGCTGATGTGTGTTCCGAGACTGCAGTGGATGACGGAGAGGGAGGGAAAGTGCAGGCTGTCACAGGCCTTTGTGACTTTGCGAAGGGCTGTTTCAGTGCTCTGGCTAGAGCAGAAACATGATTGCTACATTTTGCAATGCAGATGGGGGAGGAAAGATGGACACAGACTGCACTATGCAATCTACTTCCCTTGTTAAATCCTGGTCAGAGATTTTTGGTGGGATTTCCACTGCAAAGCCTTTGTAAGTTTTCTCATTATACATTACCAAACTACATTCCCATTCCCATAGAGACCCTCGCATTAGATTCTAGCCCAATCTTACAATACACCATTCCCAGATCAACCTGCCACTCAGCGGCTATCAGCCAAAGGACCACAATCCCTGCTGCTGCCGCCATCTTGAAAAGCCCTTTGTGCACCTGGCCAAGTACTGTCAGCCTGGAGCTGTACTGCAAAATTCCTAAGATTTGCCCCAGATGTGGTGCACGGGGTAAGATCAGTGCCCGTTTTGTGGGTACGATTGTGGAAGTCCTACTGTATGGGATGCTGCAGAAGCAGCACTTGCCACCACCACCCCCTCCACCCCCCATCCCTCAGGAGCAGCATTAGAGACCATGACACAGACAATGCCAGCCTGGTCCAAGGATGCCACTCAGGTCAGTGTAGTGTCAGCCATCTGTAGAAAGAAAGTTAATGACCTTCTGAACTCTGCCAGGTTCAGAGTCACTGTCTTTGACAATAGACAATAGGTGGACAATAGGAGGGCAGTGGAGGCCCAGTCTCTGGAATCATTTAAGAAAGAGTTGGATAGAGCTCTCAAGGATTGTGGAATCAAGGGTTATGGAGATAAGGCAGGAACAGGATACTAATTAAGGTTGATTAGCTATGATCATATTGAATGGTGGTGCAGGATTAAAGGGCAGAATGGCCTACTCCTGCACCTATTTTGACCTGGACAAGTTAGGTGAGTGGTCAGATGCATGGCAGATGCAGTTTAATGTAGATAAGTGTATGGTTATCCACTTCGTTGGCAAGAACAGAAAGGCAGATTACTACCAAAATGGAATCAATTTAGGTAAAGGGGCAATACAGAGAGATCTGGGTGTTCTTGTATACCAGTCAATGAAGGTAAGCATACAGGTACAGCAGTAGTGAAGAAGGCTAATAGCATGCTGGCCTTCATAACAAGAGGGATTGAGTATAGAAGCAAAGAGGTTCTTCTGCAGCTGTACAGGGCCCTGGTGAGACCACACCTGGAGTACTGTGTGCAGTTCTGGTCTCCAAATTTGAGGAAAGACATTCTGGCTATTGAGGGAGTGCAGCGTAGGTTCACAAGGTCAACTCCTGGAATGGCAGGATTACCTTACACTGAAAGACTGGAGCGACTGGGCTTGTATACCCTTGAGCTTAGAAGACTGAGAGGGAATATGATTGAG
>NC_057716.1:35480060-35486711 GCF_004010195.1 Chiloscyllium plagiosum | reverse complement strand
AAAAGCTGCTGTCCCAGCACTGATCCCTGCGGTACCCCATTGGTCACTGCCTGCCATTCCGAAATGGAGTCGTTTATCACTACTCTTTTGTTTCCTGTCAGCCAACCAACTTTCAATCCAAGTTAGTCCTTTGCCCCCAATACCATGCGCCCTAAGTTTGCTCACTAACCTCCAACTTGGGACTTTATCAAAGGCTTTCTGAAAGTCCAGGTACACTACATGTACTGGATCTCCCTCCTCCATCTTCAGAGTTACATCCTCAAAAAATTCCAGAAGATTAGTCAAGCATGATTTCCCCTTCATAAATCCATGCTGACTCTGACCTATCCTGTTACTACTATCCAGATGTGTCGTAATTTCATCCTTTATAATAGACTCCAGCATCTTTCCCACCACTGAGGTCAGACTAACTGGTGTATACTTTTCCTGCTATCTCTCTCTCTCACCTTTCTTAAAAAGTGGTACAACATTAGCCACCCTCCAATCCGCAGGAACTGATCCCGAATCTATCGAACTCTGGAAAATAATCACCAACGCATCCACGATTTCTCGAGCCACCTCCTTCAGTACCCATCAGGCCCCAGGGACTTATCAACCTTCAGACCTAACAGTCTCTCCAACACCAATTCCTGGCAAATATAAATTCCCTTCAGTTCAAGTCCTTCAGCCACTGTTACCTCAGGGAGATTGCTTGTGTCTTCTCCATTGAACACAGATCTGAAGTACCAATTCAATTCTTCTGCCATTTCTTTGTTCCCCTGTTTCTGTCTTCAAGGGCCCAATTTTAGTCTTAACCATTTTTTTGCCTTTCACATAGCTTTTACTATCCTCCTTTATATTATTGGCCAGTTTACCTTCGTACCTCATTTTTTCTCTGCATATTTCCTTCTTAGGAATCCTCTGTTGTTCTTTAAAAGCTTCCCAGTCCTCCATTTTCCCACTTATCATTGCTATGTTATACTTTTTCCTCTTTTAACTTTATATGTTTCTTAACTTTCCTCGTCAGCCAGGGCCACCCATGCCTCCTCCTAGGATCTTTCTTCCTTTTTGGAATGAACTGATCCTGCATTATACACAGAAATTTCCGCCATTGTTCCTACACTGTCATCCCTGCTAAGATATTGCACATTGAACTTTGGCCAGCTCCTCCCTCATAGCTCCATAGTTCCCTTTATTCAACAGAAATATTGTCACTTCAGATTTAATATCTTTAATATCTCACACTTAGACCATCTTGCTACTCTATCCTCAAGTCTTGAGCTCTCCCACTCACTATTGCCTGCAATATCTTCCCTGCTCGCTCTCACCCACCTAACCTCTGGCACCACCAACTTTGCATGCCTTCTGTGCTGCCTACTGTCTCATTCGGAATACCACCCCATCTCCATATACCGTAATAGCTACACCATCCACTTCTTAGCTCTTGTAATACCTGACTCCCACTCATTCTTGGAAGAAACCAGTTCCGAGTGGCGCTGAGAAGGTCAAGATGGATGGTAGGCTGCTTGACATTCAGCTCCTCACTCTTTATGTGGAGGGGATCCGGACTCTGACCGCCCTGGGAAGGCTGCCCTACCCTTGCTAAGCTGGGAACCCTGAGTGAACGCTAATCTCTTAACTTGCCAAGCTTCCTGGTTTTGTGCTAAACAACAATACAAGGGAGCAGTACCCTGAGTCTGGCTTAGGAGGCAAAGCACAGAGGAGCAAGAGAGGGATTGGTAAGATAAGAGGCTGAATAGTAACGAGGTGAGTTGGGAGTGTAACAAGCAGTAAACAACACCTTGCCACAGCCTGTGAGAATCTCACCTTGCCGCGCATTGTAAATCTAAAAGATAGAGCGAGATGATCTTGATGATGAAACTCACCTTGCTGGACTTCCTGTCTGATTCTGCCACACATCCCACCACAGTCCACATCAGACAGACCCTGATAAGATTCAACCTACATTATCTTAAAGTATTTACCAATATGATAAGGTCCACATCCCAGCACCATGATTCCGTGGTCATTAAAATCCAGGTCATGCTCCTGAAACAGAAACACCCTTCATCTATTTTTGATCCAAACAGACAATAGAAACCATTCAAGAAAAGATTTGCACTAATGAGACTCACCTCTCCATGGTACGTGGAGTAGAGGTAATTGGTGATTGCTGGGTACTCTGCAGCTAGGGTATCAATCTAGAAAGACAAGGAGCAGACTCAAGTGAATGGCACAGCAGGTAACTCACTTGAGTTTAGGTCAAACCTTTAGTCCCCAGTACTCAAAGATAATGTTCCCCATTCCATACTAGCCACTCGATCTTCAGACTTTTCCTCATTTATCCCTCCTCAGCTCTTTCATCGCTTTTGTAATCTCTGATGTCTGTGAAAAAATGCCATCTATTTTCTTACATACCTGTGAAAACTCTCTTCCCCACCTTTCTCTCTCCAGGTTTATGAGTCAATCCTCGATGACTATTAGAATTTAGCTGATTTGTTTGGGCTGAGGGTTCCATCTCCAGGTGAAATGAGGGATATTGGGCCTAGTATATCCCTGAGCCTGGATCAGCCAGCACTGAATTGTCCTCATGTTTCTGCACGATTCAAGGAGGGGATATCACCGTCCAGTGTCCCTATCCTAAAGGTAACCTCAGAGTTTTACAGCAAAGGGGGCCATTCAGTTCATCCTGCCTGTGCTAACTCTCTGGCAAATCTTCTCTCACTTTCCAGTAATAACTTGACAAACAGCTCTTTTCATATTAAAAAGCTCCTTGAAACTTCATACAGTGTCATTGTTAAGGCAGCACAAATCCAGTGGCAATTTCAATCCAGCACACTTACACTCACAGACAATGGAAGCAGAGTTGCCGAGCTCTGAGTACACACCGACAGGTGACGGAAACACAGTGACTGGCCTTGCAATGTATTCACAGGTGACTGAAGCACAGGAAATGACTTGGGAATACACCCTTACAGGCATCTGAAGCACAGTGACTAACCTGTTTAATCTGTGGTTTAATGTTCTTCTGTGTCCTCAGCTTCCTTGCATCGAGTTCAGTCAGGCCGATACAGTTTCCAATCTGCCGGTCGGAGAAGCCATCTTGCTTGGCTTTCAACAGCAACTCGTCAGGGATGGTTTCGCTGGAGGAAATCACAGCTGTTAAAGCTCATTTAGAGGGAAGAGTTCAAGCACAGACTCACAACCCACAGGAACATCGCCCAGGTGGAGTGCCAAGCAGTTTGGTATCAGTCCAATAGGAAATGGTCATTCCTGGTTTCCCAGGTTTAATGGCAACAAGAACGTCTTATTGGAAGCTTTTTTCCTGTGTCTGGTCATGCACTGGTAATAAAGCATTAGATGGGCGTATCGGTAAGCAAGGCAAGACTGCTTGTGGATTAAACCCTGGACCAGATAATCACCAGGATGAGCCTTTGACTCATAATCTGGCACCATCTCATCAGCCTGAAAGCTCAAAACAATAGGATCTGGTAACCTTTAAACCCAGTCACTGAGAGCAAGTGCACACGTGCAGCAAGCAGTTAGGAAGACAAACGGTATGGTGGTCCTCATTTTGAGAGGATTTCAGTTCAAGAGCAGGGAGATCTCACTGTGCACTCACCATCCTCCCCTGCACCATCTCGAAATAAAAATAAATGGTGTTTGAGCTGTGCTCATTATGAGCTCTGTGGCTGGCACGGGCCTGTGTGGGGGGGGGGGGTCAGGTCAAGGCGCGATCAAGACCGGCCCATCTGGAGCTTCCTGTGGCTGCAATGGTGTGATCGGACTGTGTTCATTACCCTTCCTATCAGCATGCGGCTCAGTGGTTAGCACTGCTGCCCTCAGAGCGCTGGCGACCTGGGTTCAATTCCACCCTCAGGTGATTAGTTTGTATGGAGTTCGCACATTCTCCCCATGTCTACGTGCGTTTGCTCCGGTTTCCTCACAGTCTGAAAATGTGCAGGTTAGGTGAATTGGTCAAGCTAAATTGCCCATATTGTCCAGGAACGTGCAGGCTAGGTGGATTAGCCATGGGAAATGCAGGGTTACACGGATAAAGTAAGGTTCAGAGGGTTGGCGTGGACTCAATGAGCCAAATGGCCTGCTTTCACATTATAGGGATTCTATTCTATTTGGCTCCCTCTGGAATTCAGCTGTCTGCTTTCGGACCAAGGTTCTAAGGAGGCTAGAGCCAGGGCATCTTTATAAAGTCCAAACACAGTATTATTTGGTGAGTTATTGTTCACTCAGCAGGGCTGCTACTGGAACCTCCCATTACTAGGAACAAATGAGACAAAAATAGAAATTCCAGAAAAACTTAGCAGGAGGCAACAGCCTGGTGGTATTATCACTTGCCTGTTAATCCAGAGACCCATATTAAGGGACCCAGGATTAATAAAATTAACCCAGAAATTAGCAGCCTCATGATCACTATTAATCCAATGTCAATTGTTTGGTTCACTAGTGTCCTTTAGGGAAGGAATCTGCCATCCTTACCTGGTCTGGCCTATATGTGACTCCAGACCCACAGCAATCTGGTCAATTTTTAACTGCTGTCTGGACAATAAATGCTGGCCTAGACAGTGACGCCCTCATCCCGTGAATGAATTAAAGAAAACAGTATGGAAGCTTTGTTTTTGAGAAGAAAGCAGAGTCCACGTTTTGAGTCCATTGGCTTTTCATTGAACTGGAAGCAAGTTGTTTGGCTGTAACTGATTCCATCCGATTTGCCTGTTTTTCGTTAGTCAGTGCATATGGGGAAATATTTTGTTTTTCCAACATTTCTCTGCTTGCTTTCCTATTTTCAGTCCCCCATGTTTTGTCATTTATCTGAATGGAGGGGTTGTTTTCATTCGAGGGAGGAGGGTATCACTGGCTCAGCCAAGCATTTATTGCCCATCCTTAATTGCCCAAAGGACAGTTAAGAGTCAGTCACATGTTGTGGGTTTGGAATCACATGTATGCCAGACCAGGTAAGGTTTCCTTCCGTAATGGATATCAGTGAACCAAACAGGCTTTTCTGACAATCAGCAATGGTCATCATTAGACTGGTAATTTCAGATTTTTATTTAATTCAGATTCCACCATCTGCTATGGTAGGATTCAAAGCTGTGTCCCCACAACTGGTTCTCTGGATTAATAGTCCAGTGATAATACCATCACCTCCCCTGTCCGACCAGGAGGAAACAGATGGGATAGAATCTGCTACCGCTGACAGCAGACTTGAGTAACTATATTAAATTATCTGATTTAGTAAGGCTCCAAAACAAGGCATGGTGTCCTCAGTTTGAAAACTGGTCCCCACGAGGGCTGGTGAGTAGTCACTCCTGCCTTTAACCACAGGACACAGGTGTATCTTGGGACTGATAAGATCGAAAAGTTTCCTCCTTCACACCAGTTCTCTCACCACCTGCCACAAGGTCTTCTATCATATGATTTGATGCCACACAATGAGTTTGGGTTTGAGACAGACTGGTCAGGAAAAAGGCAAAGTCCAAGAACCATGTTCAGGCTTGGGCATCACAGCAACACTATTTACTATTCATTAATATTAAATGCTGCTAATATGCGATAATCAGATCTATCAGGCTCGAATTGATAGCCACATTAGATAAGGACTAATCTATCCCCTTCGGGTGTTGATGTACACGTTCTCATGTCAGTCTATCACAGAATCTTTAACAACCTGGTTTAGCATGTTCTAGTGTAACGTGTTTGATCTAGCATAACGTAGTCCTCCATATTGAAGGACACCAACTGTACCATAGAACATAGAAAAATACAGCGCAGTACAGGCCCTTTGGCCCTCAATGTTGCGCCGGTCCAAGCCCACCTAACCTACACTAGCCCACTATCCTCCATATGCCTATCCAATGCCCATTTAAATGCCCATGAAGTGGGCGAGTCCACCACTGCTACTGGCAGGACATTCCATGAACTCACGACTCGCTGAGTAAAGAATCTACCCCTAACATCTGTCCTATACCTACCACCCCTTAATTTAAAGCTACGCCCCCTCGTAATAGCCGACTCCATACGTGGAAAAAGGTTCTCATGGTCAACCCTATCTAAACCTCTAATTATCTTGTACACCCCTAAACCTTCTTTTCTCCAATGAAAACAGCCCCAAGTGCCTCAGCCTTTCCTCATACGATCTTCCTACCATACTAGGCAACATCCTGGTAAACCTCCTCTGCACCCGCTCCAGTGCCTCCACATCCTTCCTATAATATGGCGACCAAAACTGCACACAATACTCCAGATGAGGCTGCACCAGAGTCTTATAAAACTGCAACATGACCTCAGGGTTCCGGAACTCAATTCCTCTACCAATAAAAGCCAGTACGCCATATGCCTTCCTCACCGCACTATTTACCTGGGTGGCAACTTTCAGAGATCTGTGTACATGGACACCAAGATCCCTCTGCTCATCCACACTACCAAGTACCCGACCATTAGCCCAGTACCCCATCTTTTTGTTATTCTTCCCAAAGTGAATCACCTCACACTTAGCTACATTGAATTCCATTTGCCACCTTTCTGCCCAGCTCTGCAGCTTCTCTATATCCTGCTGTAACCTGCCACAGCCCTCCTCACTGTCCACAACTCCACCTATCTTCGTATCATCTGCAAATTTACTGACCCACCCTTCAACTCCCTCATCTAAGTCAT
>NC_057716.1:35470951-35479510 GCF_004010195.1 Chiloscyllium plagiosum | reverse complement strand
TGAGAGCTTTACCACACCCATTCAGGCTGCTTCTATTGTTCCAGCTTTAATAAAAACACCAAGATCTCACAAGCTGTTTACTTTATAAAGGCTGAAAGAATTGTAGATGCTGTAAATCAAAAACAGAAATTTGGCTTTGGAGTACACAGGTCACCACCTCTGTCTCAACCTTCCTTCATAAAAAAAACCAGCACAAAATGCATCTCTTAAAGCCATAATATTGTCACACATTACAGATGGTAAATAGCAGAATCAAAATTAAATTTAATGAAACATAGAACGTAGAACATTACAGCACAGTACAGGCCTTTCAGCTCTCCATGTTGCGGCAACCTGTGAAATTAATCTGATGCCCATTTAATCCACGCTGTTCCGTTATTATCCACATGTATGTCCAATGCCCATTTAAATGTCCTTAAAGTTGGCAAGTCTACTACTGTTGAGGCAGTGCATTCCACGCCCCTACTACTGGGGGTATGGGAACCCAGATTGTAGCTTCAGGGTACAGGGCCTGGAGTGTCGGGAGGTTAGGAACATGGCATCAATTTCCAAGGAGGGTGCCTGTAAACAGGGAAGTGGCTTGAGGTGTGTATACTTCAATGCAAGAAGTATACGAAATAAGGTAGGTGAACTTGCAGTGTGGGTTGGTACCTGGGACTTCGATGTTGTGGCTCTTACGGAGACATGGCTAGAACAGGGACAGGATTGGCTGTTGCAGGTTCCTGGATTTAAATGTTTTAGTAGGGTCAGAGGTGGGGGTAAAAGAGGGGGAGGTGTGGCATTGCTTGTCAAAGATAGTATTACAGTGGTGGAAAGGACGTTGGATGAGGACTTGCCATCTGAGGTAGTTTGGGCTGAGGTTAGGAATAGGAAAGGTGGGGTCACCCTGTTAGGAGTCTTTTACAGGCCTCCTAATAGTCCTAGAATCATTGAAGAAAGGATTGGGAAGGTGATTCAGGAGATGAGTGACAGTAATAGGGTGGTTGTTATGGGGGACTTTAACTTTCCTGATATTGATTGGGAAAGCTATAGCTCAAGTTCGTTAGATGGGTCAGTGTTTGTTCAATGTGTGTAGGAGAGTTTCCTGACACAATATGTAGACAGTCCAACAAGAGGTGAGGCCATACTGGATTTGGTTCGTTACCCAGAACCAAATCCAGTATGGCCTCACCTCTTGTTTGCCTGTCTACATATTGTGTCAGGAAACCCTCCTGCACACATTGGACAAACACCGACCCATCTAACGAACTCGAGCTCTAGCTTTCCCAGTCAATATCTGGAAAGTTAAAGTCCCCCAGTTATGGTCCCAGCTATTTCCTCTCTTACTTCCCTCAGCAACCTGACGGAATCAGATCAGATCAGATTCCCTACAGTATGGAAACAGGCCCTCTGGCCCAACAAGTCCACACTGACCCTCCGAAGAGCAATCCACCCAGACCCATTCCCCTAACACTACGGGCAATTTAGCATGGCCAATTCACCTAACCTGCACATCTTTGGACTGTGGGAGGAAACCGGAGCACCCGGAGGAAACCCACGCAAACACAGGGAGAATGTGCAAACTCCACATAGACAGTTGCCTGAGGTGGGAATTGAACTCAGGTCCCTGGAGCTGTGAGGCAGCAGTGCTAACCACTGAGCCACTTATGGAAACCCAGATTAACTACATTTGCTGGCTCTGCTTTATCCACTCCACCTTGCTATACCCTCAAAGAGTTCCGATAAATTTTTCTAAGATGACTTGCTTTTCACAAAACCATGCTGACTCTGCCTGATTGTTGTAAGCTACAACTTCCTTAAAAATGCATTCTGACATTTTCCCAAGACCAGGGTCGGACTAACTCAATTTGCTTTCTTTATCTCACCTTTGTGATTTCTAGTCCTCAGGACCATTCCTGGATGAAGGGAAATTAAGACCAACCCATCATAAAACCATAAGATGTAGGGGAAGGAGGAGGCCATTTGGCCAATGAGTTTTGCTGTGCCATTGGCTGATATGATCATATCCAACTCCATGTTCCTGCCTTCCCTATCATCTTTTGAGCCGCTTAGTAATTAGAATTCGGTCTGTCTCAATCTTGAATGTACTTAATGACCCAGCCCCAGCAGTCCTCTGGTACAGAAATCCCTCTACCCTCTGAATGAAACAAAAAAGTCTGCAGCTAATTCTTTTAAGACCAAAAGGGTGCACAGCATATTTTCTGACTAATTTGTCTATTTATACTGTTGTTTTAAGTTCTTCGCTCCTTTCTGCTTCTTGATTTCATATTCTTCTTATGATGCTTCATGTCTCCCCTGGTGATGGTTACTATGATTACTACTATCACAATAAGCTAAATGGCCTTGGCATGGGCAATAACATTTCTATGGTTCAACGGTGTAGACAGATACAAATGATTTGTGTAAATTCTCTGCCATTCCCTTGTTTCTCATTATTAATTCTCTTGTCTAATCCTCAAAAGGGAGCAAAGATCCCTTTATGTACTCACTTCTTTATCATAAAGAGTCATACAGCACGGAAACAGACCCTTCGGTCCAACCAATCAAAACTAAACTAGCCCCACCTGCCTGCGCCTGGCCTATATCCCTCCAAACCTCTCTTATTCATATACTTATTCAAATGTCTTTTAAATATTGTAACTGTACCTGCATCCACCACTTCCTCTGGAAGTTCATTCCCCACACGAACCACTCTGTCAAAAAAGGTGCTCTTCATGCCCTTTTTAAATCTTTATTCTCACACCTTAAACGTATGCCCCCTTGGCTTGAAATCCCCCACCCTAGGGAAAAGACATCTGCCATTCACCTTATCTGTACCCTTCATGATTTAAAAAGAACTCTTTCAGGTCACCCCTCAACCTCCTATGCTCCAGTGAAAAAAGACCCAGAGTATTCAGCCTCTCCAGAAACTCAAATCTTCCATTCCTGTCTATACTCTGGTAAATCCTTTCTGAATCCTCTCCAGCTGGATAATATCCTTCTTATAGCAGCAGGGCAACCAGAACTGGACGGTGCACTCCAGAAGAGGCCTCACCAACGTCATGAACAACCTCAGTTTCTGTTGTCCTGCATCCTCCTTACTAATTTTCTCTACCATTCAAATTCCTAACACATTTAACACAAGTTAGACAAAGGAGGGCCAATAGATTTGGATTTCCAGGTGGCCTTTGACAAGGTGCTGCACAGGAAGCTGCTAAACAAAATAAGAGCCGTGGTGTGAGGGCCAAGGTTCTGGCATGGTTAGATCATTGGCTGACTGGCAGAAAGCAGAGGACAAAGGGGGTCTTTTTCAGTATGCAAAATTCCATTAGTCGCTAGTTGCCAATGTCCATGTTGGGACCACAACTATTCATATTATACATTAACGACCTGGGTGAAGGAACGGAGGGCATTGCTGCTACGTTTGTTGCTAACACAAAGAGAGGTGGAGGGACAAGGTGGCACAGTGGCTCAGTGGTTAGCACTGCTGCCTCACAGCGCCAGGGTCCCGGGTTTGATTCCTGCCTCAGGCGACTGTCTGTGTGGAATTTGCACATGGGTGGGTTTTCTCCGGGCGAAGAAACACCTCTGGGTGCTCCGGTTTCCTCCCACAATCCAAAGATATGCAGGTTAGGTGAATTGGCTGTGCTAAATTGTCCAAAGTAGGGTAATGGATCTGGGTGGGTTACTGGACACAGGGTCGGTGTGGACTTGTTGGGCCGAAGGGCCTGTTTCCATAATGAAGGGAATCTAATCTAATCTAAGTGTGGAGGAAGCGGGTAGAGCGACTTGGCTAGATGAGTGGGCAAAGAAGTGGCATTTGGAATACCAATATGGCAAAGTGTGAGGTTATGCACTTTGGTGGGAAAAGTCGAGGCATAGACTCTAAAAAGGGGAAAGGCTTCAAAAATCTGAAGCACAGAGGGACTTGGGAGTCCTAGTTCCGGATACTCTGGAGGTTAACATGCAGGTTCAATTGGTGGTTAGGAAGGAAATGTAATGTTTGCATTCATTTCAAGAGGGTTGGAACAGAAAAGCAGAAATGTATTACCAAAGCTGTATAATGCTCTGGACAGACTGCATTTGGAATAGTGTGATCAGTTTTGGGCCCCGTATCTAAGGAAGGATTTTCTAGGGTTGGAGGGTATCCAACAAAGTTTCCAAGAATGATCCTATGGATGAAGTGCTTGTAATATGAGGAGTAGTTGAACACGCAGAGTCTGAACTGAATGGAATCTAGAAGGATGAAGAGGAGGATCTGACTAAAACTTACAAAATACTGAGAGGCCTGGTTAGAGTGGACATGGAGATGGTGTTTCCACTAAGAGGAGAGACTAGGACCTGAAGAGACAGCCTCAGTGAAAGAATGACTCTTTTGAACTCAAAAGAGGATAAATCTTATTAGCCAGTGGTGATTCACTGCTGCATAAAGCTGTGGGAGCTAAGTCACAAGTGCATTTAAGACAGACATAGATAGGTTCTTGATTGTTAAGGGAATCAAGGGCTATGGGGCAAAAGCAGGACAATGGAACTGAGAAACATTTCAGCCATGATTGAATGTTGGAACCAGACTCAATGGGCCAAATGGCCTAATTCTGCCTTTACATCTTATGGTCTTTTTGACTTGTTCCAACCTTAACTTCCTCAGTGAAACATGGGATTGTACACTTTCCTCATACGGTCTTTCATTCTCAATGGAATTACTTACCAGGATTGCTTCATAACAAGCCAGATCAGCAGGACGCAAAGGCAGAGCCGCTAATGTGTGGGACAGAACGAATAAAGCTGGTGATGGCTGAACACAGCAACTGGGGTGCACAACAATGAGCGCACCCATGTTTTGCCGGAGATTCAAAGGTGAGCAAGCAGGATGCCAATGTCTTTGGAGGTTTCCCAAACAACTTTCAGAATAGCTGTGAGACGTTCCTTGAACTTTTCACACCAGTTTTCACATCACCACTCTCTTGGCCCTTCTGACTGGGTGTGTTCCACAGCTCAATGCACATAGCTGCATGTTTCAATCATTCTGGGCATTTACCTGTTGTGTTTGGTTAACTCTTTCTCCAGCATCACTATTTGCTTCAGTCTGTACAAGAACCATTTGTCAATAGCAGTCAGGTCATAAATTTCATCCACTGAGATCCCGCTGTGCAAGGCCTGCAGGGAAAAGAGTATCAGCAACAGCTAGTGAGAATCTCCTGGGAGGTCCACACACAAAATACCACACAAACCAACTCTATCCCCAAGGAACCGAATGAGGCTTCTTGCAGGTAAATCTACATTCGGAAAGTGGGACTATTTTAAAAGTAGTATAGTGAGAATTCAGGACCAGCATGCTCATTTAAGAGTGAATGGCAAGGGCAGTAAGTACAGGACTTCAATGGTTATTGTGAGTTTGATACAGAAAGAGAAAGAAAAGGAAACATATGTCAGGTACAGAACACTAAAAACAGGAGAGGGTCTTCAAAATTACAGAGTGTAGGCGGTTGCTTTTAAAGGAAAGTAGGAAGGCAAAGGAGGGCCAAGGAATATCTTTGGCAAAAGGAATCAAGGAAAACCCCAAGGCTTTTTATGAACACATTAAGAGAACTCTGCAAGAAGCAAGAGAAGTGACTGCTGGTCTGTTTGCTGAGATATTTATATCATTAATCACCACAGGTGAGGTTCCAGAAGACTACAGGTTGGCTAATGTGGTGCCATTTTTAAAGAAAGGGCGTAAGCAAAATCCAGGGAACTATAACACCAGTGACCCTGACATCGGTGGTGAGCATCAGTGTTGGAAAGTGGGACTCAGAGGGACAGGAGTTACATGTACTTAGAAAGGCAAGGACTGATTAGGGATAATCAACATGGCTTTGTGTCTGGGAAATAGTGTCTCAATAACTTGAATGAGTTTTTTGAAGAAGTAACAAAAGACTACTGATGAATGCACAGCAGTGGACATGATCTGTATGAAGTTGTGCGTGGAGTCAGAGGAGATAGGAGAAGCACTAAATAAATATTTGTCATCAGTATTCACACTGGAAAAAGATGATATTGTCAAAGAGAACACTGAGATACAGGCTATTAGACTAGACAGGATTGAGGTTCACAAAGAGGTGGTGTTAGCAATTCTGGAAAGTATGAAAATAGACAAGTCCCCTGGGCCAGATGGGATTTATCCTAGGATTCTCTGGGAAGCCAGGGAAGAGATTGCAGAGCTTTTGGCTTTGATCTTTATGTCTTCATTGTCTACAGGAATAGTGCCTGAAGACTGGAGGATAGCAAATGTTGTCCCCTTGTTCAAGAAGAGGATTAGAGACAACCCGGGTATTTATAGACCAGTGAGCCTTACTTGAGTTGTGCGTAAAGTTTAGAAAAGGTTATAAAAGATAGGATTTATCATCATCCAGAGAGGAATAAGTTGATTAGGGATAATCAACATGGTTTTGTGAACGGTAGGTCATGCCTTACAAATCTTATTGAGTTCTTTGGGCATAGGAGAAAGTGACAACTGCAGATGCTGGAGATCAGGGTCGAGAGGGAAAAATCGATGTTTCGGCAATGAAGGGCTTATGGCCGAAATGTCGATTTTCCTGCTCCTCGGATGCTGCCTGACCTGCTGTGCTTTTCCAGCAGCACACACTCAACCCTATTGCACATAATACAGAGGCATGAGATTGAGTTACTAGTGGTGTACTGCAAGGATCTGTTTTGGAGCCACTGCTGTTTGTCATTATTTATAAATGTCCTAGCGGAGGGCGTAGAAGGATGAGTTAGTAAAGTTGCAGATGACACGAAGGTCGGTGGAGTTGTGGATAGTGCTGAAGGATGTTGCAGGTTACAGAGGGACATAGATAAGCTGCAGAGCTGGGCTGAGAGGTGGCAACTGGAACTTAATGCAGAAAAGTGTGAGGTGATTCACTTTGGAAATAACAACACAAAGAGTACTGGGCTAATGGTAAGATTCTTGGCAGTGTAGATGAGCAGAAAGATCTCAGTATCCATGTACATAGTTCCCTGAAAGTTGCCACCCAGGTTGATAGGGTTGTTAAGGCGGCATACGGTGTGTTCGCTTTTATTGGTAGAGGGATTGCGTTTTGGAGCCACGAGGTCATATTGCAGCTGTACAAAACTACGGTGCGGCCACACTTGGAGTATTGCATATAGTTCTCGTCATCGCATTATAGGAAGGATGTGGAAACTTTGGAAAGGAGTCAGAGGAGATTTTCTAGGATGTTGGAGGAAAGGTCTTGTGAGGAAAGGCTGAAGGACTTGAGAGCTGTTTTCGTTAGAGAAAAAGGTTAAGAGGTAATTTAATTGAGACATATAAGATAATTAAAGGATTAGAAAGGTTGGACAGTGAGAGCCTTTTTTCTCGGATGGCGATGGCTAGCATGAGGGGACATAGCTTTAAACTGAGGGGTGACAGATATAAGACAGATGTCAGAGGTAGTTTCTTTACTCAGAGTAGTAAGAGCATGGAACAGCCCTCCCTGCAACCGTAGTAGACTCACCGATGTTAAAGGGCAATTAAAAGATCATTGGATAAATATATGGATGAAAATGGGAGAGCGTAGGATAGATAGACTTCAGATTGATTCCACAGGTTGGCGCAACATCGAGGGATGATGGGCCGATATAGCACTGTAATGTTGTGTGTTCACCCTAAACCTATGCCCTCTAGTTCTGGGCTCCCCCACCCCAGGGAAAAAAACTTTGTTTATTTCCTCTATCTATTCCCCTCATGATTTTATACAACATTGCTAAAATCACCCACACCAGCCAACGTCTTGATAATATCTAAGGAGCAGGAGAATCGATGTTTCAGGCATAAGTCCTTCCTGATGAAGGGCTTATATCTGAAACATCAATTCTCCTGCTCCTCGGATGCTGCCTGACCTGCTGTGCTTTTCCAGCACCATACTCTTGACTCTGATCTCCAGTATCTGCAGTCCTCACTTTCTCCTAACATTTTGATAAACCTTGTCTGTACCCTCTCCAAACGATCCACATCCTTCTGGTAGTATGGTAAACAGAACTGCATGCAATAATCCAAGAGTGGCTTAACTAAAGTCCTATAAAGATGCAGTGTACCTCAATGTCCCTTCCAATGAAGGCAATCATAGGCCTTTTTCACTAATCTATTTGCACTGCTGCCTTCAACGATCTGTGAACCTGCACACCAAGACCCCTCTGCATTATCAATACTCTTAAGGGCTTTGCCATTCGCTATCTAACTTCATGGTAAAAACAATGACTGCAGATGCTGGAAACCAGATTCTGGATCAGTGGTGCTGGAAGAGCACAGCAGTTCAGGCAGCATCCGACAAGCAGCAAAATCGACGTTTCGGGCAAAAGCCCTACATCAGGAATAAAGGCAGAGAGCTTGAATCGTGGAGAGATAAGCTAGAGGATGGTGGGGGTGGGGAGAAAGTAGCATAGAGTACAATAGGTGAGTGGGGGAGGAGATGAAGGTGATAGTACAGGGAGGAGAGGGTGAAGTGGATAGGTGGAAAAGGAGCTAGGCAGGTCGGACAAGTCCGGACAAGTCAAGGGGACAGTGCGGGCTGGAAGTTTGAAACTAGGATGAGGTGGGGG